>NW_024104457.1:0-600000 GCF_003945595.2 Pipra filicauda | reverse complement strand
AAGAGCCAATTGTAAAAAGCTGCTACCCAAGGATGGACAACAACAAACCCCCCTTTCCAGTCCCCCTGCATCGTTGGGGGAAGGAGGAAAGACCTGAAAAGAAGGAGGGGTAAGGGGAAGGGAAGGTGTTTTAAGACTGTTTTATTTCTCACTCTTTAGCTCCTATTCTGTTAGTAATAAATTTAAGTTTTACCCTCACTCTGAGTTTGTTTTGCCTGCTAACACTGCCTTCTCTCAATCCTTATCTCTACTCAGGAAATTCTTTTGCTGTTTTTTTTCTTCCTCTCTCCTCTCTCCAGCTGCAGAATGGAGGAGGGAGGGTAGTGGAGTGGTTTTAATAGGCCCCTGGCACCTGGCCAGGGTCAAACCATGATACAGTTAGAATTAAATAAATGTACATAAATTCCTTAATCAAATTATGCTTTCTTTACTTCATATGGAGTTCAAGTGTTATCAATCATTTTTTAATTTCTGACTGACTTGTATGAAGTATAAGATACATATCTAAAAGAACCTCCGACACATATGTTTTGTTCATCTGACCAATATCCCTTTACTTCTTGCCCTGGTTAACCTTATTCCCTTCACCAGTGATGTCAGCTGGCATTTTTTTTCCTCCTCTTCCTTGTGAAAAGGCCAGTTTATAACAATAGGCACCCTAAGGTTTTCACAAAATAATTTTCTCCCTTAAAATGTCCATGGACTGTTGTAATGAGAATGTGAACTGCATTTCTGTAAGATGTGTCAACTTCAAAATCACTACTGGATATACTATTCTTGCAAGAGACCATTCGTTCTTAGTGGAGAAAGAAATGCTAATGGCATGAAGGAAACAGAGAATGATACAAATGAAAACTGGAACAAGTGTTGCTTTGTGACAGATGGAGGTGAAAATGATGTATATAATTCACAGCCAAAATAAACAAATAAGAGAAAGCAACATATGAACAAATATTTAATCAGTCTGTGCTATCAGAAGGCCTTCTACAGTTCTAAACTTTTTTTTTCATTCTTCTGTGTGCTTCTTTATACCACATCTCTATGTTTAGAACTTTATATTTTGTGCTAAGAATCACCTTTTGATAGGTTTAAAACATGTTATGTGTTAGGTCCTGTCATAATCTAGATGATACATCTTATTTGTGTCTCTTTAAACTCAGTTTAGAATTTACAAGTAAAGTTAGAACCTCTACTCAATTTTTAAGTAAATTGGTTTAATAATCTGGAAAATATTTTTGTGCTTGGTAAATCAAAACTCAAATTGTGGAATAAATGCTGTCAATTTTAAGAAATGTTATAAATTTCAGCCTACATCAGCATACAGTAAAAAAAATTATTTTCTTAAACCCTAACATTGTTACTGAAAGGTTGAGAGAACTAAATTATACTCTAATTGTGTGCAAGAATGTTCTCCAAATGCTTCTTTTTGCAATACGTTAGTTTCATATTCTTAATTTGATATTGCTTTGCTCCTTTGTTTGTATGGTGTGCTCATCTCATTTGCCTTGATACTTTATTCTTTTTGTTCTGTGTTTGCTTTTCATTTTTCTCAATAAAGCAAACAGCACAGGATATGAAAAACCAACTGGAGAAAAATGAATGCTCTGAGCATTTGTCTTGAATTACTGAGAAACATGACATTATATTGTCATTTATTTATTTGCTTATTAAGAACTGAACAGAGAAGAGTCCCATGTTCTCATATTTCTGATCAACCCTAGACTGTGTACCAGTGTTACAGGTTATATGCAGCAGGAAATAATTCACAACTTCTGTGCACAGACTTTTCTTCTTTTACACTGTTTCAGTATCTTAATCTTTTATGTCTCTTATGTTCATGTTCTGGCAACAGTTCCTTGCAGGGGCATGAATATACATGTGGCTGATAAGGTGGTGTTAAAGGATGTAATCCTTACTTGTGGCTATTTGGATCAGATAGAAGGTCTAGCTTTCATTAGGGTACTGAACATGTCAGATTCCTGGGGCCCTTGGGATCACTTGAAAATGATAGAGCCAAAATTTATGTTGTCAAGATAGGAAATGTTATGACATAACTTCCACTGCTGAATATAAAATATTTCTGAAACATTGTGCAAACCCTTCCAGGAATCTACTGTCATAGGATAATAGAAAAGGAAAGAAAAAGAAACCAAAAAAAGGAAAAAAAACCCAGAGAAGGAAAATAAAACAAAAAAACCCCAACTATAAAAGCAAGATGTTCAAGTATTTCAGAGTTATGGGAAATGACTGCCATGACTATACTATGACTATATTATGCCATTAGGTTGAGATTAATATGTTTTTCCAGAATACTTTATTAATTGACATAATAATAGTAACCCACAAACCAAACTGAAACAATAGAGTGGATTTCTGTCCGGCTCCAAATATATTTCACTTACCTAAATATTTTCTTATGTATATATTGACTGTACATGTGAATAGCTGCATATACATATATACATACATCTATCTATATATATATACACAGAATAATTGCTGTACAGCTATTTAGTAATTAACACCCATTTGTATATGAAGAATTTGCAGTTAGTTCAGCTGTGTGCTGTATAACAGTGCTCACTTTCTAATGCATCTTAAATGGCATTGGTCTCATTCATACCCAGAAGATGTCAAAGGGGGTTCATTTCCTTATAGAGGAGGTATCCGAGCTAGGTTAAATGAATCACCCTTAAAGATGCTGATGCTTTTCTCTGGACTAGGGGAACTTTCTCTGAAAGGGGAGGCTAAGGCTAGATGTCTACCTTTTAGGTGTTGAATCACACATGAACAATTCCACCATAAATGCCCTCCATCGTTTTTCTTGTCTTCATTCTGCTGACTATCTTCTGATCAGAGACTAATTGTACATTTGCCTGTTTTGATCACTGAAATATAAAAATATCACTTCATCTTCCAAGGAGGAAGCATTAACTTGTTTGTTAAACAGGAGAGACAGCAGTGTCACAGAAATGACTGAAATCTTCCGAAGGGAACCTGCTGGCGAGGAGTAAAACAGCTGAGATGGCAGTTGGGTATTTTGTTCATCTGACTGAAAGAAAGGAGTGGAAGATCATGGGAATGACAGACCGCTGTCAGTAGTAAATTACTCTTAAAGAGGAGAGGAGACATTTTCTAACTTATTTGTCGTGATTTTCTTGACTAAAAAGAATATGTCATGAAAGAAAATCTTTAAAACTTTGAACACTTCTCTGTTAGTGTTTTAGTTAGATAAAATATTCTGTGATAGACAAGTTTTGTGGTAGAAAAGGATCATTTTTCTCCTTCAAACTGTCACTGGAGAACCTTTCCCTTTAGCTATGAATGATGAGGAGAATTGGACAAAATCTTTGATATATTTAAATATTTTTTGATGAGTAAAGTCATTATTTCTTTTAGAAATGATTCGCTAGTTATTTTCATTATTTGATATGAATAAAAGGTGTATTTAATACAATAGAATCATTCAGTGATGCAGATAACAGTTGTTCTTTGAAAAGTATCTCAAAGTTTCATAATTTAACAGAGTTTGCTTAACCTTTTTTTGGGAAGAAAACCAGCTTCTTTAAGTCTCACCAGAGCATATCGTTCAACATTTCCATTTACTATGGTTATTCTAATACTCTGAAAATGCTTAGCATACTTTATTTATCTCACGCTACTCTTTTCATTCTGTGGTAAATCAAGTGTCCATCTGACTCTGACATAGATTATGATGAAAATCTACTCTCTGTGCTGTAAATGCAGTAACAAAACCACTGTTGATTATATTCTGTTTGTAATAATTCCTTTTGGGAGCCACCCATATTGTACTACCTATCAAGTAATGCATACGGTTGTATTTTCATCTGAGTTATTAATTCACTCCTAACTACTTGTTTTTCCTTTCAGCTTTAATGGTCTAGTTATCTATGCTTTACAGCCATGGTCAAGATAATTACTTTGAGCCCCTGCCACAACAAGAAAAAACTCAGTGCACTGAGTTGATGATGCTTGTACTCATATATAAAGAGAGAACCTAGGCTTTTCTGACTTATTTGCTGACAATGTGACGTTTAATGACATTTCAGTGTATTGCTTTTATAAAGAGAGGTTTTCCCCATCTCTTTCTTACATGGATGTGCCCATTCAGAAAGTAAACAATTCAGCGTCCATTTTCTTTCACCTTTAAGCACTGTCTAGAAAATTACAGAACCTTTTCTTAGGCAGATCCATCCATTATGGTAAACTCATTAACTGTGACACAATAAAACAAGAATTCTAATCCAGAGTGATTGAACGAGGATAGAAAAACAACGAGGTCTGAATTACTCCTCTCTAGTGCTAAAGGTACTCCTTTCTAATGCTAGATGTTTGAACATGGTGTGTCTGCCAATTATTCCTGTCTTCCCCTCACTGGAAGGAGAGAGCACTCGCTGGGGCGATGAGGATTTGGATGGGCTTGACTGTAGTGCAGAAACTCCACCAACTGTAAAGGGAGCAGAAGGCATCATTCCTATTACCCTGTAAGGCTGTGTGCCCAGTAGGTTTTTCTTGCATAACTCTTGCAATCAGAATTCACAGCAAAACATAATTTTAGTGGCCTTCAATCCATTCTGTTTTCAAAACATAGGTGCTAATCCTTTTCCATAACTAATATATCCATGACTCTGGGTTCTTAGGTCAAGATAGCATTAGTTGTCTATTGCTTTATCAAGCATTAATCATCTATTGCATTATCAGAAGAGGTATTAGTGCCATTAAGTTAGTGGTGACAGATATAATATAATGCACATCTATCTTGTGGCAGTCAAGCTAATCATGAAGACCAGCAGTACTGTGTTCCTGGGGCTCAATAGTCTAGTGGAATAGTCTGCATTCCTAACAACAAAGTATACTTTAAAATACAGTGTTCCATTCAAAAAGCCCAAAGGAAAAAAGTGACAGCTAGAATAACCATACTACATGTTTAGCCTTATGAGTCAGCTATGGTCATCCCATTTCGGCAATGAAATCTGAAATACTGCCAGAAATGGTGATTTGCACTCAACTAGTTAGCCATGCACAGAGTCCTTATCGTTGGTAATGTATCTTTATGCTATACTTACTGTAGATATGTATTAACCTGATTTTATTAGTTTCTACTTTAATTGATACAAAGGCATTGATGCTAGCCTTGTAAAATCATTAAAAATAGTGTAAAACAAACCTTTAAAATAATACTTTTTTTTCCTCTTTCCCTTAATGAGTGTCTTGCTGAACAAGGGAATTTATGCTCACAAGAGTAAATCAGGTGGGTTTTGTCTCTGTAGATCGAGAAGAATTCATTATTTGTGCTACCAGTTCATGACAGAAGCATGTTAACCTTGGGCACTAGACCAGAGTTATCTTGCACATATGGGAAGACAGAAGAAAATATATGTTGTGTGAGGTTCTTTTTGAAATATGGAATCTCTGTGAAAACTGCCCAGAGGATTAGAAAATTGGACTTGATCCAAACACAGTTGACACACTTCAACTAGCAACTGATTTGACAGACAAATTAATATGTAGCTGCTACAATGAAGGATTCAGCACCCTATTTCCATATTGTATATTGTAATTGGCATATAGTTGTTTGAAAAATTGCTTTATGAAATTAAATTGGACTCTACAGGTCTTGTATCTAGTTTGAATTCTTCTAGATGGCCATATGGATCCAAGTGGAAAGTCAGTGCATGCTTCCTTTCCTGCTTAAACTTTAAAAATGACACCTCTTATACACTGTCTTCCTTTATTTGTACATCTTGGAATTTTCTGATATCCCACATATTCTATAGCTACCTACCTGTTAATTTTTGTTTAAAGTAGATTTAAATTAGTAGTAGGACTTAAAATTCTGTAACAATTATCTAGCAACCTCTTCTGAAATACCAAAGGTAAAATCTTGTTTCTCCTGACTTGGTAATAGAGTGCTGATAAGTGGACTGGACATGTGTAGGTAGAGTTGCCTTGTGTTCACATGGCCCTAGGTACAGGATGGCAGGAAACTAATACTCTTTTGAGATTACAGTTACTGACCAAAATGGATACTTAAATATTGTTTGTGAAAGTTAATGAACATAAGAAGACTTTTTAAAGTGCAGTATCTTCACTGTGAGGAAGACTACATTCTATGAGGAGAGTTTGAGTTGGTGTGCATGAAGACCTCTTGCCCTGGAACATTTAGATAAAAGTATTCTGGTTAAATCAAACTCAGATTTCAGACCTAACATTAAAGGACCAATAAATGTATTAAGGAAAGTCATGTCTTTTTTATGAAACCAATATAATTCATAACAGAATATCACAAATCAAACTGGGAAATAAAAAGTGTTACTCATAAACAAAAATGTTCATATATTGGGAACTTGTTCTGCTGTGAAGTTGAACGCAGTGGGATGAGTGCAGAGACACAAGATATCATTTTCTCCGTCCATCTCTGGGTATATTTTCTTAGAAATCTCTTGTGTACCATGCCTGGTTGGGATAGAGTTAATTTTCTTTGCAGCAGTTGGTATGGAGTTGTGTTTTAGATTTGTGACCAAAATGTTACTGATAAGACACTGATGTTTTGGCTATTGCAGAACACCATCAGCACCTTCTCTCTTTTTCACTCTGTCCCCACAGTGAATAGACAGGCTGGGCAAGACATTGGGAGAGCACACCATCAGTCAGATGACCCAAAATAACCAGTGAATTCTATGCTATATAGAGTCATGCTCAGCAAGAGAAAAAAAGGAGTTTAGTTCATCCTTGCTTAGGAATTGACAGGCTATCAGTCTGCCCATGAGAAGTGGTGATTGGCTTTGCATCACTTTGCATCACTTTGTTTTCTTTCTCTCTTCTTAAACTTCGGCTTCACTTATTAAACAATTTTTATCTCAATCCCCAGATTTTCTTGCTTTTACTCTTCCTTTCCTCTTCCTTCATCCCACTGTGGGTGGGAGTGAGCAAATAGCTGTGTGGTGGTTAGCTGCTCACCAGGGTTAACCCACAACAGCTTGCTAGTCTAATAATTTTTTTGCCTCTCCCTATCCCACAAGCTGTTAAGACCTAGGAACTGTAAAGTTCAAAAGTGCTGTGTATAACATTTATTACAAGTTGGGAGAATGTATATCTTATTTCTTGCTCAGATTATGCATTAGGTATCACTCAATTTTACTGTTTAGCCAAAAGAAGTCTAAGATTTAAGAAAGCATTAAGTTTTTCTTCTCAAGGTAACACTGGAAAAGAGGTCATTATTAGAAGATTTTATGCATAGACACTGTTAGAATTGGCAGGTTTTGTTTGCAGTGGCTGGAGCTTGAGATATTCAGAGCATGGAAAACAGGTTACTGGCAAAATGGGGGATGAAGGTCCAAAAATGGTAGATGTCTCTGTATGTTTCCTACAACAATGAACAAGGCTGTGCAGTGCTTCACTTGTGGGAGACAGCTGGGGATTGTCAGTACATAGATAAATGTTCTGCTTGTTGTTTTCTCTTAGCAGAGACTGTGTGCACTGTGTTCAGCAGTAAATGGTGCATGTGTTCAAGGCTCTGTTTCCATACATTTACCTTCAGCAGTTACCTACTGCAAGACCTGACAGAGGCCAAGTTACTTAGATCAATTAATAGTCCTTGGAGTAAAACCTAGAAGACTGGATTAAGTTCAGGATCTGTTGGAAAAAAAAAATAGGCAAAGGATTGGGAAAGGTCTGGGGAAGTCAGAAGAGGGACTTGCAAGACACTACTTGAGTATGGCTATTGATGTATACATTATATGTAGAACAACTATTGGCTCCTGTTCATGAGGAAGTCAGGTAAGCTGATGAGAGCTTGCAACACTTGTCTTTTTATTAACATTTCAAGTAATAGATGCAGACAACAAAAAGGTTTGAGCCATTTTCTCATGGGAACTGACATTTGTATTTAAAATCGAGAACTGATTTTTTACTCCTACTTTAAGGGAATACCCATAGAATAATAAGTATTACAGTGTTTAGCAGAAAAATATGCTATTTTTTGAGTGTACAGTATGCTGTGTCATTTAATATCTTCTAATAAAATAAAAAAAATAAATAAAAAAATAAATACTTATACCTTTGGATTTTGAAAACAACTGTTTTTCATCACTAACACGTTCACAAATTTCACATAAATATTTGGAAACTTGCCTCTCTTCTGTTCACTTCATAGTTTGTGAGTGGGGAATGGACCTATATAGAAGCTCTGTAGATGGATCATTATTCAATGATTCTCTTTGTTGCATAGAGTAGTGCTGGTGGGCAGGTATTTGGCCTTTCTTGGGTCCACCTGCCAACAAATCAATAAATGGGTATGTGGCTGATTCTGCAATCTCTATATTGTTTGATTCGAAGCTTTGCCTAAAATCTTTGGTTGAATTTACTGTGTATATTATGATGTGGAGTTCCATATTGTCCAAAAAGTCTAAATATCACTCTCCTTACCTTACCTTCTCTCAGTAGTGACTTTCAAGCATGTCATTATTTTGTCTATTTATAAAATATGCAATGGATACAAAGAGAGGTTTGCATGTACACATAATCAATTTCCTCAGTGCTGTTTCAGAAATATGAAAAGAGTAGCACATTTTATAATTTTTAATTTAAAATTATATAAAACCCCAACATTTTCTATATCTGTAACTACCTGAAGTTGTTTACTAAGAATTCTCATTATCCTCAGAAATTTTCTGAATGTGATGTTAAGTTTTATCACCTGTACTTCATTACAATTTGTGACACCTCAACACAAGTACTCCTTTAAAAGTAAGGAAGGGACAGTTCATTTTTAATGCATTTCATCAGCAGAATTTTTATTTTAGTGGACTTCCTCGTAACTTTATATAGCAGTTTTGTTAATAGTAGTTGTATTAATGAAGGCAGACATAGGTAAATCCCTGAATATAACCTTAGTTTATATACTGCTATGTGTTCATTTCCTAAATGTCTCTTTTCTCTTCTATATTTCTATACTTCCTTTCATAACCCAACAAACACACTTTGTGATTTCACAATGCTGTGTTTCTTTGACTGCTTAATGGCCTTGATCATCCAGGCATCTCTAAAGTAAAAAAAACACCAAAAAAACCCAAACCAAACCAAAAAACCCAAAACAACAACAATCAAACAAAAACCCCACTGAAATTGCCCTTGTTTTTCTTTGGATTTTCTTGCTTTTCACATTTGGGTGTGCTGGTGCTCACAGCATTAAGAAATTAAGATTAAGAAACAGAATAAGAAAATCAAAGGTAGAAATTGTGCATGGAAAGGATATGAAAACTAGATACCTGTTTTTCTCCTCCCAGCCCTTTCCTTACACAAGTGTTAAATGCATAAAAAAGTGATTGGTTCATATGTGTATGTAAAAATCTTATAGGGCAAGTTCTTATCTTCTGGGCCAGAAGTGAAATACAATGGGAGTAGCATAATTTTATGTTATGAAGAGTCAGAATTTTCTTTTATTCAAGCATCTTTGGATCCCAAGAACCTGAAGGTAGTTCAGATTCTGGACATCTCTGTCTCTCGGAACTCCTCTTTAGCGTGAGTAGTTTCAGCATCTGAGGATGCTGTCTTTGAAAAAATTTTACAGGTCAAAGCATTTGGTAATTATTTGCTTAATGGTATTGTAAATCACATCTAAGACTACTCTGGCTGAAAACAGGTTGTGAGTTAGCACTAAGATTCCCCTGAGGTCTTCAAAATGATCATGCTTTTTCTTTGTTTATACGATTAAGATCTTGAAGTTTACATCATGGAGAGGTTTTCTGGCTAGTAGGACATGAACAGCATGTACCTTGTGTTCTGCCTTGATTTGTGGTGCATTTCATTGCTTATTTATCCTTCCTGTGAAATAGGTATGTATTCTTTCAGAATTGAAAGAATGACCCAGTCCAAACTGCAGAAAGATATAGACATAAATGGCACAGGAGAAAAAAAGAGCTTTGAAGATGAAATTTGAAAAACCTTTTGGTGTGTGACCAATGTGGGCTGTACACTGTTTGTTCTCTGCTAGTTTGCTATTTGTACATAAGGAGAAATGTTTAGACATCTTAAAGGTCCATAGAAGGAAGCAGGGTACTTATCATAAGTAAAATTGGATTTTGTGTAAATATGAATAACATAAGACATGCAGTGGAGCTTAATAGTCCAGAAGCTTAACCGAAAAGATGGGTTCTGGGCTTGTACTGAAATGATACAAATGGTATAAAACCCAACTGATTTGTTGAGAAAAAAATAATATACTAGATCTCAAATTTCACCACATAGAGAGCTCTGTCAAGGTTTCATTACTTTCATTTATTAAAAATGAAAAGTCTGAACCTCAGTGTAGCTTACATTCACAATTTATTTGTTTATAATAATAAACCATATTAAACCATGACATTAAACCCCTGATTTGTTAAACACCTCACTGGAGAGACTTTTTAGTATTTTAGAAAGATTTGGGGGAACTTATCTTCATGAGAAACATAAAACTTCTGAAGTATTATAAGGACATATTTTCTTGGTCTAAATGTAATTTATTGCCTAGACTTTCTACCAAGTGCTTTTTTCCTTATTTTTTTTTAAATTATTTTGTAAATGTAGATAAAATGCTGACTACATATTGGTAAAATTTTGAGAATGCTTATTTTCAAGACTGGGGCAACTATATTGAAATTCACACATATGAAATTAGTTCCATGTCTTGCAGTTATAGCAGTTATAAAGACCATGAATCCTGAAATGCTGTCATAGTTTTAACTGAGGGTTATTGTTGAATCCAGAGTATGTTGTTATGATAGAGGAATAAGAAAAAATTCACTTCGTTTTTTAATGTCGTGTAATTGCTTTCTGACCATGTGAAGAGCATTTTGCCCTTTTTAAATTCCACTGCTCTAAATAATTTTACATAGTAAATATATCCACCATTACACCATTGAGACTGAACAGAACTGTTTTAAAAAGATGGATGAACACATAAGCAAATTGGATTCTATATTTGTTCTTGCTAAACTGTCAATGGTAATTAAGAGAGTCACTAACTTTTCACTTCTTTATAACGAAATCCATTTTGGTTGCTGCTGAGGACTTATTTAGACACTTCTTTTTTTCTAACACAAATATAGTGTCACTGTACACAATGGAGTATTTGGAATAAAGAATCCCATGAAAAAGATTTAACAACTATTAACTGAATTATGTTCACTGCCGAGTCAAAAGTGAATTTTGACAATTTTGTGTCAAATTTGCTTGCCATTGCAAATTGCTGAAATTCCCACCTAAATAAGTACAAATTTCACTGATTTTTGAAAATTCGTTACTTTTTTCCCTATAATTTTTAAACTGAATGTTATGTTTGAGAACTGATGTAATTTCTTCTAAATAGGCACAAGTAATGTTATTTGTTCCGTGTGCATCTATTCCTAAAGGTTTGATTTATTTTATTGCATTTTTTTTTTATTCTATTGTTTTGTTAGTGTTTTTTCAGTATGCTTTTACTGTGAGTACACAGAGTGAGGTAAATAGAAGGTTTTGTTTTGATAGAAATGTAGCAAATAATTAGGTACACAAGCCTTTCCTTTGTTGCTCATGCTTTGACAGAGGGGAGAACAGTTTCCTGTCATGCAAACAAGCTCTTCAAACACCTTCCATTTTCCCTGCAGTCTTTATGCCCTTTCCTATTAGTGGAAGTAACTTACTTATTCTATAGTTGTGTTATCATAATACTATATTAATTTTAATGAGGGAGCTAAGTGCATGTTCTGATTCATCATGACTCCTATAAAACTGTGACATCCGAGTGTCTTTGATAGCCCATAGGCTTAAAATGATTCATTAATATGATCAATTTTAAAATATCTGCTATGTCTAGATACTTTAAGGTCAATCATTTGTTCAGGAGAAGAATTCAGAAAGCTACAGACCAATGCTTAAGTCTGTTGAAGATATTCTAATGCGTGTAACAGAGGTTAGAGGTGGATGTGTGCCATTGTGCTTAGCTTGTACAGTTCCCTTTTTTCAAATGCATTATACTGCATTAGAGTTCTCAATTATTCTCCTTTGTGCAGCAGAGGAAAGATCTCTGCAGCACTTCCTTTTACTGCTTTTTTAATGTGTATTCTGCTATCTTTACTCTCCCACTAAATTAATGTTTGGCTCTTATTCAACAGCGCACCAATTTACTGATGATAGATCAGGTTTGTTAGCAGTGTTTTAGAGCTTAGGGGTAGAATGATAGAGCCACAGAATGGTGTGGGTTGGAAGGAACCTTTAAAGATTATCTAGTTCCAATCTGTCTTCCATGGATAGGAACACTTAGATTTGTCTAAGCCCCATCCATCCAGTGGTTTCTTCACGTAAATGCGGTGAATAATCTTTTAAAATGTTGCAGTTTAAATTTGATTCTCAGAAGGATTCTTTCCTCATCCTCTGCCTTTTATTACCTCCCCTAGCCTTTAATTTAATCTCTTTGTTGTTACCCATACTTTTTATCTTCACAATCCTTTAATCTTTGCCTTTTTTTTTTTTTTTTGGTGTAAATAAGTGGTGTCCATACTGTTCCTCCATCATCCCTGTTCTTAGATACTGCAATCGGGCCTCCCTGTATTTTGCTCTGTAAAAAGCAGTTTTAGTGTTAAATATAGTTTTGTCTGTTATTTCTTTATACATTTCCTGCTGTCTCAAGCATGTTTGTCATAGGGCATCACTCACATTCCTCATCCAGTTTCTCCTTTCCTGAGCTTATCAACTTTATGCTTCTTTCTTGGTTGTAGTCTTCCTTTTTTTTTCCCCAAATACTGTTTCAGTTAGTCTCTTCATACCTATCCATCCTTTCTTCTCTGCTGACCTACCCATTCTGAGAATTTCAGTGTGCCAGTCTAACAAAAATGCTGTTACTGAAAGTCATGTCCTAACCATACCTTTTCTCTCTTTAAATCTTTTTGTGTTCTGTCTTTTACCTTCAGAAGCAATTTTCTTCTCTGTTCCTTTCAAACAATACTTTCTGATCTGTGGACCTCAGTGTCACGCTCCAAATATCTTCTAATTATATGTTGCCTCACTCTTGTTTTAGCTCCGTTAGCCTAAAGTTTGGTCTCCATCCATTCTGCATTTCATAATAGTGCCCCATCTCCTCTTGGCCAAGGGCTTTACTGTTTTTTGAGTACCTATTTTCAACCTCAGAAAAACATGTCTCTTTAAACCCCACTGAATCACAGAATACCTTGTAATTTGTTTGTCTTCCCAGTGATAACTGTGTTTTCTTTACTGAAGCTATATGCCATATGTGATCCTGTGAAAGGTGCTCTGAAGAGCTGATTGTAAAGTGCCATGTAAAAATGCAGTGTTGTAGAAAGGATGATTAATATTATTACAAATTAATATTATTTCAGACAAATTTAGAAATCCTTCTAAGATACTTATGCTTCGCGCTTTTCATCTCATCGGTTTTGGCTCTCACCTTGTAATGTACTTTCCGCTCCACTAAAGGTATGATAATGAGGCATGCATAATTGAAATGAAAATCTCTTCAGAACCCTTCTGATTGAATCTGTTGAGAATCATAATCAAGCACTCCTGAAGTTACAGAAAACTAGTATACTGATGTGCAGCAGAAGTCTGGGCTCTGCATGAGTTGCTTACCTGGCTAATATACTGTCCTTTGAATTATTCTAATTACAAAAAAAAATATCAGAGATACACTAATGGGCTGAGAAAGAAACCAATAATCTTATGAATGCACAATTAAAGATCTTTATAGAAAAAGTAATTGAATGACGGTGGTAGTTCTGGATGCATCTTGTATGCAGAAATGCTTTTCAAAGGAGCAGAAAATCCACAAGAACAAGGAATCCTTATGTTTGATACACCCATGATTTTCTCTAAAGGTGCATTTTCCCCTTTTTTGTAAATACTTATGCACCTAGCTTGCATTTTGAAGCATTTAATTCCTAACTTTGGATAGTGTTTTATGACCTCAAGGATTTCAATTCTGATTACAAATCTCTCTTCTGACAGGTTTCTTTTGTTGAGGAGTATTCTTTTGAACAGATTATTTCTTTTTCTGAATTACAGTTTAATAACTGTAGTTTAATAAGTTAAATAATATGTTCTATAATATGTCTTTTTTTGTTTGAATAATTAGATATGTAGATAATGTGAAATAGAAATATGTTTAAAATATTAATAAGAAAGCCAGGGCCTGAAAAGTTAAGAAATGGTAACAGTAAGATTCTCTGTGCAAACTTAATGCAGTTTCTAATCCATAAAGTTTCTTGCAGGATGATCTATTGACAACCAAAGTGTCTCATTAAATCTGACACAAAGTGTAGTAATGCAACATATCCTTTTCATATAGCGTCAGTGTGTCATAGTTATTTTGAACAGGAAAACTTAGAAGTACTTAACTGCAGTAGTAATTTATGTGCTTTTTACGTGTTTGATTGTTTGTTTAGTGTGCATTTAATGTGCTTTATTTCTAGCATGTTTTGGTTTAAGTGTGTTTTTTTTTTCTTCTAAGAGCTAAAATAATTACAAATTGAATCAAATGTTTCTATCCCCAGTTTAATTTAAATATTTTCATTTAGATATGTCAAATATTTCACAGAACAACGCACTGGCCGAAGTAAGTAGTATGAGCGGAAGAGGTAGAAGCGTTCTTTATTTGATAGAGGCTTGGCTCTGGTCAGGAACAGAGGAATAATTTTTCAATTGTTATTTCAACTTTTTTCTAGATAGCACAGAACCATGAAGACTGAACACTGGTTGATTTTAAGCCTGTCGAGGCACATCCTCAATTGGTCACAGATTTTTTTTTGTCTATTCTTTGCTGCTGTTTTGTTCCATCTTTTCCTGTCATCGCCTGTCTGGATCATATCTTTTCATCCAAGCACTTTGGGCAACATCAGAATAAATATAAGAAGGAAGAGCATTTAAATCTCTGTATTCTCTTTCTCTCCCACTCCCTCCCTTCCTCCCTGTAGCACTGATCCTATAATGGATCAAGAAGTCTTAAGAAATAATTCTAGAGACAAATCTAACAAATTCCATAAGTATAGGATGCCCTTCTCAGGTACTAGAAAGCATAGCAACATGGAAAACCTGTAATGAAGTTACCATTCAACATAAAGCTGAAAGCTTCAAAGATTAGAAGAGCAATGAAGCTGGTGAAGAGTCTGAAGCACAAGTGTTACAAGGAGCAGCTGAGGGAGATGGGATTGTTTAGCCTGAAGAAAAGGAAGCTCAGAGGGGACATTATCACTCCCTACAACTACCTGAAAGGAGGTTGTATCCAAGGAGGTCAGTCTCTTCTCCCAGGTAACAAGTGACAAGACAAGAGGAAATGTTCTCAAGTTGCACCAGAGGAAGTTAAGATTAGATATTGGGAAAAACTCTTCACTGAAAGGGTTGCCAAGCATTGGAACAGGCTGCCCAGGGAAGTGAGTGAGTCACCATCTGTGGAGGTGTTTAAAATACGTGTAAATGTGGCACTTGGGGATGTGGTTTAGTGGTGGACTTGGCAGTGTTAGGTTTATGGTTGGACTTGATGAATTTAGAGGTCTTTTCGAACCTATGAATCCGTGATTCTAAGTTGAATTCTTACGAGTCTCTGTGCTATGTATTTCTCCTAAAATAAATTGAAGGCATGGACCATACCTTATTTGGTCCATTTTCTATGGAAATGCCTAAAGAAGTAGTTCTGATGTAAAAGCCAATTTACTACTTGATTTCCCATGTTCCTGGATATTATGATACATGATCTCAATTTCTAAGAAAGTGTTTTTAGCATCAGGGAAATAATTTTCTTAATTTCACTTAGAATGACATTTTTTGTGGCTGAAATTTTCAATGATAAAAAACCCAAGGGATATCCAAAAAACCCTACTGCATTTTCTGTCTGCAGTATTCTCTGTTTTAAAATGAGTGCAGAATGCTCTGCATTAAAATTGTATTCTGGGTTAACTTGGATTTAATACAGATCCTTCTGTTATAGGCAGACTTTTAAACTAAGGGCTGCAGCTCTGGACATCATCCAACTTTTGCAGTTAATTATGGCTGTAGACAGTGTTCTAAATTTTGAATGTCAGTCGTGTCTGTAGTGCTGCTTCTCCAGGATCTGAAAGAGGTTTGGCTATTAATGGAAGTCTGTTGGCTGAGTTTCTATCCGGAAAGCCTGAAATTATATCCATGAGTTGAAGGATTAATTTAGAAAAATGGAGGTCTGTTGAGTCTTTCACTCCAGCATAGCATTGTATACTGTCTTTTTTCTAGGAAAGTGTTTTTCTTCTATTTCTCATCATTATAGAAAAGCCCCTTGGTATCTTTTCCATATAAGACTGGTCCTAAGACTGTCAACTTGCTGTAAGCTACAGGTTTTTTGCTGTTCATTTGTGCTTTTTCCTTGTTTATAATTGTTTCCTGTAGCTTTTAATTTTAAAGGTTTTCATGTTTATGACCTGAGGTAGTTGTAAAAATTAATAGAAAATACATGCTATACATCTTCTGGCTTCTTTTCTGTTCTGTTATCAGTCCTTAAGGATGATTTTTACAGCACCACCCACCGTAGGAGCTGTCTTTCCTGTCAGACTTCTCACATTTAGGCACGCAGTGTTGCTTTCCAAGTCAAACCATGGGGTGTTCTTAGCTGTTCCTCTCAGTTTTTGAGCTTCTTTCAGTCTTCATGTGAGTCATAGTTTGATAAGTCATGCCCCAATCATATATTATTCAATTACGGTATTAAATTGACATTGATTTATTTTCTTTTTGTCCAAGGATTATTATATAAATGGGTTAATACTGTGCAATATTTAGTAGAATATTAAGACATTTTCTAACCATATTAATTAAGTTTTATGAAAAGGAGTATTAATTATAGGGGAAAATAAAAATCATAAATCCAGATGTAGAAAAATCACAAAAGGAGTACTATAAAATAGTCATATGAGAAAACAGAATACTGCCAATGTGCCTTCTTAAGTGCATTTGATACAGAAAATGGAGAGTTTAAGTTTGAAAGCATGTCTTTTAAAATAACTGTGAGACACTTTAATCACTAAAATGTAAAATACTTGACTATTCCACCATCATTCTACTTGTTAAATATTAAACATGGTAAAGTTTTGCTATGCTCAATACTCAATATATTTCCTTAGTAGTTCCCAATCACCTCCACCAGCAAATTGCTGTTGTTTCCAGCAAAGGCAAAGGTTTGTTAACTCCTCTCCAGCTTTGAAAATTTTCACCCATAAATGACTGCAGGACTAGTCTTCTAATTTCTATTGGTTTTATTTTGTATATAGTAGTAGGTTTACTTTAGTTGTGATTATCTACGGTTCTGATAGAGACAAGTTTTTAAGGAGAAATACTACAAGCCATGGTTTTATTTAAAAAAAAAACAAACTAAAAGACCAGCAGATGACTATGAAGCAAATCAAGAATTCACATTTTCCTCTCAAGTATCCTACAACACTGACTACTGTATTTTTCAGTTTCAGATTCTGATTAATTTAATTAAAGTTAATTGTTAGAAGATAGAAGGAGAATGGGAACCATAATCACAGCAGAGAAGCAAAGTTCAGGAAGATTAGTTGCGAGGCAAATGGGTCAAATTAAAGCATTACAATTTGAGTGAAAGGAAAAGCTGTTGGAAGTGAACAGAAATATCTGATGGAGAATACTGCAAAAGCCAAAGGCTGAAATGGGAGCATTCAGATAATGAACAATGTTATTAAGGGTAAAAGTGTACAGATAAAGGTCAAAATAAGCATACTATTATTATTATTGGTAACAAAGAAAGATGACATATTTCTTTTACACTATTGGGAGGTTTTATAGATCTCATTTCAGGAAGCCTTATGTTAGTAGAGTATAAGGAGGAAGAACGTTAGTAAGGTGCTTTGTAGAAAGTGAAAACATAAACCACTCCATGTCCATTATGTTTCTGCCCTGCTATAATGCATCTCATAAACTAAAGGCTTAAAATCTGTATCTGTCTCCCTTCTCAAGGCAGGAAAAAAATGTGTGAGAAGTGGTTATATATAAAACTGTTAGGACATAGTGGCCAAGGCAGAGGAATAAATATCATGCCTATAATTTGGGTTGCACAAATCGTTCAGAGATTTGTCTATACTAAGAAAATCACAACCACACATTTTGTGACAAATTCATAAGTTTTGTTGCAAGTTTAGTCATAATGATTTTTTCAACATCCCAAGAGCAGACTATAAGAAACTAAAGTGTTCAGTGCTGTTAGACCTTGTCTTTATGCCAACGTGAGCATTTGCTGTGTTGTTCTGGAAGATGTGTGTGATCAGCTAAAAAGGCCATTCCTGCACTGGTCAGTGTGGGAAGACCCTATGGTTATACTTATTTCCATGCCATTCATCTTCAGTCTTAGGAAAGATGAACAAAATAAATCAAAACAATAAACTAGAAAGCTGTGTGATAATAGAGCTCAGATGGACAAAAGGGCTAGTCTAGTAAGTGATTGCTTGTCAGACATGGAATCTTAATGTTGTGCTTATACAGTGTTTTACTTATGGGTTGTTTTTTTGTTTTTGTTTTTGTTTTTTTTTTCTTTGTTGAGTTTTGCTTTGTGGGTTTCTTATTTGTTTGGTTGAGTGGTTTGGTCTTGTTTGCTTTGGTTTTTGTTTCTTGTGGTTGGGTGGGTTTTTTTAACTCAGATTAGAAAGGACTTGTTTAAGTACTTGGACTTTGCACTTCTTTTCTGTCTATGAAAGAATTGTATACATTGAAGTAGTTGATGTCTGTAGGCATGTGGGATGTAGAGAAGAATGAAAATAAAAGGTGACCTTTTGGGGTACAAGAATAGAGAAAAAAGTAAAAAGTTGTTGCTTTTTCTTTTTTTAATCAACTGATGATGCCAATCAAGTAGATGACAGTTATCCTGAGGTAAAAATTAATTTTTACTCTTAGAAAAGACTATTGCCAATGCCTAATAACTGATTCTTTCCACATACTCTGATACAGAAAACTGCAAACTAAATATCATATTACAAGATAATATGGTTTCCTTTGAATCAATGAAATAATTGAGACCATTGAGGTTAAAGTGTTCTGAAGCAAAGATTATAGAATCCTTTCTGAGCTATTTAAGCAGAAAATCATTCTATTGACATCTTGGTCCTTCCCTGTTCCTCTGGGGTCTCATGCTTTGTTCCGCTTTATATCCTTAATGCTGCTGTCTTTGTCTGCATTTCCCACTTAGTTCATTCCTTTTGATGTGCCTCTTATGTCTTTAGCAGAAGTTTCTTTTTATGTACTAAAATTTTCACCTAAAATCTCCTTGAAAACTCACAGCTTTTGGGCTTTTGCTAAGCTCCTGAGGTGACTGGACTGAGCAAAAGAACCTCGAGTGCATAAGCTAGAAAATGCTTGGAGGACAATGGCTGCCGCTCTCCAGCAGCTGCCCAACTGAAAAGAATACACAAACCTAAAAATTTTCATAAGGCAGCAGCCTTGGAAGAAATTCAGATTGCAAGACAGGAGCCAAGTAAAGATATAACACTATAACAAGACAGTGAGTTGGAGGAAAATGAATCCCAGGATTAACAAGCTGCAGAATTTATGCTTACTGAACTGTTAAAAACCAGTGAAGGAAGAAAATGAGAGCTATCAACAGCTGCAGAGTATGAGAAGCATAAGAAAATGAGAGGTGCAGGCAAATAAGATGGCTTGAAGAATTACATTTTGGAGTAGAAAAGGTTGGAAATGTTCTTTTTCAGTTTTTAATTAGACAGACTAATTTGAAAATTGAAGTAAAGCAATCAAGGAAACCTGTGAGAATCTGATGTCTTCTGAAAACTCAATTAAAGATTCTTGTGGCTAATTTGAAAATTTGACATATTCTTTACCAAAATGGTGGAAATAAGACACTGAAAATGTTACCTAGATGACTAGCTTTATGATGATCCATATGTCTAGACCAGGACGCCAAGTTTGGCCAGGGAAGAAGTGCTTATGTTTGAAAAGGTGCAGTTACTTTATGGTCCACCCCAAGTTCATTTGCAGTTAAAAAAAAGTTAAAGAAAGTAAAATCCTTTTCAAGATGTAAAGTGAAAATGAGCTGCATTAGCAAATGCTGACCTACTGGGTACACTGGTGGCCTTTACAGATCTCGTCCAGGAGTGCTTTCATACTTGTGTAACTCTCAAAAGCCAAACAATTATAAATATGCAATCTGTGATGCTCTCTTGCCACACATTAATAGTTGGAGCAAGTTTTTTGAACATTTAGGTGAATACTTTGTATTTTGGTTCTATTTCTTGTATTCAAGTAGTTTAATTAGCGAAAGGAGGTATTGCCTTCTAAGAAATTGTAGTATGAGTATGCTATATTGATGAAAGCATTTTGAACTCACTAAATATCTTCATTTGAGTCTTCTTTCCTTCTATCACATTGCCTTTACAAATTTGAAAGTTGTTAGAACAGTGCAGTAGTTATCACTTTCTACATAAGTTAATTTTAATGCTGAAAAACCAGTGGAGGTTTGGAAGCGGTATTGGGAGTGAAGAGATCAATACCTGCCCCTCCACTTCCCCTTGTGAGAAAGTTGTAGACTGTGATGAGGTCTCCCTCCAGTCTTTTCTCCTCAAAGCTGAACAAATAAAGTGACCTCAGCTGCTCCTCATAAGGCTTCCCCTACAGACCCTTCACGATCCTTGTGGCCCTCCTTTGGACGTTCTGTAAGAGCTTCATGTCTTTATACATTGTGGTGCTTGAAACTGCGCATGATATTTAAGGTGAGGCTGCCCCAGTGCAGAGCAGAGCAGGACAATCCCCGCCCCTGACTGGCTGGCAATACTTTGCCTGATGCCCCCCAGGACACAGTTGGCCCTCCTGGCTGCCAGGGCACTGCTGACTCCTATTCAACTTGCCATTGACCAGGACCCCCAGGTCCCTTTCCACAATGCTGCTCTCCAGCCTCTCGTTCCCTAGTCTATACATGCAACCAGGATTGCCCCATCCCAGATGGAGAATCTGGCACTTGCCCTTGTTAAAATTCATCCTGTTGGTGATTGCCCATCTCTCTGACTTGTTGAGGTCTCCCTGCAGGACCTCTCTGCCCTTGAGGGAGTTGACAGCTCCTCCCAATTTAGTGTCATCAGCAGACTTAGTATTCCTTCAAGTCGTGCGTCCAAGTAATTTATGGAGATGTTGAAGAGAAATGGTCCCAAGGTGGAGCTCCGTGGAACCCCATTAGTGACTGGATACCAGCCTGATGTTACCCCATTCACTATAACTCTTTAATTTTGAATATTTTGTTTTCCCTACACACATACTGTACAGAAAACCTTGAGTCTGAATTCAGTGAAATAAAGTGCACAGTTGTTAGGACCCTGCATGCAAGGCTTAGAGAATGAGCAGATTTTGCTGCTATTTGAACTAACAGCTAAGGTCCTAGAAAGCTGACCCGAATTTTCCAGCTTCCAGGAAGAAAAAAGGATATGCAAAATAACAAGAAAGTGATGCAAAGAATTAGTGACTCCAAGAGGAAAAGCAGCAATCTGTTCTTCTCAAAAGCTTCATAAAATTTTGCAAGTGGCAGAGAAAAGACAGAAATAGTGATGAGAGTGAGGGAGTGTCATCTGTGAGGCAAGACATAGTAAATGTCTCTGGCAGCATATACTGTTAGGATAAGCATTTTGAAGAAGATTCAAGTACTGATGCATACTTGCTAATGAAATGGATGTATTTGTTGAAGTACCACAGCCAAAATGTAGAAAGCCATCTATAAAAAGACTTACTGTAAATTCAGTGGTTTCTGATTTATAAAATGAATATCAGGGAAGTTTTTACTGCAAATGTTGTACTTATTCATTGCTATGTAGGTGGACATATAAATAGCATTATGTAGCAGTCATCTATACAGTTATTTGTACAATTTGTATAGTGGGCTGTCAAAATCTTTAATAATGCAGAAGAGTTCAGATAGTATCTGAGACTCAATTTAAATATCTGCTTGGAGCGTCAGATTCTTAAATTCTGCAAAATCAAACAAGATTCAAGACTGCCATAACAAAGCAAATTGTAATAATGAAGTCATAAATTAACTTGAAGCATGAATAAAAATTCCAACATAAGAAAGGTAAAAATAAAGCCAAACTCAATCTGCACTTAAAAATTAGTTGGGGTTGGATAGAGTATATACCAAGGTTGATTTAAGTAGAATTATTGCAATTTATACTAAAAAAACTCCTTGTGCAACTCTTTCTGCTTGTTACAGCCTTTACAAAAATAATTGCAGTGTCTAAATTAAAGTAATTAATCAAAGATTAATTATGTATCATCAGATAGTCTGCTGCTAGAAGTGTATTAATTATTGTTCAGCATGGGTTCTTGCCAGAACATCTTTTGTTTCTTGTATTAAAACACAGGTGAAAAGTTGGGGTTTGTGTGCTGGTTTAAGAGTTAACCAGCAGGGGAAATGAACTCAACTCAAAGGAGAGATTATAAGTCAGAATAACAATTTACTAAAATAATACAGAAAGTACAATCATACAAACAAACAATTGGTCATAACCCACAAAACCCAAATGTATAACCCAGTACCCTGGGGCATGAACAACGTGGTGTTCCTTGGGCCCCGCTTGAGTCCAAAGTAAAGGGAGAGGGGAAGAACCTGCTGGTGGGAGAGCGGTTGCAGTCTAGTCAAAAGTGGTGATTGCAGTGAGATGCTGGGGGGAGAGCTGTTGCAGTCTGGTCAAAGTGGTGATTGGAGTCCAGTATAGGGTGGTGAGCCAAGTCTGTTTGAGAGCGATGAGCCGCAGTCCTTCTCTGGATCCCACAGAGTGGTTCAAAATGTTCCAAGACTCCAAGATTATATATCCTGCAGTTCAGGCAGGAATGCTCAGCACTTCCCTCAGGGCGGGGAGTTCCACAAAGGGTGTGAGGACAGGAGCATCCTCCTATCTCACAGGCCTCTTAACACCTAGTTTATAGCCTGAGGAGTCAGGCTCTATGGGCAGATGGTGTAAATGGTTCATTGATAACAGTTTCTGGGAAATGGCATGGAAGGCTATAGAATACACAGTTTTGGGTTACACCCATACCCTGATGAACTGGTCTCAGTTGTCCTAAGTAGGACAGTTTGCTGAGGGTTAATTCCTGCAATTTAACTGCTTTTTATTTTGCCTCCCAGATGAGTTGATTTGTAGTTGTTTAACTGCCAATACATATGTACGTGTGAGAATCAGAATGTATTCTTGAATTTACTGGTTTGCTTGACTTTTTGTGGGGGAAGTTGATTGAAGAAAAGACACAACCAGTAGTTGAAGGTTTGGATGGAGTTTTTTACATGTATTTCATTCACTATAATTTGATCTTTTCTGTTTGCCCATTCAGACTTTTTGAGTCCTTGCAGGTAAGTGGAAAAAAATCATACATTACATTTCACCAGTTTGCTGCTCATTACTAGTTAGGCATTCTGCTGAATTGAATACTCTTTTATTTCTAAGTAAGGCTAGCAACATCATTGGTGCTATGGAAGACTGACATTTCCTGCATTAGACTTTGTCTTCTATTGCTCAGAAACTCTTCTTGCAAAACTAAGTATGTAGCTATATAATTAAAAGCTGTATCACAAAGCATTGGAAAAAGATTGCATTGTGCTAAAGCAAGCAGTTTCAGCTTCAATACTTCTCCATTTTTGAGGAATGGTTCTGAAATCTTAACAGCATTTTTCTAGTTTTGTTAAGCTGCTTAACTATAAAATATATGTTGGCCATCAAGATTAATTTAGCATAAATGCTTCAGCTTGGTATCCTACCCTTTATTTATGAAGAAGAAACAATGGATCACTTGCTGAGAGAAGAGCCACTGTTCTTTCCTATACCTACACTTGATCTCACACATACTCATTAATTCATAAAATAAAATAATGTGTAGAGATTCATTTGCCTGTCTGCATACATTCACCATTTTTTTTCTCTCTTAAAGGTTAATAATGCTTCTGTTTTCTTACCCAATTTTCATTGTTTTTAACAAAGTCAGTGGGCCATTTGTACCATATAGTCTCTAATGTAACATTTATGATTTTAATGATCAATATCTGTGCAGATATGTTAGATGACTGTGAAAAAAAGTTTTGTGTTCTTCATTTTGACTCCCATCAGCGTATTCTAACCATTTCAACTTATTCTCCAGATATGATGAAGACTATATGTATCTTTGAGTGCATTTTCCTTGTAGTCATGTTAAGTCATGTTCCTTTTTTTTTTTAGGAGGGTCATAATTGTTTTTTTTTAATTAATGTATCAGCACTATTAATGAGCTACTATTGAGTACCACTAAAAATGCATTATTATATCTATTATAATTTTAATTTTCACTCAGAATCTCAGTCATATATCTGTTACCATTTTAATCTTCGCTTAGAATCCTGGTTACATACTGTGAAATAATTGTCATTCAGTTCCCTCATATTAGCCTCTACTGTAGGAAGAATTTCCTATTTCCATTTAAGGTGTATTGATCAGTGGGAACTACATTATTTTCATTGACTTACTGGGTTTTGGTTTAGGATCTAAACATTCCTTTAAGATATATAGGCCTGAAGTAAAACACATCTATCCCCTGTAGATTTCTAATCATGATGAGGATGATAATTATTATCATAATAAATACTAAATATTTATTGCTCATTCATATAAAGCCCCTGAAGCCAACTGAAGTCAAAGCAATTGACAAAGATCTATTTATTCAGTGTTTGAAATAGAATAGCTCAGCTCTGCATAAGCAATATAAATTAACACTCAAAACAGTTATAGATCAGAGTTTTCCATCTTGAAAACTTTCACAAGCCTATTGGTGAGGTCAAATGTGCTCATTTATCATGTGAAAAGCCTGAAGATTCTTTTGTGGCACCATACCAGGACCAGCTGCCCTGGGCTGCAGCCAGCTCAAACTTCCAGCTCTGATGAAATGGCTTCTCAGCAGCTCTCAGTTTTGGAGAATGTGATCAAATTTTTGACTGTCCATTTGCATTAGGAAGTTCTATCCTTTGAATATACCAAAAACTTTGGTAATATAATGTTAGTAACTTAAAAAGGCAGAATGGGAAAATGAAGTGCTTTAGGTCTCCTCATTAAAAGCAAAGTAGGCTCAGTGGTTAGGATCCAAATTTGGCATTTATTCTACAAGTTTCCTGTATGGGAAAAGACAAGTCACAGTGCCTATCTATTTGTTCTTTATTTTTTCTGTATTTTTATATTTTATAGTGTATTTATATTTTGTATTTTAAATTCAAGCATCACTCCATGCTAAATCCCATTCTACATTCAGCCATTCAGTAGATGTTGTGGAAACCCTGGGTAGAAACAAGAAGTTCAAGTTTAAAGGTGAAGTCCCCATTGTTCCTTAGTGCAGCCTGAAGTATAGAATCGTAGAGCCATAGAATGGTTTGGGTTGAAAGGGACTTATAAAAATCATCTAGTTCCAACCCCCAGCCATGGACAGCAATATCTTTCACTAGATCTGTTTGCTCAAAGCCCCATACAGCCTGGCCTTGAACACTTCCAGGGATGGGGCACCTGCAGCTTCTCTGAGTTACCTTTTCCAGTGTCTCACCACCTTCATAGTAAAGAATTTCTTCCCTATATGTAATACAAATCTACACTAATTTTAAAACCATTACCTCTTGTCCAATCACTACAAGCCCTGATAAAATCTCTCCCTGTCTCTTTAGCACTGACTCCATGGTAGAGGAGCTTAGCCTAAGACCTTTTATCCCATACTCTCTTGGAGACCCATCCTATGGTTGACAAGAGGACAATTTATTGGGCTACTTCTTGAGTACCTAACACCACATACACTATCGAAAATTAAATATGGCCAGGCTTGAGGCATGCTGTAGGATATCCAGTCATTCTGTGGATTCAGTGTTCTTTTTTTATCGTGTTTAAGGCTGAATCTTCACTAAACAGTAGCAGAGAGCAGTTAATGTTCTTCTATGTTGCTCTTCAACAGTTTTTTCAATACTCACATTTTTTGAAATGCACTGCAAATTGCAAAATACTTACCTTTACTGATGTTGGGGAACATCAGAATGTAATGTGCATATGCAGCAAGAATGAGCCTTCTTGTACTCACCTACTGTAAGGCTGTAAATTTGTTTTGTTTTTATCTATTCTGAAATGTCTTTTAACAATTATTGTTAGGAACATTATAGTGATCTAACATGGCAACTTCCTAGGTATCCAGTGATAGAGATCTGTGGAAGAGAAGATTAATTAGGGAGAAAGGAGCTTAAAAAGACTCCTGAAACCTCTGGTTTTTCTGTATTCTAAATAGCTGATTTTTTGAGTCATCTCACAATGAAGATACTTCTGACTGTATTGTTGGGTTAAGGGAATGCATCAGACAGCTTTCTCTCGCAATGTATAAAAAGCTAAAATCCAAACAAAAATTCTTTTGACAAAAGCTTTGACTTGTGTCAGAAGTGAAAATTAAATGCCAGATGGATAATTCAATCCAAAATGACAGTTTAGCCTTGAGGACACGCTGCATTTTTTTTTATTGTATAGTCTGTAATTAAAAGCCAGACAATATCTCAATGTAAGGCAGTAGAGAAAGCCAAGATACACTACTATCTGTGAAATGAAGACATGTTAGTAAGTAGGTAAGTGATGAATTCAAATTTTAATTAATTTTGATATATTTACAACAGGTGTTGTAAAGTTAAGGAAAAAAAACCCTACATGGATAAAACTCTAAGATGAGCATTTCTTTAAAACACGTATATGAAAAATACATTTTCAATGTTTTATGAATGCATAATAACAAATTAGATAAGTAGAAGATGTATTTTCTGCTTATTTTATTGTTCACTTTTCTTTCTCCTATAAGATTGATTTTCATATTTGTTACAGTTTAACTGAATGCAATTAAAGAAAAAATCAATCAGTAGTTAGTCTCAGATATTTCTAACTCACCATTGTTAAATTTTCTGTTAAAAATTAAGCAGTATCATACTCTTTTTCAGAGCAAAAGAAGGAGAAAAGGAATGCAGCTAAAATAAGCATAAACAGACTGAAAAATCACCCAACTCAGATCACTAAACTCAAACAATTTTTGTACCAATACATTGTTTGTATATCTGTTTATTCAATTAAAATGCTCAGATGTAAAAATGTTTATCAGAACA
Organism: Pipra filicauda; assembly: GCF_003945595.2. Classification (NCBI taxonomy): domain Eukaryota; kingdom Metazoa; phylum Chordata; class Aves; order Passeriformes; family Pipridae; genus Pipra; species Pipra filicauda. The sequence continues at coordinate 572,855 of NW_024104457.1, read as the reverse complement.
GTACACTAACTATTTGTTTTCTTTTTTAAAGCTACTTTGCCCAAATTCTTACATCTCAGCTTTTTGTGAAAATTTAAATGCTGGGCTTTTAATCATACAATTTTCAGCTCTAATGCAGCTGTAAGCCATCCACAAAGGCAGTTGCTGTAACAGTTCTACACTGAAGCAATACCAGGGATACACAACATTCTTTTCCCATGAGCAGATTCGTTCTATATATACCATTTAAAGGAAACTTCTGCCACATTCATTAAGAAATCACAAATCCAAATCTTATATTAGATCATAAAAGTCTGTCTTATATGTGAGAACATCAACTGTTAGTGTGGTAACAAGCTATTATACTTAAAGGTACAGCACAACTTTGTGTGCTAGCTAATTTGTACAAGAAATAGTAAATATATTACCTCTCCAGTTCCCCATGCAACAATATACTCAGTTTTTGGTATCACATAGAAAAAAGAAAGTAAAGTATTGTTCACAAGGATAATGTTAAAATTAGTACATTGCTGGACATAGAAATAAATTCTTTGACTAGGAAAAAAGGAGGAAAAGAAGTTACAAGATGGGGTAGTTTTACTCATTCCTTTACCTGTCTCTGTGTATGGTGTTTAAATAATGTTTATTTTTTGGTATATATGGGAGGTCTTAGTTATTTTCATTTTTGATTGTAGTAGTGTGGAGAGAAACATAATGAAAGGGATGACTGCATCTTAAGGGTAATGGGGCTAGGTTGGACACACATTTGTCAGGTCTATATTTAAAAAAAATTGAATTCTTCCTGGGGATTTCAGATATTTAAAACTTTCAGAGCAAAAATTGTTTATCTACAGTATGTCCTACTCCTAATAAAATAGCAGAAAGAGCAGTGCTCTATCCTGTTTTGTGTTTCCCAGATCTTTCTTTCCATAGCATTTATTTTTCAGTCTTCTACTCTTTCTCAAAAATATCTTGTATTCCACAACCAGACATAGTCTGTATAAACATTGACTGTAGAATAGTTTTGATTAGAATGTCTCTTCCCTCTTAATTATTTTCATTATTACTAGCTGTACATGTGAAAAAGACAATGAACTATGTCATATCCATAGTAGTACATGGTTTCATCTATTGTCTTTTTGACAATTCTGAAAACTTCAGTTTTCATTTCATGTGCCCAAATCTGTCAAGTATTAAGTACCTTAATTTAATGCTAAATTATTAAATGTTGTATTGTAAAAGCCATGCAAGTTTGGTTTGCAGATGTTGACAGTGGGCCAAATCTAAAGCTGAAATGAAAGACTGACTTCAGGCCAAATTCTCTGCCATAACTTAACGAAAACTGACCCAAAGAATTCCTGATACTTGTTTGGTACTTCATTGCAGATGGCCAAACTTATTCTGTGTGATTGACTTCAAAAGCCTCCTATCAAGCAGAATGGAATCTAATAAAAATATATATTTAGGAAATGGAGTAGCAATCAGTACAGCTTAATTAGCCTCGCACCTACTTTATACAATTTGTGTTATTAGCACGGTGTTTGCCATCAAGTTTCTTAGTGATTAAAATTCTGGATGCTAGAATATTTGGCTCAAGTTTCTCTAGTGCTGGCATTCTTGTGGCAACCAATGGTTACACAATGTTCTTAGGTACATTGTCTAGGTGATATACACACCTAAAAAGATCACAGCTTCCACATGCTGTGGTAAAATAAAGAGATAGAGCGCCCTCATCCCCAAAGTAATCTCTGTATTTTGTTGTTATGACTTTCAGTGATTGTACCACTGAAGAGGACCTCTGAGTACATCAGTCATAAAATGGTGCAAAACTTTCCATTTCAAGTAGCAGAAATTTTGCACAGAGTCTGGAACTGATCGTAGATGAATGTCAAGGCTTCTTTTCTTCCACCATCATCTGAAAGACCCTCATGGCAAATAAAGTCTTGATGGTCTTAAAAAAAAAAAAAAAGATGTTTGTTTTGTTTTTGTTTTTGTTTTTTTCTCTAAGCTATCATGTTCTTTTAAAAGTATAAACATTTTGAATGGACAAATGAAAATCACATTTATTATTTTATAATAAAATGCATTGAATGAAGCTGTATCCAAAGAAAGTGACTAAGAGTGTGCTGCTGGAGCTATAGTTTGTTGTTTCATCTTTGTATTTGAGATTCACTCTTCCAAAAATCACAAATTTAGTCATAGCATTTGGTAATGCTGTTCTTAAACCTTATAGTCATTTTATGTTGGCTACATTTGCAGTATGTCTTCTGTGGATTAAATGCATTATAAATTTGAGAAAAATTATATACATTAGGGAAAGGGTCTTGACAAAGTTCTGGTTTTATTTTTATCCATGTGTCTTATTTATTGCTATTACCCAAGACAATGTTTTCTGCATTCAATAGTATTTGTAAATTCCTTAAAAAACATTATGGATAAAAATTCATGGAAAACATCATGGAAGTACACTGTATTCCTGAGTCTCCATTCACTGAACTACAATTATTATTGTTAGAACTCTCATTGTTATCTGTGTGGATGTTTTTAAAGCGTAGTAGATAAATGCACAAGAGATACCGATTGTGTATAAGCATCCATGCTTTGGTTTTATTCCTGTGCTTAGATTTTAGACATATCTTGTACATCAAAAAGAAAATTGGGAATGGTAGAAATTATCATTGGGTTTTACTTCAGTTCTTTATCTTCCTAATAAAACTGTGTTGATGAGAATTATGCTGTTACTGAAAAAAAAAGTAGAACAATATACAATGGTCTGGCCTCTCTGCAATTGTATCTCACACTTTCATGTAAATGAAACAAAGAAACCAGATTATTTTTATTTATCTCTCAGATATATCTTTCCCACCTGCATTTCACAGATCTAATGAAAAGGTTGTGTAAGAGTTTTAACACTTAATTGTTGTGTGGCCATCTAGCAGAGTGAGCTTCAAGATGCTTCAGGCATCTGAATGGTGGTTAGCCTGAGACAGTCGTGCATGAGAAAGCTAATTTAGTATTTAAGTCCTCTTTATGAAAACTTGAATGCTTAAGCAGATAGGAAGAAATTTGGTGCCTGAAAAAGTCTTCGTAAGCCTACTCAAAAATAGTCTAGGTCATGCCTGTAATGACTTGGGATTCAGTTGTTTCATATTCTGTTTTTCAGTAAGAAACAAATGCACTATTCCTTTTGTTTCTCTTATTTAAACAAAGTACCTTAAAATCCTTGTCTAGGAATAGAATTTGTACCCTTCATCAGTGGAACTATTCATCCAGAAAGGTATTAGTGAATGAGGAAATATCTCTTGTACTGGATGATTTGCCTTAGGAAAGACAGTAGAAATATGCCCAATGGAAGCAGCGAAATTGCATTGAAAACAAAGCATCTAAGCAGATTCAGGCAGCTTCAATGTGTATGTGTAAAACTATACAATTCTTCTGATTGCTTTGTAGTTTGATTTTTTACATTTGTTTTAATAAATGAAAGGCTCTGTAGTTGGTTTCACAGTTAGACTGAGATTATTAAATGACATTGTGCAGTGGAATGAGAGTACAGGACCTAAGCTTCTAATGTCTGCTAAGAAAATTTTAATAAGTCCAATACTACATGTGAATGTTTGAATTTTCAGTGCTGAAAGAGAATGGTTGTTTATTTAAGAACAGTTTTGATGAGATTTTAAAAACTCTACAATTACACTGTGATTTATTTGAAGAAAAAAAATCCACATTTTGGGTCAATACAAAATTCCAAGGACTCCTTCCGTTTAATCACTTCTACTAAATTAAGTTATCATTCTCGTGAATACTCAACTACATTTCAAACATAGCCCAGATAGTATTTCAGTCCCAAAGGATTTATATCATTCTGTTCATAGGAAAATACCTAATGAACTGTTTTGCTCTTTACTCAAGACTGGCTATGGCTGCCAGTCATTCTTTGCAATTATGCCCCAGCGATACAATGTTCTGGTCTCTCTGCAGTATTTCAGGCATTTTGTAACTTTATGTTATGAACCAAAAAATCAGATTTTTTTTCTCTCTCAGCTGTAGCTTTCCCATCTACACTTTACAGACCTAATGCAAAAGTTGTATAAGACTTTTGAAGCATAATGGTTATGTGACCATCTATAAGAGTGAGCTTCAAGATGCTTAAGGCATGCGAAGGGTAGCTATCCTGAAACAGTCATGCTTGAGAAAGCTACTCTAATGCATAAGTCCCCTTTATGAAAAGTTGTGGCCAGGAGGCCACAATCCTGGGGTGCCTTGGGAAGAATGTGGCCAATAGGTTAAGGGAGGTGATTCTCTCCCTCTGCTCAGCCCTATACTGCCCAGTTCTGGGCTCCTCAGTACAAGAAAGACAAGGAGCTACTGGAGAGGGTCCAGCAGAGGCCATAAAGATAATGAGGAGTCTGGAGCATCTCCCTTATGAGGAGAGACTGTGGGAGCCAAGCCTGCATAGTGTAGAGAATACTAAGAGGGGATCTCATCAATGCATATAAATATCTCAAAGGAGGGTGCCAAGAGGATGGTACCAGACTCTTTTCAGTGGTGCCCAGTGATAGTACAAGGAGTAATTAATGGCCATAAACTAAAACACAAGACATTCCACTTCAATATGAGGAAGAAATTCTTTACAGTGAGGGTGGCATAACACTGGAACAGGCTGCCCAGGTGTCCCTTTCTGGAGATATTCAAACACCACCTGGATGTGTTCCTGTGTAACCTGCTCCAGGTGATTCTGCTTGGCAGGGTGTTGAATTAGACGATCTCCAGAGGTCCTTTCTAATCCTAACTATTCTCTGATTCTGTGATTATTACCTGATAAATGGTGTGAGATGTCTCAGAAGTGTGGACACATCTTGCAAATTTTGGAATTTCACTGTGAATGAATGCCAACTAATGCTCAACTTTTTTGGAAGTTGATATAGGTAAAGATACATTGTGAGAAGTTTTGATACATGAGTATCAGAAGGATAGTCAGGATACTTTCAGCAGGAGACAGAAAGATCCTTGAAAGCTCACTTTATGTGTTACAAGGAAAGCTTGGTGAGGAAAATCTGGACATTTTGTTCAAAAATCTATCTAAGAAATACACATGTAAAATTACTGTTCCAGATATTGCAGTTTTACTGTGCATCGAAGTAGTCCCAAGTACACTGTAGGTGGAAAAAAGTTGTGTTACATTTGCATTGTAAAAGCTGAGCGGCCACAGGCTGTTGAGTTAATGCTGAATGCTGTTTTGGCTGTCTCTAGTTCTTTGGACTGTTTACCTTTAATATTTCAGAAGTTAAATCTACATTTACCTATTGTGATTGCTATGTCCGGAGAGCAATCCTACAAGTAAATATGGCTTTTGACAGACCTTCTGTAGTCTGCTTAGTTCTCTGCTGTGCTTGCACTAGTACCGGGCCAAATATCACTAAAAAGCAAACACTATAAGGTGTACTTTAACAGCAAATTTAATTGGTTGCTGTTAATTAATGTGTTACAAGGAAACTATAACACATAATTACTAAATACTAGAAAAACACAAAGTTGCTTTTATATTAAAATAGTGAATGTAATAAAATGATATGTAATTTTGTAATACTCATGGTGGACAACAGAGGACATTGCTTAGGTGTAAAGAAGCAATCAAAGACTTTCTTGAATGGATTGCCTTTCCTTTGAGTGTTTAGCTTTGAATTCTCCACAGATTCCCAAGGTTATTTGTATCCTGTGCCAACCATATTCTTTTGTATCTCTGGATAAATACCTTAAAAGCGGTATTCACCATTTCTTCTTGCATGTGCAACATTCTTCTGGTCATCTTCTTACTGCTTTGAATCCATAAGTAATTTTTTTCTTCGATTCTTTTTTTAGTAGTTTCTCATGACTGCAGTTAAACTTGTCCCACCCCCTGGGCCAGGGTACTTTGTGTTCAGGTGAGTTCCAGCAGCTATCTCTGATGCCAGTCTCTCTGCAAAACTCAGGGCACAAAGCAATATTAAGAGGGAAGTCCTGATTTGGAAACAAATATTGAGCTCAAAATCAGAGCCTAACAAAATAAAAATTAAATAAAAGAGTCACTAAATGGAGCTGTACATGCTATGGCAAGTGCAAGCCAAGGTAATGTGTTTGAGAGTGAAGGCATTTGTAAGAAGCAGCAGTAACCCTAGTGGTTTATGTGACTTCCCCTGAGCTTGTGCACAGCATGGGCAAACAGGTGTACTAGTTCAGGAGAATTAGCCTCAGATGGAATGGAAAACTTTACAGGAGATGATAAGAGCTTACAAGCAACTTGGGAGGTGTGTTAGTTCAGCTTCTGAAACAGGTGTATAAAACAATGTGGTGCCAGCAACAGAGGTGTTAGTGTCAAAAAAAAAAAATCAGTAGCATCAGCAGTTAGGTAAAGAGAGGACTTACAGGACAATCTCATTCACCCTGACTGTTCAGATAAGCGAAACGTTTGTCTGTCAGTGCCCAGTGAGCTAGCTAGCTATCCGTGCTTGCTGGGCAACAGAGCCTCAGGGAGAGGGCCACCAGGAGTTCACAGCTAATGCCAAAGCCGTTGATGGGACCTGGGTAGGGACAGAAACAGTGGCAGTCAAGCCCTCTACACATATAAAAGAAGCCCTTAAGATGTGCCAGCAACCAGGGTGGCAAATAGGACATGGCCGTGGGATGGCAGTTTGCACACAATGGCACAGAAAAGGTGATGAAGCTCTGCCAGCTCAACCAGGAAGCAATAGTACCCACCTTGAAGAAAGCTCTTTTAAGCTCTGCACCTACCACAACTGACACAACTGCCCAAACCAAGCTCCTGGTGGGAAAATGCTACCATCTCAGTGCCAGCTGAGGGCTGTGCCCTGCTCTGCCCAGGGAGGTTATAGAGCAGATCATCTTGAGTGCCATCACATGGCACATGGAGGACAACCAGGGGATCAGGCCCAGCCATCATGGGTTTAGGAAAGGCAGATCCTGCTTGACCAACCTGATCTCCTACTATGACAAACTGACCCTCTTAGTGGATGAGGGAAAGGCTGTGGATGTTTTCTAATTGGACTCTAATTGGACTAAGTCTTCGACATCGTTTCCCATAGGATTGTCCTGGAGAAACTGGCTGCTTGTGGCTTGGACAGGTGCACTCTTTGCTGGGTAAAAAACTGGCTGAATGGCCAGATCCAGATCGTGGTGGTGAATGGAGTTGCATCCAGTTGGTGCCCAGTCACTAGTGGTATTCCCCGTGGCTCAGTAGTGGGGTCAGCCCTGTTTAATATCTTTATCAATGATCTGGATAAGGGGATCAAGTGTACCCTCAGTCATTTTACAGACAACACCAAATTGGGCAGGAGCATGGATCTGCTGGAGGGTAGGAAGGCTTTGGAAAAGGATCTGGACAAGCTGGATCAGTGGGCTTAGGGTAATTACATGTGATTAACTGTGAAGTGCCAGGTCCTGCTCTTGGTTCACAACAACCCCATGCAGCGCTACAGGTTTGGGGAAGAGTGGCTGGAAAGCTTCCTGTCTGAAAAGGACCAGGAGGTACTGGTCAACAGCTGGCTGAACATGAGCCAGCAGTGTGCCCAGGTGGCTAAGAAGACCAATAGCATCCTGGCCTGTAGCAGAAACAGCATGGCTAGCAGTGCCAGGGCAGTGATTGTCCCCCTGTACTCAGCCACACTGTACTGGTGAGGCCACACCTCAAATCCTTTGCTAAGTTCTGGGCCCCTCGCTCCAAGAGAGACATTGAGGTGCTGGGGCGTGTCCGGAGAAGGGCAAGGTAGCTGTTGAAGGGTCTGGACCACAAGTCTGTTGAGGGGTGGCTGACAGAGATGAGAATGTTTAGCCTGGAGAAAAGGAAGCTGGAGGGGGGATCTTATTCTCCACAACTACCTGAAAAGAGGTTGTAGCGAGGTGGAGGTTGATCTCTTCTCCTGGGTAACAAGTAACTTGACAGGAGAAAATGTTCTCAAGTTGCTCCAGGGGAGGTTAAGAATAGATATTAGGAAAAATTTCATCACTGAAAGGGTTGTCAAGCACTGAAACAGGCTGTTCAGGGAAACAGTGACTCAACCCAGGGCAGTTGAGTCACAATCCCTGGGGGTATTTAAAAGATATGTGGATGTGGCACCCAGGGACATGGTTTAGTTGTGGATTTTGCATTGTTAGGTTTGTGGTTGGACTTGATGACGCTAGAGGTCTTTTCTAACTTAAGTGATACTATGATTCTATGATATAATGGCTCCTTGTGGGAGTGATGTTTGAGCTATGTTTTTCATCCTAGATGTTTCCCTGAAAAAATGTATCAATTTTGTGATGACTCTGGAGGTAGGGCATGCCATCTAGACAGTGTTTTGGTCTGGGGAGAAATATAAGAAGAATAGGACTGGTGACTCTAACTGGCTTTAGGAAAAATCAGAATCCGCAAAAGAACATTCTGTTGAGGAAACTAACTTCCTAAAAAAAATCCAAAGAAGAGGCAGGCTTTATATTGGTGTCTATTTTTGTCGTTCCTTTCAAAATGCAGTCAGAAGAGGTGGAAGTGAAAATAAGGATGGGTTAAATGGCATTGATTCATCTGTGATTGTCCTTTTCATATCATATAGGTTTGAATTATTGTGTCAAAGATACTTATTAAACAACAAGTTCATTCTGCATTCAGCCCTTCAAACTAAATCCAGCTCTCATAGATCAGGACCTTCTGCATTGAATTCAGATAAACAATCTAAATCATACATAGATTAGGACAGTGTGGCCTAAACTTTTAATCCTTTTCTCCTTGATGCCTAGGATGTAATTCCTGTTTACTTCTTTATAACTCCTTTGACCAGATTGTCTTCAAGGTCTTTCTATTTCTATGCCTGAAGAGAGGTAGACAAGAGACCGTGTGAACTCTTAGTCCTTAAAACTTTATTTTCTTGTCCTTTACTTTGATGTCTGGAATATTTTAATTATAGAGACCTTAGGATCTGAAATGCTAATGTAGAGTCATGTGCAAATAGCCCTATATAATGCCTGAGTGTATATATCTTTTCCTGTGACTGTAGCTCTTGTGTGATGGGTTGGTGTACATGACAGCCAGTGGAGATTTTATGTGTCAGCAAGATACCCAAATGCAGAATGCAGAAAATCACACTTCGTTGTTCATCAACTGTCTTGTGCTTCATCTGTACAGTTACTGACAGCTGTGGTGTTCTTACTGCAACCTAGCCTCACCAGTCTCCCCAAACTAGATAGACCTTCTGTCCACAGAAGTTATTTGGGCAGAAAAAAAATTCCTCTTTGTTACTTTTATTTTTTTACTTTTGTTTTAATCCATAGCCACCTTCCATGTTATTAGCCTGGTAATAACTTTTTTGCATCTGCAGGTCCCTTGATCTTTGTTTCAGCTCAGAGACTGTTTTTCAACATAGGAAGAAGTGCTCTTTTTTTTGTTGATACATTGTCACAGACTAATAATGGTAGTTTTTCTAAGCAATACTCAAATAAAGCAGACCTGTTGGAAACAGTGAAATTTGTCATTGCATGGGAGGGCACTGAAGTGTCTGTATCTCCAAATTTCTGGTTGAATTTCATAAAATTTTTATGAACACCTTTTAGTAAAAAAACCAAAACCCAAGCCTGAATTACAATACATTTCCTTTTGAAGTAAGACTGCAAGTTACGGAAATTATATGTAGCTTCTTAGACTGCCTTCTAATTACTGAAGACACATAACCTTCTCAGTTCACTGCTTGTTTCTTCTTTGACTTCTAGTGAGATCATGAACATTTTTTTAGTCACTTTCTTGCCTTTTCATCTTTTATGTTGCAATAAGAGCAACATGAATGCAACTTGGGCAAAAGCATATTTTTGTTCAGTAACTAAGGACATAGTCAGGACAAGGGTGGTAAGTAATATCCGCAGTTGAAGTAACTAGGTCAATTCCTGGGTATAAAAATACCCTTTTAATTTTAAGCTGAAAAAATAGAAATATAGCTGAAAGCAGGGGTGGTGTGGGGAAAGGGGAGAACCAAACCAACCAATCAAAAAACCAATCAACCAAGAGAATCTGGTTATTTTCAAACTTTCTAATTTTTATTTTTTTTTTAATTGAATCATGGTAGCATCACATGCCTTTATGTTGTATGTCAAATCATATATTGTTTGTTCTCCTGTCTTCTCTCTAGGAGGAGAAATGCATGCAGTGGAATAGGAGTTTTCTGCTTGAAGTTTTTCTTTATAATACCTACATATTACGTTTCTTTATGTCAGAAAGAGACTAAACCCCATTGTCCTTAATTTCCCGATATTCTGAGGCATGCTGATACTCTCAAAAACTTTCTTTTTGCATCATACACAAAGACTGCAGTTCTCCAAAGAGAATTATTTTGCCTTAGAAGGTGAAGTAATTGATTTCCATCCTTATGTGGTGCTTTGGGAAACTTCATTTGTTCTGAATCCCAGTGTGGAGATTTCAACATAAAGATCGTGGCAAAGAACTTGAGTTTGAAACGATACATTGTAGAATTTAGGTTTAATAAGGTAGCTTAGTCAAGCTTCATATTTAATTTTGTAGCTTTACATATTTATTAGGGAGTTTCATAGGTACTCAAATACTCGCTGTATCTCCAGGTTTACTACAATTCTGTAACTGAACTATGGGAGGATAAAGAGGTGAATAACAGTTAAGATTCTTATAAATGGGTAAAATCTCTTAGTTGAGAGGAAGTACAAATCACTTTAAAAATAATATGTAAAAGCTAAGCTCTAGCAAAAATATCTAAGGTACATTTGAACTAAGGCCTTAATACCACTTGTCTGCTGATCTTTTAATTCAAGATTTTACTATGGGATAGGTTGGGTTTTTTTGTGGGGGAAGAGGAGTATTAATTTCTTTTTAAGTTCTGGATGCTTATTCTTCACCAGTGACTTGATTTTCTTAAAAGCACTTGGACCAGTTTGGTTGCACCATAGTTGTTCTATTAAATGGATAGGAGAGTGTTATTTGCTTGTTATTACTACTTAAGAATGTACTATGACAGTACTGCCTACAGGTTTGGAAGGGATGAAAAAATAGTTGCATATCGGGGAGATCACAAATAAGAGGCCTTTTAAGTAATTTCCCAGGAACCTGGCTGAGCCTGTCATGAAGTACAACCTTGCCTTATGGTCAACTTCACTGAAGCCTGCAGAGAGGAATGGAACAAGAGGATGGCCATTTGCCCTTTATTCACTAGAAGGAGAATGTCCCTGAAGAATCTGAAATTCACTTTTAGCTACCTCTGACCTAATGTACCATCTTTATCACATAAAATTTTCTGCCAGCCCCAGGTATGTGTATGTCTCCAAATGATTCTTCATCAGCTGTGCATACACGCTGAACTTTTACCCTCACAGCCTTTCTAAAAACTTTTGAAATCTTACATTCCAAGTGAATGTAAAAATATATCTTGCCTTAGTTGTTAAGATTTCAAACTGTGCCTGACACAAGCACTTCTGTTTGACTTCTGAGGACTGTAATTTGAAAATCTCAGTAAAACTTTTCCTATTTACAGAAACCCTAAACATAGCTGCACTTTCCCATTTAAAATCTCAACAAAACAACAGAGAATTTATAACATAAATTGCTAGTTTCCAAAGGTTCCATTTAATACTAATAATGTCATTCTGAAGCCTGTGCAACTCAGCTAAAGAGAAGCTATTTACTGCATACTGCTGTGATCATGGTGACAAAATCCCACTGAGAGATGTGTTTGCACATTTTGCAGAGTCCCAGTTTAGTTCTGTTTCCACAACACAGGTTTTTTTCCAGTCTTCAATTCTTTCTCACTAAAAAGAATGATGATTTAGTGAAAAAGTAATCAATTACACAGTGGAAAATAATTCTCTGCAGTAAGGGGAAAGAGTGGGTCTGGCCATGTACACCATCTCTGTACTACAAATTGGACTTTTTATTGAATGGAAGTGCAGGCTACTCAAATAACGTGAGCCAAAAGTACTCAATGGCATGTTGCAACAGGATCTATTTCTGCAGTTCTTGTGCACATCATCCCATAGGAAAGATGCCTATTGTCTTCCACAAGCTGCAGGAAAGGCTGTAAATCAGGAGACAATGGTCACACTGTTCAAAAAGACAAATATCGTTTCTTGACTGCTTCAAGTGTTTTGCTCTGCCGTGTTTCAGAAATGTGCAGTTGGGTCAGCAATCTGACATCTTTACTATGTTTGCATAGAGTGAGTAATAATCTTCCTCTGAAATGTTTGAATTTTGAGTGAAATAAAAAGGAATTTTATGTTTTTGGGTTTTGGGGTGGGAGAGGTTGGTGGGGAGCATTGTGGTTTTGTTTGTTTGTTTTGTTTTAAATAAATACTCTCCAATAATAGAGGGTCAAGGTTTTACCTTGAGGTAGGACAAAACCAATGGGGGATATCAGTTCCCAGATACATGCATGTATCTGGGAACTGTATAGGATACATCTTTAAGATGGAGCCAATTTATTTTGTAGTACAGTTGGTAGTAAAGTGGCTTAAAGAAAAAAAATCAGCCTCTGCCACTTGTCCTTTTTGTAGGATTTGCCTTTCTTTGAATATTCTGCCCCCTTGCTCCTGTCTCCTCATTCTCGTTAATCCCATTGATCCTGCTAATACTTCATCTTCAGGAAGCTGAAGACCACATGTCCCCATAGCAGTAGAAGAGAAATGCATCACTGGGTGAGAAACCTTACAGAAAAAGGCAGCCTTGCTGTGTGAAAGAAAATCTTGATCTAGTTAGTTACTAAAATGCCAGTCATGGTGCTTTCAGGCCTCAACATCCCTCCTTCTCTGGACTGTTGCATATATCTGCTGAGACCCCAGATCTGCCTGCTGGGGTCGGCAATTCCTCACAGAAGAAAGAGGGCAGAGCTGCAGCTATGGTATTGGGGTACCCAGGGCAGAGCAGTTTGTCCTTGAAGGGATCTTCAGCTGGATGGGCTGTACCTGTGACCTGTGTGCACACCCATGGCTGTGGTCTGTCCTACCACATAGCCACTGCACAGCTGTGGAGTGAGGGAGAGCAGCAGGGAGGTAACCTTGTGTACAAGGTAGGTCTAAGGACAATTGTAGGTAACTAGGAAAGACAAAAATAAACCTGGAGCTGTTTGATAAAAGGTGATGAGAAGGATTTTTGAGTGGTTTAAAACCTGCCCAGAAATGGGTTTCTAGCAAGTTTACATTTTAAAGATTGTAACTGTAAGGTGAAAGATGGGACATTAAAACAGGCGTGTTCGTTATGAAGGCCTAATATTGCTGAGAGGTTCTCATGCATAGATTTAATTGGTCCGTCTTCTTTATTTTAAGAAACAGGTATAAGGTAATGAGGAAAAAAATATCCAATTGCAAACAGGAGTATTTTTTGATTCCTTTTGCCAACTATTTCAAAGGTTTGATTCTATACTCATCATTATTTTAGTTTGATCATTCTTTGACATTGCGTAAATTGTAAATATAAAAAAATGTAAAACATAATTTTGAGAAACCATATTTTATTACACTGATAAAAGAATGTGTGTATGAGTAGCCATAATATTCCAGAAGAAATAGTTGCCTATTTTATTTTATATGCTGCTGTATATGTTTATGTTGCTATTTAATTGCTTGGATGGGAAGATAATGAATCCTTGTGCATACCCAGTGTTTCTGTTGTAATCATTTGTAATTTACATTAGAATAAACTAGTAGAGAGGCACTTAGGAAGCCCTGAAAATATTTACACATCCTTCACTTTAAAAGTTTTAAATCAAGCAGAATATTTGCAGTTAATTAACAGCCTTAGTAATACGATCAGTCAGTACCACTACAGATTTTCTAGAATTAATGTCTTCTTGAATCCGGTATGATCATCGGGATTTTATTTTCTGACTAGTTTATCCTTTGTAAACTAAATTATGTTTTAAGAAAAATAATTTATGAAGGTTAAATAACAGATTTTATCTCTTACAGAGAATAATTCACCTATATTAACTTTATCATCTGAACTGTCCAAAAGAGCTTGTTTCTGTCCCCTGATAGCAAAGGTACCTTAGAGAACAGAGACTGTCTAGGACTGTTCAGCATAGAGGTAACCTTGTGTAACTCTATAATGAGTGGAATATATCACATGTAAAAGAAAAATCCTAAGGATGAGATGATGAAGGGGATTTCTGTAACCTACTGTTAAACCAGTGTTGAGAAGTTTGCAATGATTTTCCCTGTCTTGTGCCCTAAAATATTTTGTATTTTTCAAAATGAATTCTGAAAGGACCAGAAACTCTTTTGTGGTTTATCTAGATTAAAGCTAAAGTGATTGTGAAATAAATGCATATCACTTACTATTCTGAGACCTGAAAGAGACACTCATTTTTTATTTCCTTATTTTATAGTTTTTAGCAAGAGTGGTAGTCATAAAGAAAATGATCCATTAGACCAAATATGGTTTTTCTGAGAGAAACCAGACTTCAAGTTGTATCAAGACTATACTTGGATGGGGTTTTTCCAGCTTGTATATTTTCTTAATATGTACATCCGTGTGCTTATCTGGCTTTGTGATGAGAATGTGGCTGTGTTAAAAAGTTTTTTAAACTGAATTCAAGATGGGGATGTGCCCAGCTTGTTAAAAGTTGGCCGTGCTCTTGAGGTGACTGCGTAGCTTGGTATACGGCATGCTTTGGACGTGTAAGCGGGGCTTGTGTGTGTGTATGTGTGCATGTGTGGTTGTAGATACAGACACAGATATTTGTGTGTGTGTCTGTGTGCATATGTAAAACTTAGGGTAGACATACAGCTTGAGTCATTGTTTTGTCAGTTATCATCACAAGTGCAAGACGGAAGTTAAGAAATCTGTTTGCACAAATACTATATTTAAAAACCAACAATACCATCTATGTGGAAAATGACAATCAGTATTTACTTAATGACATGGCTGTCAAAAAGATCTGTAAATGGAGTATCTCTTTCACCATCTATAGGTGTAAATTTAAAATTTAAATCATACCTGTAGGACAATGAAATTTATTTACATTTTGTTTGGACATTGAAAAGTTCTTAAAAGAAGGGTGACAACTGTCAGTACTTATTTGTAATGTTCATTATTACTCAATTGGGTTATTTTATTCTGATTAATTTTAACATCTTATTTTCCTGCTACATTGTCTGGTTTCCATGGATCCTGATTATTTTCTTTTTTTGTGCAGGAGAAAAACAGTGTACTAAAGAGTCATCTAATTTTACCTATGCTTGTTAGTTGAAAAATTTAATGAAAATGTGCTAATAAAATACCTGAAGATAAATCTGGAATAAAACTGATGCTTTTCTTCTGCTTGGCTATATGTATATATTTGCTTTCTAAAGATTCATGTGGATTGTGAATGAGTGAAGTGTAGGAGTGTAATTTTGCTGGCAGCATATGTCTATGAGCAAACTGACAGCAGAACTTTCCGTGGTTACTAAAAAAACAGCTAGAGAATACCCTTCCAGAGAAGTTTTTCTATGTTGCACAACATTGGAATAATTCCATAACATGGGATTGAGGACTTTTTCTGTTATAATGGGGGAAAAAATGTTATGTTGATGAAATAAAGCATTTTATTTTTCTTATTCTGTAATTCTGGATTGCATCTGTGCTTAATAATCTGATATTTTTATTAACATATTATCAGCAGGGCATAATGACTGTACTGTATTTGAGACCTCCCAGAATGGTTTGGCATCCTCAACTGAATTAACAGGTAAAAATAAAGAAAGAATAGGCCACTGTGGAAATCGTTTCATTTTTGATGAATCTCATTTATTCAAAATAGTCACTGGACCAATACTGAAGAGTAGACATAGATTCCACCTCAGAGCTGCCTACGTGATGTGGGCACCCTGTAGAGGTGGGTACTTATGAAATAGAGAGGACCAGCCAGGCGAAAACGGTTAGACCTACCCCATTTGCAGACTAATTGCATTCTTTGTGGGGTGCTTCGGACTCTTTCCAGATGATTAAACCCACAGCTCAGTATTGTGGGAATTGTCTCTGTATTTTCCAGATGAATAAGAATTTGTTTGTCGGGTTTTTTTCCTGAAAATTTGGTTGCATCACTGCTGTTACAGATATTATCCATATGCAGCACTGCTAGCTGAGGACTTTGTCATTCAGAAATTTTTTAGCAGACTGGCCATGATCTGCCACATTCAATATCTAAAGGCTAAGGACTTGGCTTTGTGAATCATAGGTTTGAGTATGTCCTAGTGATGAGCTCCTACTGGCTTTTGGGTTTTTTTTTGGTGGTTTGTTTTTTCTTTTTTTTTTTTTTTTACTCTTTCAGTATTCCTTAAGAATGCAGTGGTTAACTATCCCATTTAAAATATAAGGATAGGATCTGGAGCACAGGGAACCAGCTACATTCCACTGTCAGTTCTGTCAGTATCTAAAACTCCTTTTCAAATTGCCTTCTGATGTGTGTTCTGTTGATGTGTACTTTGCTACTCTAGTCCCTGCATACTTTCTAGAGTACCATACAGTCAAATGTTCTTTGCATGGAAAAATAGATTCAGGGTGAAAGGGGAAAGAGGGAGGAAGAGGAGCATCTACTTTATAGAGGAACTGAAAGCTGATCAGGATGCATGTCTGGGATTGCCCATCACCTCAAACAACACTTACTAGCTATGAAATCTCAAGCAGGAAAACTTGTTACCAGCCTTATAAAGAAGGAGAAGAACAGTCTGAGTGATCAGAATCCATATTCCCCCCCGGGGAGGTGAGGTGAAAATTTTTTAGGATTAGGGTACAATATTAAGTTGATGATCATTGATATTAAAGAGGTTGGTAGGTACATTATGTATCTCTAGTGTCAAGCATTTTAAAATGCATGTCTGCAACATTAGCCCATATTAATATTACATTACTAGAAATTTTTGATGGCTGAAAACAAAAGTCTTTCTTGGTCTAATTAACTTAAGCAAACATTCATCGTCCCTGAATAAAAGCAGGGAAAATTTCACACCAGATAATCGATGCTAAAGATTTATTCTGCTTAAAAGTTTTAAGTTCTTAAGTGTTCAGTTTTGATTCTGCTGTTGCTAGAGTACTGTGATAATAATTTCCTAAAAGGTATTTGTGAATAATTTAGGCTATCCTTGTAGTTTGAGGCGCGAATATTTTTAAGTATTTATTACTTTGGACATACGTATTTGGAATATATTGAAAGAATTACATGTTTAAGGTGTGTGTTTAGTTAAGTTAATTTTCTAAGATTGGCTCCCCTCTATCCCTCCTCCCATGCTACAGGCTAATAGAATCCTGCTTCCACTTTATTATGTTTTCCTGTTTCAGTCTTGACTTCTAAACACCTAAGCTTGTGTTTGTTACAAATCAGAGATTTCTGTAGCTTCAGTCTTTCTTAATTGTATTCATGTTAGTAGAGATCTCCCTAGCTAGAAATTTGAATATTTTCTGTAACCTTTATTAGGAGCTCTGTAATTTTCTTCATTATGCTAATGACCTTCATCTCTGCTACTTCCTACCTGTATTAGTCTTTTGCACTATGAAATGTGGAGATCATGTGTGGTGTTTCAAAGCAACCTGGATAATCCTCTTTAAAGTATGAGTGTTATTATCTCTGAGACAGAATATAATCAGAATTTCAACAGAACAGTGTTTTTTTTACTACAGTTCCACTTTGTAAGGTATTTATTCATAACCAGTTCCAAATTTTTTACTATCTGTACTTACTAGTTTTGCAATATATAAATGCTGACCATTTATAATGTTTTAAAGATTATTATACTTAGAGTATTTTCATGGGATACATTTCTGCACATTATACATGTGCCTTTCTTGGAAATTCATATCTAGTGATGTTTACTATTAAGTAATTTTATTATTTACTTGATGTTCCTGTTATTTATTTAGAGAGGTATTATTTAATTTATATTAAATTGCTACTGACTTCAAAGGGAGCAGAATAATTTTCAAAGCAAGAGAAACTTTCACTCATCTTAGACATACTTATGCCTTCATAGATTCCCCACACATCTTCAGAGATGCACAGATCCTCCATACATAGTGTCTCACACATGCTGTTTTGAAACTGAAAATGGTTTTAACAGTATGATACTTCAAGTCTTACCTGTCCTCTGTTTTTCTAAATGCAACTAAGTATATGTAGTTTGATCTGTCTTGTTTTGACTATTCAGCCATTTTATTTGACGTGTTTTATTCACTCAGTATACCCCTCCATCGATAAAGAATGGCATTTCTGATGTTGGAAAGAAACATCTCTGGAAGGTTTCTCAGAGGGTCTGAGGGAACTGAATACTACTACTGTTTTTTTATTGACCATAGAGGGAGTTCAGCCTACCATGATTATGTATCTGATATAAAGTTAGAAATAGTTAAGCCAATCATTTTTGCCAAAAATTTACATTGAAACTACACTCACAAATTAATTCATACATTTCTGTTTTCCTTCAGAATCATATGCATACGTAATAATTGGTATTTACTGCATATTTCCTAGATTTTTGGGCTTTGGTTTAGCACTTGTGCTATAACATTGTTCTATTTTCTTGAAATGTCCTCTTACAACCTAGTAATGATGTAACCTGATGGCTAGTTTTACAACTCTGTATCGCAGCTACCAGTTACAGACTTTTTCATTACAAAGCTACTCAAGGAGTTTTTTCATGGAGGTTTTTTTTTATTTTTTTGTCTTTTTCTTAATGTGTTGCATTACTTAGAATGTCTTGTATTGCATATTTTTATTACTTAAGCTGATATTATTTTCTGGTTTGTATTTGATACATATAAATATATTCCAATTGGAAATGAATTCTTTCATAATCTGTGTTATGTTAATTATTTACTAACTATTTGGATCTTCCATAATAGTTTCCTGTTATGTTTTTTCTTGATTATCAAACTATTATAATTCTCCATTATATTTGTATTTCTATCACATTTGCTATCAATATTACTTTCTCTGTTTTTCAGTAAGGCATTTTTTCATGTCTTGTTCTTTTTGATTTTTCTAAATTACCTGTTCCCCAGAGTATTCAGATCTCATTTAATCTCTCGTTACCATGCAACTATTGTTACACTTAAAAACTGCCTTTATTTTTATATACTGATTTTTTTATCTTAAAAATTATTCTTGTTCTTATGAATGTCCATTGTCCTTCGGTTGGTTACACCTGAAAATATTTTCCTAGCCTAGCTGGTTTTTTTAATTCCATATCAACTCTTTTTACTGACACCTAATATGTTTTTCTTTTACAATTTCTAAATGTCAACAGTCATTTTAAGATCTTCCTACAAGCTCTCTGTAGTACAGGAAAAACTAAGACTATTAATGCTTAGCTGCAATAATTGTATCTGTTCTCAAACCTCATTCTTTCCATATAAGCCAGGTTTTAAAGCCCCTCACAGTCTTTGCATGAAATCTCCAAATTTGGAAAAACAATAATTTTTTTACACGACAGAAATATGTTACGGTTTGGAAACGACATTAGATTTCTATAATAAAGTCTGCTTTTTGTGAGTAAAAGACAAAGAGCTTTCCACAATACAAAGTAGAGTGTAGAGAATCATAAAAACCTGTCTGTGTAGGTAGTATTACCCTCAATTACAGAGTCTGCAGAGGTCACTGTCTTCTGAGAAATACTGTGTGACTGGGTCTTGCAAACAACCCTACTTACTGTATCTGAAAGAGCTGTGGACATCAGCTCAGAGTCTGTTTGCTTATCCTGGTTCAAATAAGACTGCCTCAACGGAGAACTTTTGCAAAGATTTAGTCACTGAAAGAACTGCCCAGACAGAAGGTTGGGTATCTTCTACCTGCTTCTGCTGGCAGAGTTTGGAATTAGCTGAAGATGGATTTTGGATCTCTCATTATAAAGTTAAATCTAGATGTTTTCATTTAAAGCACAGTATAAGTTTGTATTGAACAAGAAACTGAAAGTTTCTGAATAACTGTGGTCCACACATCTACACTGAAAGTGATGCGACTGTAAATGTTAGAGCTGCCTCACCAACATCTAAACAATACTGAGGGCTGTGAAGAGAGAGAAATCAGAGGGAAAAGCAACACTTTGCATCTGTTGGACCAGGTAAGCAATTCACAATTCTGCTATGGAACAATGTTTATCCACAATATACTTAGGCATACTTGGTTCTTTAGAAATTAATGAAGCTTCACTGTCAGCACCTCTGTCCCTCTTAAGACTATTTCACTCTCCATCTCCACTTCAGAAGATATAGATGGGCTGTTTGTTTTATCCAGATTATACTTACAAGAAGACAGTAAATAGCTTTTTTTTCTACATCCCTTAGAAATGCTGCTATTCCACTCCTCTCCCTTCATTCCTTTACATTGGGAGGAAAGAGTATAGTGCAGCCATTCTCTTTGTGAGCAATTCTCTGTACTTTTTTTCCTTTTCGTTTGTCAAAGAATTTGCTTGATTTTATTTCTGTGGCTGAACTTTGAGGGTTTCAGGTAACAAAAGTATAAGAAGGTGGTCTTTGTCCCATCTAGTGACAACATCGTGCAGTGCTCATGAGCTGCAAGCCCAAATGCCTGAAAGGTGCATTTTTCCTGGTACATGAAAACAGCAGTCACAATTGTCTGGCCTTGTAGCTTGCACTTCATTAGTCTGCTCTTAATGGTGATTTAATTCATTTGGGACCTCCTGTTATGTAAAATTTGGAACTGCTCATAGATTCCCCTCTCTTGCTTTTATATGCAAACAGGATCACAGAAGGAAGCAATACTTGCTTGGCAAAAGCAGACTTTACCTCTGGCACACTTGCATGTTTCTGGATAGACATACATGTAGATATTTTTTTTTTTTACCTTTGAATACGGACCTACAAGATTCTTAAGCAAATCTGTATAAGTTCCTGCTCTTTTACTGAAAAAAAGAAAGGGATTTTAAAAAAGAAGGAGTTTGAAAAAAAGAAAATATCTGGCTTCTAAGCAAAATTGACTTCTGTACATGTAATAATAATAATAAATAAATAAATAAATAAATAAATAAATAAATAAATAAATAAATAAATAAATAAATAAATAAAAAATTCACCTACCTAAAATATCTGTACTATTCTACCCGACAGAGAGAGAGAGGATTCACTGGTATTTTCTTATATATGACATTTTCTTTTTCTCTTTTTAAATATATGGAAATTCCTCGTTATAAAACATGAGCTAAAGCTTCCCATTGCATGGAAGCAATAGGGAAAAAAAAAGCGTGTATCCTTGAAAAAGAACAGAAAATTACCTAGTCTACTTTAGTTGGATTTACTATTCCAGAATTAAGCCCTAGTAGGTATATATGAAGTGAAGAGTGGTAGGATTTAGGTGTATTGTGTTCTGTCCCCAAGATTTTTATGGTCAGACAGGTAGTGGGACTCAGACCTATCTATATTAAGTACCCTGTCATTCTTGTTGAGAGTTAAGGCCAGAATTGCTCTGTATCAATCAGTGTCATTGGAATAGGGGAGCTATACTGAGTAAAGCAGATTAATATTAAAGTGCTTGCAATTCAATTTGCTTTCAGACTAATGTTTTCCCCGCGGATATTTTCAACTCTAAAGGCAATAAAATCATAAGCTTAAATTTGACAGCTTGAAAATTACACAGAAGATAAGAAGATTCCTTGTAGAATATTCTCTTTTTTTTCAACTAACAGATCACACCAGCTTACCTCTAGGTTTCTGTCTAGATCTAGAAACTCCAAATTTGCCAGTTCTTTTTCCTGCATCATTTTGGTTTTTACCTCATTGGTATGAATTCACCTCATCTCCTCACAGTGTGCTCACCATTTGGTCTGCTTTGCCTGCAAAAATCCTGTTCACCCTTCACCTTCTGAATATGGAATCTTAGATCTAAGCAGCTGCTCAAAAGGGTGGTTCTGAAACACTGCCAGATTCTTTTTCTTTTCCATTTTCTTTTCTGAAGCCTGCTTTTGATTCTGTGAGAAGTACTTAAAAAGAGAGATATTAGGGAGAGTTGGTTGAATTCAATAAGTGAAATGTGTGTATGAATGGTAGAATAGCAAAATAAGTTGGCAGTCATCAATGGGATGACACTTAGCGGGTACTGCTTCCATAGTCTTAGAGTGTTACTTGACACAAAAAATAGTGACTCACTAATGATAAGCAAAATATAGCTTTAAATGTTACTGATTATTTTTGTGTTGTAAGGATATTCATATATGTGAATTCCCAAATCTTGTCCCAGATGGTATGATAATACTGGATATTAATATAGATTATATGTAGGGCACATATGTCCTTGTTTGCTTGAAAGATGTAGTGAGGACTGTTGGTCAGAGTCCTAGGTACATACAAATCCAGTGGAGACTGCATATCTGGATCACTTTGTCTGCTGTATTTTGTAAGCTTTCAGTCAGGAATATATACTTCTCTGTCAAGAAAATTTCAGTGCAGTTTATTGTGTATGAATTATTGCATATGCTGGATAGGGACATACTAGGGATTTTTATACACACTGTATTGAAAATAGCCTAACTTTTCAATTTCCTTGAGCTTGTGAAACACGCCCACTTCAAAGCACTTTCCTACTTCATATTTCTATCTTGTTTTACATCTGTCTCTGCCCACCAGTACAGCCTCAGATCAGACAGCTTACTTCACTCTATTGATTTAGCTACAATTAGGACTAAAGAAACTACCCAAAACTTTTTACGCTTATGGAGTGGAGAGAAACAGCTTTCTGCTTCAGAAAACGCCTATGCATATTTATGGAATAGCATCTTTGAGAATGTTATGATGAGCTTACTTATCAGTGAAAAGGATTTGACGTAGCCTCAGATCTCAATATCTGTGATTCCAATTAGGAATTTAATAAACGCTGAAGCCTTTTAAATCTTTCATTATTCATAATGTAGCATGACAATAAACAGCTGATGACAGTGGAGAAATTCAACAGGAATCTACTGTCTAGATTAATTTTTAATTTTTTTTATTAACTTGCCGAGCCTGCATCTGTGACCATGACATGCTTAACTTCAGAGAACTCATTATTACTCTATGTGCTCTAGCAGTTTTCATCCTTCACAGTAGGAGATGGGCAACTGCTTTTAAAGAATTTCCATGCTCAAGGGAGGGATAAACATTCTTTTATTTGTTTCATGCCCCAATAGAACAGCCAAGTTTTCTTAAACAGAAAAATAAAAACATAACAGCATTAGAGAAACATGTTTACTAATGTTTTATTTTGCCTTCCCACAGAAAGAGAAAATAAGTGTTTTGTAACTTTGAAAAAAAATACATGTCTGGCTAACTTTGGAAACGTACCTTATTAAAAAGTTTGAGGGTGACTTTTTAGAAGAATTTTAGTTTTGTATCTGGACTTCTCAAAATGGATTGTTACTTAGAGACTTTCACTTTTCTATATGCCTTTGCTGGCTCATGTTATTGGCCAGTGTTAGCCTTTGACAAGCATAAACAAGGAATTGATTGCTCCAAGCCAGATGGTATCTGAGAGACACTTGATAGATAATTTTAAAACATATTCTACAGACATAAGTATAGCATACCAACTGTCACTGATATGGTATAGGTACCACAGTTTTTGATGTTCTCAGTAAAAAGGTAGATAATCAAAGATACTAAGAGTGAACCAGCTTCTCACTGTATATAAACAGTTCAATGTACTTGAGAGAGTAGAAGAGGATATTCTTATTTTTCATCTTACATCTCTCTCCTAAAGATTTGCATCTGACACAATCTGCTGAGTACTTTGTATGTTCATACATGTACCGTTCTTGGGATATTTCTCAGCCTTCTTGCAACAGCTAAGGAGTTTCTCTGAGTGAGTTTTACAGATCTGTCACAACTCCTGAGGCCTGCTGTGTAGTACTATTTGAAGGACTGCTGAGTATCAGAAAATTTCAGTGATTCCTACGCTGTGTTTCCTAAACTTTCACTGCCCAGTTACAGTATCCAAGGCAGCAAGTTGGACATCTCAAAGAGATACAGACTTGCAGAACAAACAGGTATCAATAATGTATGCATAAGCACTGCTCAGCTGGAAGCTTCCAGATCATCCAGCTGCTGGATGTGTTTAATATACCACAGAAACATTGAATTTATCATATACATGAACAAAATGAAGAAAATGCAGAATGTATATAATCCAGTTGTTAGTCAGTGTATTTGCATATAGTTCTGCATGAGGAAAGATGGCAATTTTTTGCATTCAAATCAACTAAAACTTTTTAGATAACAATATACCATCTCCAGTTATTGTTTCCTCAATAAAAAATTTTTTTCTGTTTTATGGTCTGTTTTGCTATAGAACACAAACAGGAAATGGTAACTTTTTTTTTATTATTTTCTCCAGTAGGTGGAAACTTAAAACAAACTAGGTCATTATCAGGATTATAGATATATTTAGCTTTTTAGCTGGGTGTTTACTGTATTACTTTCTTATGGGAGTAGAAGAATAAGTAGAAATTATTTTGATCTGGATTGTGCAAAAAAATGACATGAAATTTTGGTCCTGGTTACAAAAGATTTACATTGTTTTCAATGAAAGAAGTCAACTTTGAACATGGCATATGAGCACTGGGACTAATTTATAAATAAAGGTACAGATGGAACCACACATCATGCTGCATTGTCCTTTAAAATTCTGCACCATGGGTCCTGTCTTTTCAGTCTTTTTTATTGCCTGCCATAAGTTTTTCTTTCTTATCTTCAGAGTTGTTTCATTATAAGATCAGATTCCAGGGACTTCTAGACTTCTCTATCTTTGAAACACTCCATCCATCATACAGGCCAAAGATATTATAATGCTTGTCTTGACACATCTAAAAAAAAAATGTTATGGTGCTTAGAGCATAGATGCATTTCTACACTCCAGTTTTCTCAGTTAAAACATTGTCTTCAGAGTACAAGATTTAATGTACTTTTATTCATTTGGCAAATGATTATAGACTTTATCTGACTGCACTTCTGCCATTCATTTAGAAAAAAAGGTTTACTTTTTAATGGAGTAAATGTGTTATTTTTCATTATCTTTTTCTATAGATGGAATTTTCCAAGAAAAGATTGTGACTGGAAATAATCCATGCATGCTGGCTTTGAAGTTTAAATGTTTTCAGAGGAGATCATAGTTGGAGATACCAGTTTCATAATTTTATGGTTATGATTTATTTTCCCTTTGAGCACTTCAGTCTTTTATAGGCTATGGGAACCTTCTGTCTAAATCAGTAAATCAGAGAAATTTATGACAGTGAATGTGAATTGAGATTCCTATGTATCTAAACAAAAAATCTGCTATATCATCATCACTAATGAAACACTGATGATAAAACAAATAACTTGTACATTTGGAATGTCTCATGAAGTAGGTTCTTTTCTGACATAATGCACATTTTCCCTTCAGTGCTTTTTTTTAACCAGTGCATGATTGCCAACTCACCAGCAAAACTTCTGCAGCTGCAGTAATGGAATTTTTTCTGAATCACAGCAAGAATTATCTCTGCTGGAGTTCAGCCATGATAAATTCTGTCAGCACAATATCTATGCCCCGTGAAAGTCCTGTTTCAAGGGTGAATTTTGGTCTCTTGGATAACATTTACATCTTGCAGCTAGCAAACTACTTGTACTTGAGTACCCTTGCACATCTGAATCATGGCACTGATGGAATCCTGCCAATTTTATGAAGAGTAGGGTTTTTGCTAAATGTACATTTTATAATA
The DNA here is from genome assembly GCF_003945595.2 of Pipra filicauda. Taxonomy (NCBI): domain Eukaryota; kingdom Metazoa; phylum Chordata; class Aves; order Passeriformes; family Pipridae; genus Pipra; species Pipra filicauda. Next base: position 547,187 of record NW_024104457.1, on the reverse strand, counting down.
CCACTTAAGCAAAATACAAGAGGCAGAGGTTTAGTTAAATAGTTTATCAGTGCAAAAGTAATTTAAATAAAAATCCTACAAAGTGATCAGTACCTTACAAATGCATTTAAAACCTTGCATTTTGTAGTTATCTCAACTTATTTATATGAATGACACAGCAAAGATGCATCCATCACCATCTAGAAATTATACAAAACAGTCATTCATTGCTGCTCCATGCTTTCCTGTTCTTTGTCAGAACAATGGACACAAAATGGACACAAAATGGACACAAATGGAACCAAAAATCAATGAAGCCATCATATCTCTGTCAAAAAGAAATAAAAAGCACCTACTGAAGCTTTTAAATATTCAATACAAGCAATTTTGTGTTTTCTTTTAAAAGATGGTCAGTGGCAACTTTAAATATTGTCCATAACATCAGTAGCAATAAATAACCTTAACAAATGAGACCAAATGACCTGACTAGAAATTAAAGCCTGATTTTTTCCTTTTCACACATCCCTGTGTTTGCTTATAGTAAACAAAACTGTTTCGAAGCTGGTATCTGTGCTGCAACCAGTTTCAGTAGCTTTAATGAACAGTGTTAATATTTTTAAGTTGCATTTCAAAATGTTCTGTACCTCCCTAGTTCGTTTTTATTTTTAATTTCCTCTATAAAAGGAACACTTGGGAACACAACTGATTTGTTTTTCTCGTGCAATTCTGGTTTAAATGTTAAATCTGCATATACAATCTGTATAAAAAGTGCCTTAATATTTGACATATAATTAATGTATCCCTGATCTTATTTATATATAAAATATAATGCTGTATTTGGTTTTTGTTGCTGCAGATATGAAATATATAAGTTGAAGTTTAATTTACCTGAAATTTAGCTTTTAAAAATGGTAATATTTTAGAAAAAAGGGTCAGAATGAACTTTGAGAGATCATCCTGTACAATCCTTCCCTAAAGCATGAGATCAGCTGTACTTGAGCCAATCCTGGAACATTTTTATTTAATTGGTTCTTAGAAAAAAAAGAACAGAACACCTCTAGTGACAAAAATTCATAGTTTTCTTAGGCAGTTGATTTCTGTGAACTACTCAATGGTTCCTATTCCCAGAAAATTCTTCCTAGTGTGTAACTTAAATCTTCCTCCCTTTGAACTAATTCCATATGTTTGTGTGCATATATGTATATATGTGTTTATATTTAAAAATATTTGTCTGCATGTGTTGTCTTCTCTCTATTCTGGGCTAGAAGGACTTATATTCTCATAGTCTATAGGCCATATTTTATGATGTGAGGTCATTCTTATTGCTGTCCCCTGAACTGTCTCCACATTTTCCATGTTTGTTTCTTTGATGTATTGTACCCAAAACTATAAGCAGTAGACCACAGGAGGCTTTTGTAGTGCTTGAACAGATTAGATGGAACAATTGCTTCATTATTGTAATCTCAAGCCATCCTCCATTGGCAATGTAAGTTAGATAAACCTTATTTCAGCTGCTGACAGAACCTTGTTTCTGAAATTAAAGTGAAAACTTTACTAGTAACTTGTGTTGAGGAACAGAATCACACTTCATTCTCTGAAATAAAGATAATCTGTACATAGTGACTAATATTATTGTCAATGATATTTCAGATATTACAGCATTCTGAAGGTTACAATGTCAAAAAAAAAAGCCCACCCCAAAACCCCAACATACAACAGTGCAGGGACAGCTGTGTTTTTGTACAATACATTGTGTGCATGTTCACAAAACCACTGTAATAATCTGGCTAAACCTACTCTTCATACGTTCTTACAAATTAATAAGTGAAAAATACAGTGAGATGCTTTTGAAGGCAAGATACAAAATAATGGAGTTGTGTCATCAGCTCTTGACCTTTCCTACTATGTCTTAGGATCAGTTCACCATTGTGCCTGATACTGTCCATTTATTGAGATATTGATACCTACAACAATAAGGAATATTTATTCTCCTTTCAGTGAATGTATGGCTTAATCATAGACATGGCTGCGTGACTGGGGATACAACCAACAGATAAGATACATCTCCCTTTGGCTTTAACTTACATTTAATTTTTTTGGTAGGCTTTCCCATATGGATAAATATACTCTACTGTAAGGGCAAACTTCTTTTTCGCATATTCTCTTAATATTTCTCAAAGACAAATTATATAACTAATATAAAAACTCAATGAGAATGTCAGTAAAGTTAAATTCAAGTTCAGCATTAAAATTTTGACTCTGTGTTGCTCTGATTTTTTGGAATTTAGAAACCCAGACCACTAAGCTAAGCTGCCAAACCCCACTCTGCTGGACATTTCCTGCTTATTGAAAAGTATAGATTGTTTTTATATATATTTATCTATATAAATATATTCCAAAATAGGCACAAATAATCAAGGCAATGCACACAGTGTTTTTTTTCAGTTGTGGATTTTTTTTCAGCGTGTGTCTCAAAACTTACAAAGCTTACTCCTGGAAAAAAAATGATAGTTACATTCTCCTTCACTTTTTGCACAATCTCCATATCTTCCATACCTGTCTTTTAGGCACTCATTTAGCAGTTTCTTACATACATTGCCAGATTGCTCTTCCTGTTTGATACTGCACTAATTTTGGTGTGACACCATGCAGACACAGCAGCCTAGCATGTATGTGATCAGTGCTGAGGGTGTTTTGAATCCCCATGGCAAGGTCTACCTTGATAATACATTAGAGAAGATGTAGAGATATTACTTAAGTTCAGCAAGTTGTATTTTAGAATCTTTTCTATACTTACTTAAAGATTAATCCAGCCTTTTAAAATTTGCCTGCTTATTTTGCCATGAAATTTTTTTTTTTTGTTACAGTGGATAACGTGGTATATGGTATGTTCTGTTCTAAAGCCAGTATTACAAAATACTACAGAATTATCATCTTCTACCTGGTAGTGACGACATTAATATATATTGTGTACAGTGGCAGACTGTACACAATATATATTAAGTGACAGGTGTTCAAGAACTGAAACACATAAGAAAGATAAAACAAAACAAAAAAATTACATTAACTTTTAGTTCAGATCTTTAAAAGTTGAAGGGAATTGTATGAAAGTACAAATTAATACTAGCTTAGTGCTATTATTTCATAAGTCCTATCAAAAGCTGCTGCCCAATTTGTAGTGTGAATCAGGTTTGAAGCACTTTGCAAAAGCAAAAGGCTGTCAGGAAATTAAATTTTGACTAAAAAATAAATATTGCAGCTATTATGTTGGTTTCTTTATTCTTAATCTGATTTATTCTTAATCTGATGATATTGCTAACATTTGAATGCAGTGAATGGTTACATATTTTGGGATCGCTTTGTCCTGGCAAAACCTTTCTCCATCAAAAGTTCCAGAACTGCAATGTGAAGAGGTGTCAGGTGTTGCTTCCATACTAGGAATTTTAGAAAATACTTTAGAGGTTCAACCATGAACTTGTCCTTATCTTGGAGAAAGTAATGCCCACTGGAGAGATCAGAAGGAAGTTAATAACCATCTTATGTGTAAGTGGGAACTGTGGTTGATTGTGCCTTCCCTAACAACTTATTGAAAAAGAAAAAAAACCCCACACCTGAAGTGCACTCTGTTCCTTACTGAAAAACAAAATAAGAGACAAAACTCAGGGAGCTTTCAAAAAGATACTTCTCAGAAAAAAACTGGCGAAACTTTCTTGTAAATTTGGAAAGAACGTGGCCTCAGATAACAAGAACTTTTCTGTAAACATGAAATTGTTTAGGGAGGTAGGACCAGAGCATATACTCTTTATCCATCAAATCATTAAGCAGCTGGTGTCATAAAAGTGGCTGTCTTTGAAAACATGGTGAACAGGAGAGGCCCTCATGCAACCGGATAAAGCAGATCATAGCCCAAAAGTGAAAAAAAGTACTGCTTTGGTGCCTTTGGATTGTGATAATAATAAGCTAAATGTAATTTGGGATAATGATGACATGACTGATGGAATTTGAGAAAATTACTCTTTTCGCTTTAAGACTTTTAGCATTTTTCCTATCAATCTCCACAGCATTTTTTTTTGGTCTGCTATGATTGAGGCAGACTGATCTTTTATGCCACTTCTCTACTAATGATTTTATTGCTTAATCATTACTAAAGTAAAGAGAGTGACAAAGACAAAAATATCACAAGGATTAAGAGAGTTACTTTTAAAGCATTGTTTGCTGATCCAAAACTTGCTTGAATTAAAATAACTATTTGGTCTCCAAAACTGAAATGTGAAGGCAGGTAGAAAGAATTCCTTCTTTTCATTAATGTTAACATATAAATATTGTTCGTACATGTCTATTTCCTTTGTTTTGGTTCTGGAATGAACTTTGTAGAACAGATGATAAAACATAGTGTGTAAAGGTCACTTGAGCATTTTTTCAATTCATATTTATTCTACAAAACAGGGGGTGAGTTCAGTTTTGTATTAAATTTGGTCTGAAATAGACTTTAAGAATTTCAAAAACAACTGGAAATCATTCAGTCTCCAAAGAGAAGCATATGTGAGACTAGAAATTAAAATAAACCCCTATAAACTACATTGTAGTGAAGCTGAATCTTCATTAGTGTAGTGGTCATAAAAATACAAAATATTGTTTTTTCTGCTATTTCTTAATTTCATATTCTTAATTTGTGGATATTTAATCTAAAAATATTGATAATTTTAAGCATTTTCCTTTAATATTGTTACATTTCATCATTACGTGAGTCATAATGAATGACATTTTCTTTTGAAAATCAGAAGTTGTTATTTCTGCTTAAGCATTTTGGTGAGCAAGGCTCTTTAGATGGGTTGTAACATGTGCCCATTCAGTTTCTATGAAAAGTAGTGTTATTACTGTCAATTATATGAGTGAAAACATTAATTATATTCACTGTGATATGCTTTCTATGAAGGTAGATTATGGTGCTAGTGGAATGTTGGTCTCCCAATGAAGAACAAATGCAGAAGATTCTTCTCACAGCAATAGTCCCTGTAACATGTTCTCACAACTGTTGCTGTAAAGTGAAATTTTTGGGCTTCAGTATCAGGACTGTACCATTATATAAAAAGCTGATCTGTCTGTTAGAGAACCAGAACTTTGTGGGTGATTTCTTAGTTCTGTCAGTGACTATGGCTTTAAAGATTTCAATGTGTGAAATTATAGTGAGACTCCACACCTTCTTGTTAATCAAGAATAATCTTGTGAAAAACTGAAAGTCCTTAGTGTCCTTGAAGATAATGGCAAAATTTCTACTGAAGTCATCATAGACAAAATTTCATCTACAAAACTCTGAACAATTAAGGCAAAACTACTGATAGGAAAAGATTCTTGGAGTTTGGTAGATTTCTGCAGAATTCATAAAAAGACAAAATTGGGATGAAATGAAATATATAATACAAGTTAGTTAACAGTTTCCACTTGTAAATTATGTGGGTTTTATCTTGGGTGTCTGATGCTTGTTTATAGATTTTGTCTTCATTGTTTAACTTCACCTGATTTCATAAAATGGACAGAAAATTATGAAATGTGGTCAGTATCAAATAATATTCTTTTAAAGCATTGAAGTGACTATAATGTTTAAGATGTATCTAATCAGGTCCGTATTTAGAGTAAATCTTATTGGTTATGAAGATTTGAATACGTAATAATAAATACCTGCCCAGTCCTTTGAAAATTAGTGTTAGACATTGCGCTGCAATATAAAACTTTAAAGCAGGCTGTTGCTATAAAGACATTGCTTTTTCATATTGAATGCTGTATTTTATATAAAACCTTAATATACAGCATATATTTACAAAACAATATTCCACTGAGGTTTGATTCTACTATGCTTAGTCATTATTTTCCCTTACCCAGTGAAATTGGTCAGTGTATTGTAGTTGCCTCACATGTAAGTTTTCATTTGTGAAACCATTTTTCTTCGTGTTGCTGATGCAAAGTTTTTGTAACAGTGGTCATAGAAGTCAAGTTTTTCATTGAAACAACTTTTTTTCCAGTCGCCTGTGCAACAGTTGTCAGTACAATCATTGCATGTCAATGAGAAAGTCTCACTCCAATCAGTAGCACAACTCTGAGTGTAAGGAGCGATTATCTATCACTCCAGGGTGACTGTGAGTCTGTGACACGTGAGGAAAAGGGCAATATGCTTGTGTAAATTAATCTGAGTGAACATTTGGAAGGGAAATGGAGTTATTATGTGGTATTTATATTATGTTATTGCTAAAGGCACTGAGCCTTCCTCCATAATTGTAGCCATAATTCCAGCTGCAGCAATATTTTAAATGTTATGGCATACATTATACTTTTAATGGAAAGAACTATTAAAATTATGGTTTTGGAGCAAGCTACATGATGTATACAGCTATAGTGGAAAAAAGTAAATTAAGTTTGTAATTACTAAGTACAATTTAAATACTGTTTATTTTTTTTTAATTGAGTAAAGAAGGAGTAGATAACTGTTTACAGTTTCTTATAAAAGAAAAATCCATTCCACAAGAAATCTTAACAAACGTACATTATTATGTGTTCTGGTTGGGTCCTACTACCTGAAATTAACTGGATCAATCTGTTGAGTCTTTCCCACTCACGCTTGCTCGTTGTGCACCAACTTAGGTAGCGTTAATGTGTCCTTCACAACCAAGAGGAAAGGGACAGCCTTGGTGGCACATATGTGTGGTCTTCCTATCCTGTGCCTTGGTGTGGCCCTCTGCCATCCCTGTCTAAATACCTTCTTCCACCCTCATGACTTCGAACATCCTCTATATGAATTTGAGAATGTGGAAAGGTGGTGATTGTTGAGCTGGTACACAGTTTTCTTTTAAGCTCTGGATTGCACGACATCCAGCGTTGTCTGTGTGCTGAGGAGTTAGAGGATAGTGAGAACCACAGGAGGGCCACCACATCTGTGTCTTGTGCCTATGTTTTCACCCCAAAATTTTATTAAAACCCAGCTGAATTTATGGCTTTTCATTGACTGAAAAGGTGGGCTGAACCAGAACAAAATCCTGCTGTGTTTAATTTTCTTTATTGATTCCCTTTTATCTACAACAGATGAAAGTGAATAGATTATTGCTAATCTTAAATGAGCTTTTTGTCTGATAGTGCCAAAGCCTTTTACTTTTGGTTAGGTGACTGTGAGTTAACATTAGGACACTGAAAGCAGCAGTAAATTATCTGTTTCTGTTATGAATCAAAATGTGTTGCTCATTCTAAGGTTGTTCAGTGCAACTATGTCCTGAGATACTTTTGCACCTGCTTTTTATGCCTTTGGGCACTGGGATTTTGAAGCTAAATGTTACATGCAAATAGGCATTTCTATTTAATGATTCAAAATTCATTTAGTGAAGGAATAGGCAACAGAAAAAGGAAGATGTTGTTCTGCAGCATATTAACTGAGATTAGAGCTTATCACTGACTGAACCCCACAGCAGCAACTGCAAAAATGTTTTAAATAAACAATTATTTCTGTGTAAAACTGTATATATCTACCTTTTCTCCATTTTTTTTTCCATAATTGGCTGTATTATAAAGAGAATTCTTAAGAAAACTCTGTGATGTTTCTTAAAAACTTTTTCAAAATGCTTTCAATATACAAGAGCTATATATATTTTAATCAATTTGTGTACCATACCTACCTCTGCAGTTTCAGAGCCTAAGAATGGTATTGCAGCACTTAATTTCCATCTTGATTGCCAGGGTAAGGCACAGTAGTAGGTACCCACTGAATGTGACTGACATCAATTGTTCTTTTCACCTGAGGATCGGGGAGAGGCAGACAGACCTTGTACTACTTATTGCTGTGGAGCAGAAGTGTGGATCTCTCACACGCTGACATGTTTAACAATTCAACAGTTCAGATCTTCTCTCAGGAATTCTAATTCTGCTTCAGTCGGCTAGTCCTGACATGGTTTCATGAAATGTGAAAGAAGAAGTGGTGGAGAGAAGAGGAAGGAGTATTAGTGCTTTAATTTAATGGCGCTCTGAATTTTAATCTCAAAGTAGGACATGTTTCTAAGATGCTTTGTTCCATATTTTAGAACAGTGTCTCTGAACAGAACTACCTGGGGGTTTGCAGAGCACAGAGTATAGTGGGGTTAAAAACTCCCTTTATTTCTGACTTAAAAATCATGACAGCGATTTCTGAAACCTGTTGCATTGTTTAAACCACAATCAGCTTACTGCATCATTTGTCAGTGTAAGAGGTGAAGGACACTTATAGCTGCTAAGCATTACCAGGTTTATTATGCATCCTTTTCGAAGAAAGGTTGTAGAAAGTAAAGAATTTGGATAATTGCCTGAATTCAAATAGAGCTATTTTAAGTCAACTGCGCATTTATTTAAGCAATGATGTCATATTAAAAATAAATAAATCTATGAGCAATATGTTTCATCCTGGACACAGCTCATCTGCCAAGTGAGCTGCGTATTGAAAAACATGTTCTTTTAATGACTACACAGGGCAGACTACAATGTATCACATTTTGTGGGGTTTCCTCCCTTTTCTGAAGCAGAACTTTTCATCATGCTACAGGGAATTTTTCAGAATTCTTCCCACTAGAATTTGTCTAACTTAGGTCACATTGCTCTGTAAGTATATAAATTAAATATAATTAATTTTTTTTCTTTATGATTTGGAAGACTCTGCTATATTATTCCAGTGTCTTTTTTTTTTTTTTCTTGTTTTGAACTACTTTCTGATTTGGGAAATGATTTTAGTATCTGGAATATTAAAGGGAAGAAGAAGAAGAAAAAAAAATATTCAGGTAGCTCTTAGGGTATACTAAATTAAATGACTGTTAATTTTCCGAATGTTGATAAATGAGATACCTCATTGTTAGAATTTAGAAAGGAGAAAGCTATAGGACTTAAAGCTAAAGAATTACAGAAAATTCTTTCAGTCCAAGTTTTTGAATATTTGTGTGATCTAGGATATTTCTAATTATGTAACCTAAGAATGGATGCTCTTAAACCTTATCAAGTATACCGCATTCAGCTTTTTTGCATAACTTTCAGTTATAAATAGTACGAAACTGAGTTTAGGAGGAACTCCAACAGAAATCAAAACCAAGACAAAATATAATTTATAAAAAGATAAAAAATGAGACATAAAAATTGAAAAACAACAAGAAGAAAAATATTAGGGTTGTGGACATGATAAGGTGGCACAAAATAAAAGATTAGAAATGAAAAGACTAAATTAGTGAAGGATTTATGTATTTGTTATTAATTATCAACTTATGGGTCCCTTCCAACTAAGAATATTCTGTGACTCTGTAACTAATTGGTATTCTTAGTTCTATGCAATTCAATGCAATTAATGAGTGCTTCACCCAAGGAACTTAAAGACAGACTTAGTAGGGAAAGTATAGTTCATTTTCACATATTATACACATTAGACTTGCAACTTCATCATCGTCCAAATATTTCAGGTGAAAAAATAATCAAGTAGTATGTTTGATTTTTTTGTTCTTATTGTGTATTTTTTTTAAGTGATCTCTGCTGAAAATGGAAGCCAAGCAAAGGAGATCATAAAAAGAGATGCAACATGATTCACTTGATTGAAGCCCAAAGGAATTACAGTTTTGAAGCATGTGGTCTTTTACAAACACATGAAAATTACTGCAGTCACTGCAAATTATCTCACCGCAGCAGTAGGGGCTAGTGAAATATCTCTGACCTGGAATTCACCTTTTTATATTTTTCTTTCATCTGTATTCCTTAAAACAAAGGGTAAAAGAAGACTACAAAACAGCAACAGAAGAAAGGAAAGTATAAGATGTAGTTCATAGATAACAAATTTTAAAGCTGTTAAATGTTAGATTTTGAAATATTATTGCTCTTGTATCAGTGTGGTTCAGGACCAGTTGAGTTGTACTGTGCAGATGTGTAAATATGAAAGTTTCCTCCCTAAGACTTTTCGGTAATTGTTATAATATTGTATGTCAGGGGTTTTACTTGATGTTGCTCATGTGTACGATTTTAGATTAATTAAATTTCAAGGATCTGTTGTTATTCTACAGAGATGTTATATCTTTATATTATGCATTGGCAACATTTATTTTTTATTATATGATCAAAATTGCAATTCAACTATTATCATCAAGTTAAGAAGCCTTATTGAATCTATTACGTCTGGAAGTCAGCTAATCCCAAAATAATTTTAGCATCATAATTTTTTTACACATAGGGAGAAGAAAATTCATCTTCAGTCTTAGTAGATGTGAAGCCTTAGTTCAACAAGATATTTAAATGTGTTTTTAACTTTGAATATGAGAATTTCTAAGACCTAGTTTCAAAAAGCTCTTTCTTGGCAAAGAAGGAAGGAAGGAAGCAAGGAAGGAGGGAAGGGAAAGGACCATTGCTAATTCTTGTCTTAAATTGAACAGAATATCATAAAATGTCCTTTCACCTACTTCCTTAGATAACATTGTGAAACCTTGAAATATTACGCCAGATATTAAGTTATGGTTAGATAAAGATGTAGTCATTTGCATTACTGTATCTTCAGACTCTTAAGTATAGATTTTGAGACCTTATTTTGATCTCATCACAATTTTATCCTACTGTGATTCTATCAATTATATAGAATTATCCCTTACTCTGAAAGTATAGATCACTTTTTTTAAAGTCATAATGGTTTATTAGACAGTTTTAGAATATGAACCCCTATGCTAAACAGCTGAAGGGATAGTGTTGTCAATTACAGTGGAAAAGAGGATTTTGAAGTGGAAGATAACAGCTCTGGGAAGACCTATGTGGAAAATCTATATGTCTCTCTCACCTCTGCATATTTTACAAAAGGCATTGCACAAACTGTTACCCAAATTTTTCCTCATGGCAGAGTTATTTAGTTAAAAAGAAAATGGGAGCAAAAGCTGCAGGTATGGTCTGGTAAGTCTTTGAAGTCTGAGATGTTTTTAAATCCAGAGTGCAGAGTTAGAAATGAGCCTACACCATAGAGCTTCTGTGAAAGTACCTAAAGGAACAGATACATTATACTTTTATTGGTTGTGTCAGCCTCTAAGTTTCTGAACAAGAGACTTCAAATTTGTGGGGCAAATAAATGGTTGGTTACAAGTTTTGAAGAAAAAGTAGAAGAGTTTTGCCGTCTAAACCTTTTCCAAGTCCAAGTCCTCTGTGAATAACTACTCCATGAATTTATTCTCTACAACCTGAAACATAAGCCTCCATTAAAAACATCAGAAACAATCTTACCTAAAAAGAGCTCTCAGAATAAAAGTTGTTACTTTTCCTCCTGTTTTTGCTCAGCCACAACCTACCTGACCTGTTGCTGTGCAGAAGCAGTGTTGGGCGAACACATCTGGGGGTCACCACAGCTGCTTCCCCAGGAAATGTAGAAAGGTGTTCAGAAGCCATATCAGAGCAGGCCTTTGGGTGGAGTGGCAGGAGATATGCATAGGCAGTGAAGGTGATCTGATAAGCTTGACAGCATAACATGTTTTTGCATTGGCTACTGCAAGGTCGGTATCTTGAGGGTTTACAGGCAACTAGTCCAGGGACAGAGGAATTCCTAAGGCATCTGAGTGTTATCAGATATACTGGAAGAGGCTGAAAAAATCCCATTATGCTGGAACTCTGGAAAAACAGGGGTTTTTTTAGCCTGTTATTTACACTTTGTAATGATGTAGTAGCTCTTTAACTAAACATGGCATGACACTGTATACACAGATGCTATTTTTTTTTATTATTAGAGTAATATTTTTGCATTATTCTTCATACCCATATAGAAAGATCCCACGAAACCAGGGCACAGACATTGTCTTCGTCCCTTTTGAACACAAGGAGTATAGTTTAGCTAAACATAATTTGGGAACCTGATAAAGCACATACCCTCCACTGTCCTGTTGAGGAAGATCTGAAAATACAAGCTTTATCTTTCTGCCCTGTTCTTATGAAGGAAAACCAAAAGTTCATTGGATTGGCAAATCTTAAACCATATTTGAAGGGTTCACTGCTGCCCTAGGGTCCTCTTCAAAATCCTATGCATAACACTATGTTCAAGCCTGGAGCAGGACTAGTCTGTTCACAAGTGGTTAAGAAGAACTCCCAATTCTATATATAATAAATAATTCACTGAAGAACAGTTGCTAAATGTTGTGTTTGTTTATTAATAAAAGGGCTTAGTAGTAGAATGTAATAATTGTCAAACAGTAGTGTAAATCCTTTGATAAACCCTCCTTCAAATATGAAGATATTCTGTGTTCATATGACCTCACTTCACATAATCAGCCAGGTGCATCAGGAAAGGGAGATGCCCAGCCTAAAGAAAGGGAAAGTTAGATGAAGCGTAGACTTCCGATCCCAGATTATATAAAGTGGGATTACAAGGTTTGCTCTTTAAAAAGAAAGCCAGATAGTCAGTTATTTAAGGCTCTCCTGGTGTCTTTGATAGAGAATACTGAACAAAACTGAAATTTACTCAAAACTAGAGACAATAGAGACTTTCCTTCCTGATTTAATTTTTTTTTAAGCTGAATTTAAAATAATGGTCTATAAAGGGAAAGCTTGGATTCTTGGCTGTTTAAGTCTTTGTGAAGACAGTTATCCCAATTCCTGCAAGAACTGGAATGATCAATTTCATGACCCCATCCCATTATGAGGGTTTGTTTCTGAAAGTGGAAAAACACTCTTTTTCAGTAACTTTGCGTACACTAAGGTCAAGAAGGTAGTACATAATGTTTTCCCAAACATTATGCTGCAATTATGGCAGCAGATTGTTTATCAATTGGTTGTTCCCCAAGACAATCTTCTGAAAGTCAGAGAAGCAAGTAGGAGACCATGTGACTGCATACGTTAAGGACATTTTTTTTTAAACTATCGAAATCTAGTCATGAAAGTTTTTTCTCCCATGTTTTTAACGGATGTGCCCTTTTTCTTCAGTTTTTTACAGCAAATGATTTTAAGAATCCAAAATAACTGTGCATGAAATCCCTGATGGATATTTACTGCTTGTCAGTCCTTATGATCTTTCCCAAATCATGCTCATGTTGAAGAGGTAGGTAACAAATTCTCACAGCAGTACTTCCAGATTCTCATGATGTTTTATAGGTCGACTGTTAATGATTGTGAAATGTGCTGCTTGAAAACTGCTACTATTTTTACAGAAATAGAAATAACAGAATATTCTGAATTGGAAGGGACCCACAAGGATCATCAAGTCCAACTCTTAAGTGAATGGCATGTATGGGGATCGAACCTGTGACCTTGGTGTTGTTAGCACTATACTCTGACAAACTGAGCTGATCTCAGGGTCATGCAATACTCAGATGAAGAAAAAAAAAGGAAACTTGACTAGTTTTAAACATCAGGAAGCTTAAAGATTTCTCATTAAGTGAAACATTGCTTTAAACTGATGATGATGATTGTTAAAACCATGAAGAAATGCAAGAACCTGGAAGCTGTGCTGTTGCTAGGAGAAGTAATATCAGCAGCTCACAAAAGAAATCTTAATTTTCAAAGAAGAAACATTTCTCAGAGTGAAACTCTCTCTAATAACTTCTTTAGCATTCTACTTTTTGCTTACTTTTAAATCAGGTTCAGTCAGCATTTATACCTTACAAATTGGGCTTTTTCTTATGTAGTTTCAAACTCAGATAAAGCTGCTTGATACCAGTTTTTCTTAGACTAATTTATACTTGGGCATGTTTATTATGTGGCAAAAGAACTTGTTTTTTGGGGAGTCTGGGCAGCAGAGCCCTTGAAATTAAGTTTACAGAACTTCTGCTAATCCATCATTTCACATTGTCCTGTATATGTCTCAAATTTAACTTGTCTGCCATTTACTCTCAGTATGTCCTTGTAGCTTACCCTAATGGCATTGCTGTCACTTACACTGAAAGCAAGAGGCCAGTCTTTTCCCTGGGCTACGCGGTCGTCAACAGTTTCTAAAAATAGTATTGTATTTTGTTCTACTGCATGATCTTAATTTAGCTGAGGTTCTTGCCTTAATCTTTCCTTTGTGACAGGTTTGCCAAATCTCATATTCTCAAACATGCTATACAGCCCCACAACACCCATATTCATTTCTTGCATCAGTGTCTTGTGCTAACATTGACTTAATTTGCCTTAATTCAGCGTGTCACTGGACTTCTGTACAGAGCTTGTTCTCTTTACATATCTCTCACTTTAATATTTCTAAAATTATAAAGAATGCCTTTAAGCAATTGTGATTTAGGTGGTACACAAAGCTACGCTGAAGTAATTTGTTTTCAGTAGGCATGTCACAAGCAATGAACTTGGATAGTTCTGGTAATCTCCTGAAAAGATTTTTAAAATACAGCCCACTTAACATAACCGTGTGACTGAAAATGTAGGGAAAGTATTTCTTAATTCATCTTTGACCCCCTTTCCTCAATATTATTGCTTATAGTCAACTTACCCCTAAGATTTACATCACTTTTTCCAAGTTCAATCTTTTGTTTTCCAGGTCTGTTGGGAGGAAGGAGGAGAAGGGGCATAAAAACACCCTAAATGAAAAAAAAGTTAGGTTCTTCCATATCCTAAAATATTCTCCTTCAACTTACCAGTCATAATTAGCATAAGGAATGCTATTCATGACAAAAATTAAAAGTAACAAAATTTATCTTAGTGCACATGGATTTGACTAAGCTAGCTTATTTATATAAGTTTAAAGAAATAATGTGTAATGGGGAAAAGAAAATAATTTTTAAGAAATGTTTCCATTTTCCCTACACATTTTTCTTAACTTCTCTTCTTATTAGCAATTTCTTCCCTCTTTTGTCATGTTTTTGTCTCCCCTTTAAATGCATTTTTCATCAGTCTTCTTGGGCTGACACTGTGTTGCTCTTATTAACTCTTCCTCTCTCTCTCTCTCTCTCTTTCTCTCTCTGAAATGTTCTTCCTACTTTGATTGCCTCGGAGGAAAAAGTATCCTGAAAAAGAACCCAATACCTTCCTCTAGTTCCATATTCCCACAGGATGAGGGGATGGAATCTTTAAACTATAACCTCTCTATTCCCTGAAATAGATTTTAAGTGAATAAAGGAATGGTGACCTGAAGACTGTCCTCTCCCCTACTCTCTTGCCTGAAAGATTTTGAAAATAAAAAGGAAGAGCAAGGCTCCTGCTTTGCTTCAGTGACGGTGTCTGAAGTGCAGAAGTCCTTTGGTACTCTTTAGTGTACCAATATAGATGTTCATCTACTATACCTGTGAGTTTTGGAGAGATCAGTGGAATTTTTTAAACTTGAGTCCCATTTGATTTCAAGACTTATGTTTAAAGTCTTTCAGATAAGTTAAACTCTAGAAAATACTTGAATTAAACAAAGCTATGCAAACTTAAGTCATCTTTGTGTAGACACTATGACTCAGTTTCAGTTACACAATGACAATCTAAATTTTCCACTGGAACCCACTTTAAAAAAAAAAGTTCACATAAGAAGTAACCCATAGTGAGGTATCTTCTGGTACTCTCAGAGTTAGGCTTGAATACTTTAGAGTTGTCATCTGAGCTACTGTACTGGCTGTAATGTTCTACCACTTTTCATCAGTTTCAAAAATATGAAGTTCCTGGGTCATGCTTCTCATTATCAATGAAACTGACTCCTGCCATTTAGGTAAATGCATAAAACAACCTACATCCATGTTTTTGAACTCTCTTCCTCTGAGGTAGGGTGGCTGTGAGAAAATTGGCTATTAGAAATGATCCTTTACTAATTCCTGGGTCATGTAGCCTGTTGTTTTGGAGAGTACTACTTGTCATGGACTGAATCCATATGATGGTTCATCCTAACAGCTAAATGATAGAGTCAATACATTTACTGACATTGTTTAATTTTCATATTCCATACAGAAAAACAGGTGTAATACTACCATGCCTGTGGAATTTTGATCTGATTTTTGGGTACCTTTCCCTGGAGACAAGTTCTCTATGGTAGTTGCAAACCTTCATATTCACTCTCTTGAAGGTTGTCTTCTTCTTCCTCATCCCTCAACTTGCCCATGGCCCAAAAGCTCCCTCAGTTTGATGTACCCTAACTCCTTTCTGGTGACCTACCAATTTTTAGATTCCCTTTCACATTCTTTTCACTCTACTCCTGGTAACACCTTTTCAGCATGACTTCAGCATCTTCCAGTCTGCTTGACTGTATAGTTCACATTCTCATCATCTTCTCTCATCTATATTTAGTGGAGTGTGAAAGACAATCATAGAAGGAATTAGCGATATTAGTCCCACCTTTGCTATAATTACATTGCATCATGAATATGTCCATGACTTTACAGACAAAGAAAAATTCTTATGACTTTCGGTGTTTGCCATCTTGGCTTTTAATGAGCTCAAGAATGCATTAATTAAAATCTAAACTGAACAGTAGCTAATTACATAGAAAATGTGATAACCAAAATGAGTAATTACCACAAGGTGACTGATTAAATAGGGATGGCACTTTTACACTCATGCCTGCCCTGCACAGGTATCATTGCATGGCAACTCAGTTCTCCTGGATCAGCACATTTTAGCACTAGCTAGTGTTTATCTGAGTCAACCTCAGTTTCTAAAAGTGGAGCAGATTGTAGTTGGTGATTTTTGCAACTTCCTGTGATAGACCTGTGGCAGGATTAACAACCTGCAGGGTAGGGATGTGTGGTCATCTAGGATGACCATTTCACAATCCCATTCCAATCCAGCCCTATAGAAAAGGATTTTCAGTGAGGGGTGCTGCTCTTACAGAGATATTTTGCATTTAACTGTTTCTCACTGGCTACTTAACTTTGTTTGTTTTAATTTGACAGTACTTTAAGTGCTGTGTTTTGCTATGTGGCATATTTTGCATATCTCAAGTTCTCTTTTTATACATTTTGACAATGTACTACTGCAGGAACGGTTTGACAATAAATAAACTTGACTTGATAATATTACAACGACACTGCTACAAATTCCTGCTTTCTGAATTCCAGAGGAGTTAAAGAGGCTTTTGCTGCAATCATATAAAAATTCAAGTGGAAGATCTAATTATGTTGATTAATTTTGAGCCAACTGGTTGGTGTTTGTTTTCTATAAGTACTGAATTCTTCTGTATAGAAGCATCTGCTCTAAAAAAAAAAAGGGAAATGTGGTGAAGACTATGCAAACCATGATTATGCTATCTCTATTGGCTAGTATTTCCTAGATCATGCACAGTATTATTCCACCTTACTTTGCTGGCAACTGTTTGAAATAGGTTACTGGTTTCTTCATTTATTTTGTTTTTTTTTGTTTTATTTTTTTACTTTAACCTAAGGAAACCTCATGTTTACTGGTAGCCTTTATAAGTGACTTTGCAGATAAGGCAAGACTGTAACAGCAAGTGCAGTAAACATTAGTCTCTCCCTGTGTTGCAGCTATGCTGTCCCAGAGATGATGAAAACAATTGCATAGTTTTTAAAGGTGACCACTGGAATTGTGTGCACGCTTGTTGTCATAGGAATTCTTAGACAGGAAGGTCACTGTTGATTACAGGAACTGGGAGTAGAAACCAAGTTGCAGTTCAGACTTTATTCTGAAGCTGTCATACGGTCAGTTAATCACATTGATTTAAATATTTCTATGAATATGTTTTTTTCTTATTGACTTGCTTATTTATGGGAAATCTGTAAGTTCATACTTTGTACGATGAAGAACAAAAAAAGTAATGAAGAAAATCAGTGTCACAGTAAACAACAGTTTTTCTCAGCAGCAGTGCAACAGAGGTGCCTTAGTCTACCTTAAATAAGAAATCTGGGGTCTTGGTCTTAATAATGGCCAATTTGTTTTGTTCTCTGGTGTTCTACTTAGGTGATTCCGATACCATAGTGTAGTCATTTGAGTTCAATGTGTCAGCAAAGAGTTTTGTTTACCACAAGTACCTGGTTTCTTCCATTTTGCCAGCTTGCACTGACTCAGTTTTCTCTTACAGCTTCTCAAGATGCCTCTCTGCCCATCTTCTTTGGTACCTTGCAGGGATGTTCCCCAAACCTTTTTACCTCTGATAGCCCAATTCTATTTCCAAGTTATCAGCCAAGAAACTGACTAGCAGTTGCAAAACTGGTGATGATGGCAATTGCTAAGTAGAAAGCAAGCTCCAAATATCAATATAGTGTGTATAAAGATACACACTGAAAGATCAATGATGCCAGTTTTTTTCAGTGGGCTGCTCTGATTTCTGGTACCGTCTCAGTGGGAAGGAATGATAAGGTCTAGTGTCCTTCCCTGCTTCATTTGGCACCTCATCCCAACAAGGTGTCTAATTCTATCTGAATTAGTCAGGAACTTCTGCTACAAATCCAGAACAGAACTTGTAGTCACACCTATGGACATAACAGGAAACCAACTTAAAGCACTGCACTGCTTGCTCTATTTCAAATCCATTACCAATGTATTACATTGTGATACATGACTTGATAATATAAAATAAACAGCTTTTTGATTTAGTGAATATAAAATAGGAATATTCCTTTTAATTATATGAATAATTTCTTAAAACTAATGATAAAACAGAACAAAAATGTTTTGACCATACTCAACTAATTTCAATCCCATCAAAATGAGGAAACGTCATAATCAAATATTGGTTTAGTTATGAAATTTCAAATGAAATTTGTTTTTTTTTTTGTCTTGGGGCAATTTAAAATGTCTTAGCATATTGTTTTCATTGAATTTAATGACATTTCTGAATTTCTCTGAGATTAGATTTTGTGCTTAACTTGTTACTTCAAGTTCTATCAATATGTGCTAGAGTTTGGAATTCAAACTGTCTGTATCATATGGGCAGAAATAATTTCATATCTATTGGGAAGTCCTGGTTTGTATTTTCATTGGTACATGGGAAAAATTTTAGTCAGTTGAGAAAATAGAAGTATATGTTACTTTATACTCTTGTAAACTGGACGTAAAACACATTCCTATTTCTTTGATTCAGTGAATGGCATCTGTACTAAGTCTGATATTATGTCCCTTCTTCATTTAATCTGGTTTTGATTTTCACTATTCATTGCATATTATTGTTTTGATTTTTCTTAAGCAGTATTTTTACAATATATCATCATATTTTTAAAATTTCAGTGTTAATGATCATTTTTTTCATTAAGAGCTTCTGCAATTAATTCTGCACCTGACACATGTTTATATGTACTGGTATAAATATCTTTATCAGTTGTTTATAAAGGATATGAAAATCTAAAAAAAATATTTCCTTAGGGTTTACAACCATTAATTTATTTTCTAACCTCGTACAATGGTTTTGTTTTGTTTTTTAACTTAAGTGAAAGCAAAAGATGCAGTATAATGTCGAAAGTCTCACTGCAAATTATTAGCATTAGGCATAATGCTAGTGGCATGAAATTTATATTTGAGTAAGAAAAAATTGCCTTTGCAGAGGACTGCCAGTATGTCTTTTTTAAGGAAATTTTGTGTTGAGAGATAACAGAGAGAAAATGCAGACTGCAGTGCTGGATAGTCCAAGAAGAACTTTTGTTTATCTTTGACACAAGGCACAGTTATTTATGCAAAACTGAGAAATAATCTAAATCATGTCACAGTTCATGCAGCCTCCAGAGCAGTTGAGGAGACATTTAGTACAAGCTTGGGCTCTGACATGTGCACTACCTCTCTTTGAAATCAGGTATGTAATTATTTTTAAACACATCTACTGAATCACCAGGGTAGCATTGAAAAAGTGAGAGACCAGACACAAGATTTTTTTTCTAACAATGTTGTAGGCTTTGACCCAATGTCAAACTTTCATGTTCCAGTTTGCAACAGAGCATTTCACATAAAGACGTGCAGTGGCTGCCCACTGGCATTTAACATCACTGTTTTCAGATTATTCTCCTGTAATACTGCTTTTTCCTTCTGAATGATTGTGTGTTTCACTGGAGTTTTTGTTTTGTGTTTGGTTGGTTGGGGTTTTTTTTGGTTTTGGTTTGGTTTGGTTTGGTTTGGTTCTGTTTTTTTGTTTTTGTTTGTTTGCGGGTTTTTGTTTGGTTTTGTTTGTTTGGTTGTTTGTTGTTGTTGTCATTGTTGTTTTGGTTTGGTTGCTTTTTTTTTTAGTTTACCATTTCCAATAGTTTTCTTTTGCCAAACCAGAACAGTCTGGGCTACATGTTAAGCCATTTTGTGGTTGGTTGTTCTGGGGGACGCTAGATAATTGTTAATGCAAAAAGCACTGGATAAACAAACAGGAGCCCAAGATACATTCATTCAGTTAATACTTCCTTATGACTCACTGATTCTTGAAAAATTGATATTTATAAAGTGAGTCATTAATTTGGCTTGCATATTTAATATACTTGCCACTAAAATAATAAATTGTGACTGGCAAGTAAATACTGTACTTGTTTTAACCAAGGTAAAATGAATTAAACATTAAAAGCCTTGTAAGGTACTAATTGCCAACTTCAATTCTTTTGAAGCGTGAGCTTTGCTAAGAGCTGGATATTTTGTTAAAAAGCTTTGTCAGATGATTATTTTCCTCATTGCCAAAGAAATGCAGAGGTTTGCTGATTCCAAAGTTCCTCTCAGTCCTTGCATATCAGGTAGATTGGGGTACATGCAGCTTTGGGTCCTCCACCTTTATGTGCATCCTTCTACTTAATTTAGTAAAGCTGTAATTCTGTGCATGGGATGTATAGATCCCCCTTCATGTATTGAACTCTGTGAGGGAAACATGAGGATATGTTCAGATCTAGAAACTTTTCCCAACTTGCTGGGACATTTTTCATTAGTCCAATACGTAAATTATTAAAAATCATTATGTTAACTGAACATAAGTAAATCAGTGTTCAAACAAAATATAATTCAAGTGTGCTGGAAAACCATAACTGAATAGGGGTTTATTAACCTGCAGCTACTCAACTGCTCCTTTGATTTACTGTTCTGTCTGCGTGCCTCTGACCACTCGTCCAGTACCAAGCACTTTGTGGCAAGCTGAATAGAAAGACTGCCTTCATGGAATTTGCATTTAAAGTAATGTTTCTTTTTATCCAAAGTATATTTTTATTTCCTGTAAAGCACAAAGGACTATGCTATATTTAAGGATTATTTCTAAGTCTACTTCCCTTATTTTTAATAGAGATGGTTTGGGGCTTAGTTTTAGTTATTGCCAAAGGCTCTGCAGAGTTAAAAATGTATGTGTGTTTAATTTCCTAACACACACAAAAATGACAGACATGATTTCCTTCAGATATCTCCACAATGTAGAGCACAAAAGATGTTAGTAAGAATGGAGATAGATCAAGGACTTGAAAAGGCAAAAATGAAATTTAGTAGTAAACTACTTCATAAGTAGTTGCTGATCTAGTATTTCTGCCTTTGAAACATGTTCTGTTTCCCAGTTAGCAGTTCAGACATTTCTCAGACAATAAGAATTTCTTGTGACTTATCTCGATCAAGTAAGACTTATACAAGCTGCAGTGATACCATATGCTGAATTAAAATGCATTTCATAATGCATAATTTCTCCATAAACTTGTTATTTGTGCATATAGTATTGTATTCTTACTTTGCACCAGTAACCTTGAGAACTAAGCATTTCCTGCTTTTCCTTCAATAGTATTTTATTTGGCTTGTGTTATTTCCAACACTTCACAAAGTGTCTCTTCTTACTGTTGTGTGCACACGGAATTTTCTTTTTGTTTGCTATCTTATTACATTAAGTATACTGGTGTATTCAGTCATGGAAGTACTTTGTGAAATTACATCTATTATACCACTGGAATATGACCTGATTTATTATAAGATCAGAGCAAAGCTCAAGTGCTCAGTGCATTATCCTAAATTAAGCTTTGTCTCTGAGGGCTGCCATAGCCTTCATTTTTACCATTATGTTTTAGCCATTGATTTCCCTTTAGAACATAAATGCCATAATAATACTGCTTGGTAAATGTTTCTTCAATATTAAGTAACCTCTTGTTCTGCCACAGGGAGTGTCAAATTCTCTTCCCAATCTGTCTGTCACATATTGCTTCCTTTGTGCATCGAGAGGTGAGCTACGTAAGTTTGGTAACTCAGTTGTGGAAGAAATGCAGACTGCAAATCAAGTTGAAAGGAAAGCAAGAAACTTTTCAGAGCTTGCTTGTTTACATATCTTTTATTGCAGTGGTTCCCAGCCCTTTCAGAGAGCCTCACTGCTTTTGGATCCATTCTCTGTCTTTTAGTAATACGTGCTGTTCATGACTCCCTCTGTGCCTGCACACTCTGCTTAGTCCTGAAGCTGTTTCCTCTGCACCTCCTCCTTTCAAAGCCACAGGCATCTCCTTTCTCACCTTCCAGAGCAGTTTGTCCTAAAGCAACCTGAGGGTGGGGAGGGGCAAAAGAGAATCAAACATTGAGGCTTAATGGAGCTGTGGGCTGGTAACCAGTGGGCTGTCTAGGTGAGGCTGAAGGGAGCTCCTAGGAGAGCTGGAAAGGCACTCAGGTGAAAGTGGCTGTGATTTGGAGATGGGGTTGCAGAGATTAGCCAAAAGCTTATCAAGAATATCTGTAAGCAGTGGGTTTCATGGTTTATAATTTTAAAGATGTTTTATTTTTTAAATTACTTAGGTTTGTATTTTCTGCCTTTATTCATGTATTGTAGGAGGAATCAATGACTAATCATTGAGAAATTTTACCAGCATAAGATGTAACATTTCTGCATGATGCATGATTTGTATTCCTGTAATTTAATTATCTTGAGTGTTTATTCGAAGTGTAAATGCTGGAAACAATGACATTTCTGAGATGATTTATGAGGTACTGCACTTTGTAATCAAACCTTCTATGTGGTGTTTGTAAAATATGAAGTGTTATAAAATTGCTGATAGTCAGAAAAACAACATTGATAATGGGCTTAAATTCTCTGTGTGCAGCTGCAGATGAGAATTGGTAGGAAACAGAGGGAAGTAGAAGCAGTGTCAGCTATACAGCAAAGATTAGTAACTGAGATATGGTATGTCTGAGAAACATGTACAGTCTTTGCAATGAACATGATTTTGTGTTGAGAATTGTGTAGTTCCAGCTTTACATTTTAGACAATATTTTATTAGTAAAAGTTCTTGTCACATATCATAAAAATATGCCTTAAACCAGCTTTCCCAGAGAAAACTGTGTGTGACCTTTCTGTGGGTACCAGAGAAGTTATTGTACGTCAAGAGGGTATTTGTAGTATATTTTATTTTACCTATTTGTAATGTAGCATGTAGAGAGAAGAAGTATCACCGAGATTCACCATGTAGATTCTTCAAGTAGGAACAGGTAGTGAGAGGCAACATTTGTTATTTGTGACCTGTCTTTCTAAAGGCCAAGGGCTCTGTGTGCCATAGGACAGAGAACTATCGGTCCTGCCTTTCAGAAATAATTTTAAGCATGCTAAAGTTAATAGCAATGATGTTTAAAATGTTGAGGTGTTTTAAAAGGGTTTTAAAAGGATTTAAAAAGGGTTTAAATAGGTTTTCAATAAAGAATTTGGTATTCCTGCGAAACTTCATACTTTTAACATTGCTATGTTATTATCTGAGCAGAATTAGAAGTTATTTTAGATTATGAGCTGTATATATAATCAGTTGCAAGGCCTAGCTGTTCTTGAATGTTCTTCTATGTGATAATACAAATATTTCTGATATAAGCAAATAAATGCATAATATGTAAAAACAACAAAGAAGAAGAAAATGGAGTAATACTGAGTTTTGGAAATTACCTGGATTAGATAAGATTTAGATCAGAGTAGCTAAAAAAAGAACCAAAGTGGAATTGTCATTGACTGTGAAACCAGTTGCCCAAACCCAAACTTTTCACAACTTTTATTAATAAGGCAGAACATAACATAATATATACTTTAGACTGCAGTAGGAATTAGTGACCTGACATAATCAGGGCCCGAGAAAGGAGAGCACTGTGCAATACTTCAGTTTATAAAGATAGGTGCTCTTATAGTTCCAGAAGGCTAAGAAGTCCTCAGAATACTTTGCTAAGGTGAGTAAAGCCTCTTTCCCACTTCAGCTTACTCTGCTGAAAAAAGAGTCATAAAGATTACAAGGAAAACACTTTGTTGCACAATGACTGTCCCACCAGAGAGAAATTCTTCGACAGTAATAGTGACCTTGTTTTTTTATGAGCATTTTGAGAGCAGAATTACAGATATAGTTCTTTATTGGATCTTGGTGCTCTCGTAAAGCTGATAAGGAAGGAATGACAATGGGTCCTTTTTAAATTTCTAAATTGTAACCTAACCAATCTAGGCTAGCTCTCTTAGAAATTAGTCTAGAGCATGGGCTGTGAACCAGGCAGAGCTCAATAAATAGAGAACATTAACCTCATATGTGTGCGTATGCTTCAGTTTATTAAAACTGCATCCAGAGCAGCAAAATAAATCAAGAGACTTAATGACGGGATTTTATTAAGAGACTTTGTTTTAATTATTAGGACTTACATTTTTGTACTATGTCAGGTATAGTTTTTAAATTTTATTTTAAACCTAGGTTAATGGGACAAATTTTGTTTTGGAACTTTGAGTACTAATACAAATAATTGCAAGCACATAATTAATACAGAACAGCAATAAAGTACTCGATGGAGAGAATTTTGTAACATGATTGTTTTTTCCAGCCATTGAATGAAATTACTGTTTTGCCCAGGACTGTTTTGTGTTTCCTGAAAATGTTATTTACTGATGCATGAGTGTTTCTATTGTAGAATAAGTAGCAGGACACTGTTATTAGCCTCTGCTAACATCCTGTTCCAGTGGCTTTATCACATAAATAAATGAATGCATAAGTGTGCATTGGGATGAATACTTTGGGTAAAGGCCAGGCAAAGTAATAATCACAGGATTTGGTGTGACATTTTGCCAGCACTCACACATATTCCTGACTTTTCTAACATTTGTTTTTCAACTCATAAATATTTCTGCAAAGTAAGTACACTGTTAAATGACACTGGATTCTGTGGAGAGATTAGGTATATTAATAAAACGTGAGACAAAAGGTATTGGTGCTAGGTGGTTTTCAACTAGGTCAGAAAAGAAAAAAAAACAACATTTTTTAAAAAAGAGTGTTCTGAAGAACAAAACTTAGTTGTCTCTATTTTTGTTACTTCCAAGTACACTCTTACTTTTGAAAACAAACAAACAAAAAAACAAAAAGAAATTTACAACTTGCAGTAAGAAAAGTAGATTTGAATACCCTGTGAAAGGGAAGAGGTGTTGATTGCAAGCTGTTGATATTCAAGGAAACCAGGTTGTGTACTATATAAGAACCAGGAACAACTTCTAACATCCTATGCTTCCTAATCCCGATGCAACTTTGATCATTTCTCCTTTTAAGATATGTCTATAACTGGACCTAACAATGAGAACTGCAACTGCTCAGCTCAGACAGATAACTTTTATGCTTTGCTTTTTCATTCTAATGAAATCTTTCTCTCCATTTTAGACAAACATCACTTGCTGTGTCATAGCACATGGATTTCAGGACTGCCTGTGAAGAGGTAGGATCAGATATTTTTCTTTTGAAACAATAGTAGAATGAAAACTCAATGAACTTTTAATCCTTTTTAGATGCAATATTCTTTTTTTTTTAACCTTTTTTCCCTGAAATTTTAGGAATTATATAATCAACAATAAGTTATTCATCTGGTCACTTCATGGTGGCAGATAGACTTTGTAGTAGAAGATGAAAGAATTTTTCCAGGTGTATTCATTACTAGACCTCACCTCTTTCTGTTACAATGTACCTCTTTAGGCATAATGTAGGTGCAGGTAGCTATGTTTTGTGTGAGCTTTGCTCTTCATGAAGCTCTTCATGAAGCCTGTACACAAAGAAAAACATCAATGGAGTCAGAAATCTGTCTGGTGCTGCTCAGCAGAACCAAGGGGGATGTGGAAAAGTATGGGAAAAAGGTGGGTTGGGAGAGAAAAGAAGCTATGAAGATGATCAAAATGAAAAGCAGTTCCATTTAAATTTAGTGAGGTAAGAGAGTAATTTTTGCCTAAAATAGGTATAGTTTCATAATGTCAATGCAAAGTACGTCAATCTCTTTCCACTAGAGATGAGGGAAGTGCTTTGCTTTCTGTGTTTGTACTAACTTTGCCTTAAAGAAAGCAAATGAAATGTATGTGTAGATGTTAAAAAGGGCATCTTATTATGCAGTGATTTTTTGTGAACAAGTTCTTTTAACATGGTTTTAATAACTTCAGCAATTCAGACACATTGAGAACCATTTACACCAAATTGTGTAACGATGTCAATGCATTATTATAATTAAAAAATCAAGACAATTACCTATACACAGAAAACCACAAAGTGTTTAGGAAGTTAGGACTCAGAACAAGAAAACTGGCTAGAACTTCAAGTGTAAAGGGATGGGAACAGCAGTAGAACCAAGAACTAACCGCAGGTAAAACCAACTGTGATTTGAGAATCCATTGGAGTAAATCAGGGGAGAAGAGAAAATAAGCAGGCTAAAGAACATTAAATCATGATGACATTCTGAAAGGAGTAGTAGGGTCAAAAACTAATATTAAAGTGAAACTTGTCTTTGGGAAAGAATACTGTGATACTTGTCCAGGGTGGTACATGTCAGGCTTTAACACCTCAGAAAATCCATGCACAGTCTAAATTATATAGCAATGTATCCTAGATTATTTGCATGGAAGAAAGCATTCTTATTAGTTTTTAGGTTTGGTTTTTTGAATAGAATATTTTCGGTTGAAAGGTACCTACAATGATCATCAACTTTGTGACCACTTTGTGGCTGATTAAAAGTTAAAGCATGTAATTAAGGGCATTTTGGTTTAGGTTTTATGATTTCTTTTTGAATGCACTTATTCAGGAAGAGAGGCAGATATAATTTTCATAGAATTTTTTTATGTTGTTATTCTTTAAACTGTACGCTAGTAGAGATTATTTAGTGGCAATTAACTTCAGCCTGTGCCCAGCAGCAGTAATGACACGGGCTGCCACAGGAAGATGACTTGGCATGTGTCCTGTCTTAGTTTTTACAGCGCAAGTACATTGACAGATCTATTTCGTTCTGTATCTAGGTTCTAAGGAGGCATTGATTTCAAATGTATCTCTTTAAAACATCAACTACTTTGTTGGAGCTTCCATGACAGACAAGGGAAGGAGAGGATGATTCCACACATCCTAAAAAAGCTTCATAATCTGGAGGTCCTAAGAAGGCTCCTGTAGCTTTTAGATTAATAAAATTAAATTAGGTGGATTCAACCCATTTATATGCTTTGTGTAAAATGGGCTTTGTGCTACAGGGTCAGTGGTGTCACTTCTGAGACTACAGTCTACCTCTTTCCTCCCAAACTGAAGTTTATAAAATACAGACTTTCAACCCACTTTCATCAAACACCTATGTCTAAATAAATTAGCAGCAGCCTTATACTTGCACAGTGTAATTTTTAACTGAAACCTTAGCACTATCACTGTAATGCACTGTCTACTTTGATTTTTGCTTGGGGGAGGATACAGCGAGCTGGATCTAAAAGCCCATGAGAGCAGAGGATACTGCAGCTCTGTATGCCCAGGTTCAGACAGTAGTGAGGGTGAAGATGTATCCCCAATAGGCATATGCAGACAGGGCACACACATACACTACATGTATCCAAGTATATGTATATACTTATGTCCATGACCAGCCACACAGATCGCGTACCAACACACAGAGCACTTGCACAGACAGCGACGACTTCATCCTGTTACTCTCTCTGGCTGAGCAGGACTGAAAATATATGTCTACGTACATTGTGGATGCCTCCAAATGTCCTTCCAGACAGTGTACCCAGCAGCTACCCCTGAATCCCAGTTTTCATAGCCTCTTGAGGCCTCACCCTCTCTGCAGCTGCTGGTACAGGCTGTCTCTCTCTCTCGCATACACACACACACACACACACACACACACACAAAATCACCCACTATAGAATCACCCAGGAAAAAAATTGGAAAGTAATTTAAAGACAATAGGACAGACTGCACAGATCGGTCTCAGGGCATGGTCGGACAAGGACACTGACTAGAAAACTACATATGACCAACCATTTTTTTCCCATTAACTCTCTGGTTTCCTGTACTTGTTCCTCCCCAAAACACTGAATCCCTTTCCCTACCTTTGCACCCTTCCTTAAACATCCCATGATAGCTCTGGTGCAATCCAAAACTACATCCCATAGTGTCCCATGCTCCCTTGCGGTGACCTCGACTCACTGCAAGAGGTGCTAGGGCATTTTCTTATCATAAGGGGTTTCACACTCTGACACTGGAGCTGAAGCTGTCCTGGGACAACCCTGGCAGGGGACAGAGACTGAGTGTCCCTTTCTGAGTCAATAATTTGGCTTCCCACCTGCCATTCTGCTCCTGGAGTCCTCTGAGCTTGTGGTAATGGGCTCTCAATAGGCTGATGGAACTGGACAGGGTGTTATTTGGACTTCAAATTGCACCATTCAGGTATTAATTAATTACTTAATGAGATTTTTCACAAGGTCAATATGAGGTGTAATCATCCATTCTATTAGGTATTTCAATTCCCAATATGTACCTTTCAGCTATTACTTTTAATAAAATTTCCTTAATACCTTAAAATTTGCCAGATTTGTCACCAAAACTTCATCTGGTGCTTGAGCTTAGGAAAGTAATGATAGTGACAGAGGAAAATACCATTGTGGCACTGTATCCTTAATTAACTTGTGATTCTATTCCATCTTGGCACATCTTTGGCAATAGTTTAGTCACTCCAAGCCACAAAGATTTTGATATTATTTTATTTATTTCAACTATTGACATGAAACATAAGGTAGCTGTACACTTTGCTCAGGGTAATTTTGTTTAATTTATTAACTAGTCAGTACATTTAAAACTTTCAGGCTTCTATCCCCTCCATCCCCTACTGTATCAAATTCTCAATCATACTACATATCTTGGAAAAATATCTCTGGTCTTCTATGCCAAAATAGTTACTGAACAGTTTTGGATAATGGCAATAAAAGCTGTCATGAAGCATCTGGACTATTTGATATTCCTCTTCTTCCCCTTTTTGCTTCCTTTCGTCTGAGTATCTTATCACCCTTCCCAGTGCTGTAACAACCACCACTGTAGAACTGAGATCGCTCTCCCAAAATGACAAGTGGAGCTCAGATTCTTGTTGATACCTCCATCCTTACTAGTGGCAGTAAATTATTTGAGCTGCGTTCTGATTAGCATAAAACCAAAATATTCCACATAGATACACTGAGGCGAAAGCACGGCTTTTAGCGTTCATGACATAGTCAATTTTTTTTCATTCATTCTAAATATCTGCTGCTCTAGTGCATTGGGTGACCCTGAGGGAATCTTAGTTCTTCCACAGCACTGATGCTTTCATGCATCCCTGCTAGTGGGATTTGGACACTGAAATGGTCTTGTGTGCTTGTAGGTACCTGCATGTGCGCTTTGTGCCCAAGTTCCTTCTGCAGGTCTGAATGGTACAGTCAGTGCTATTATAGAGCTTAAACACATATATGTAGACAGATAGAGTTTCTTGTCAATCTAAAGATGATTCCTATGGTCCTAATAATTACTTTCTCCCCTAAGCATCTTATCTTTAGGCTGTGCTGCCTTTCAAGGCATTGTAAAGTAGTTTTATTCTGCAAAAAAATACCTTCTATGCTAGACAATTTAAAAGGCACTACAGAAAGAGGAGGCCTTACACACATACACACATATTCTTTTAAGGAAAACTATCTGGTATCTAAGGAGGGGAAAATTATATTTTTTTTGGTGGTTTCTCCACTTGTTAGTTGCGGGAAGTTTTTCACTGTTTCATATTTGATTATTCTATATTCCATGCTCTTTCCCTCACTGATCAGCAAATGTACCAATTTTACTTTTTCTTGTACTTAACAATTTCTAAACCATAAGACTAACCACTTCCTCTTTTACCCTTTATCCTGAGCTTTCTGAACTTTACAAGGGCATAAATCATGAAGTCACGGGGTTCTTTAAATGTTCTCCTGTACTTGCTTGACCTTATTCTACATTCTGAAAACTATCTCTTGGAAGATAACCTCAGTCTCTAACATAATACTGTCCTCTGCAGTGAAAGTACCCTTCTGATGAAATTGCAGACTTGGAATGATTATAATGCATAAGGACATTTTCCCCAAGATACTTTTTAATGTTTTTTTTTAAGTTCATATTTTCCATGTACTTTAAGAACAAGCTGCATGAATAGCTTTCTAACTTTTCTAATTTTTTAACTTTTGATATCTCATTCTTTACTTCTAATAGCTTGGCTTTTTTTTTTCCCCTAATATAACATCAAACTTATTTAAGTTAATAAATGCCCCATTAATTTTCATGCTTATAATCTATTAATATGTTTTCACAGTACTGTCCATTGTTTGTTTGAAGGATTAGTTTGAATTGGTAAACTTTTTGTGTTTCCTCTGCTTTATGAATTCCATGAATATTCTTGGTGACTTCACAAACCTTATAATTTGATTAATTCTGCTAATCAGAGGTTTAGTGACTTCTGTTTCAACATCCATCTAGTTGCTTGGTTTTTTGGTGTTTTTTCTTTCTTTCCACAGAATGTGTTTTAACTTTTAAGCCATATTTTGACTTTCTCATGGCTTTCTTCCCTAAAGCCTGTTACACACATTTTTGGTCCATGTCTAGTCACCTTTATGCTATTTTATGATTTACACATTTCAACCTGAGCTGCTGTTTTCCTTTGTTTATAAACCCAATTAGATAGCAATACTGGGATTTTTAAAACCTCGGGTTTCTGGGATTTTTCTAAAAATGAAATTTCAACTCATAATTTAATCCCAAAATAACAAGATGGAAAATGACTGGTAATTACAATGCCTGTTAGAGTGTCATATAGTGGGTGAAGTAAATTTGAGGAAATGTGCATGTTCTCATAATAGCCTTTAATTTTATGTATCTTACCTCTTAGCCTCAACTCTCTAGTCCCAGTAAGCTCATTGGTAATTCAGAAATCAAAGTGGCGTCCTTATAGGGTCAGAAAATGAAAGTTTTTGTTCTAATAAAAATTACCTTAGTTCAGTAAGAAACTCATCTATATATACTTACATAAATATATATATATTTTTCCAAATGCCTAATTTACACATTGAATTACAGACTGTGTGAAGCAAGGACTTTCTCTAGGAGACTTTATTCATTCAAGAAAATCGCTTGTGAAGAATACCACAGCCAAACACTTACCTGGCAAATACTTCACAAATTAAATAAAAATAAGTTCAAGTCCAAATTCAGAATTTTTCTGTGGTTCTTTCAGATTGGAGTGTACAATCCATATGCAGGAATGGACTTGCTGTCCTTTGGATTGGAAAATGTTGATATCTGATAGAAGAGGCTCTGAATGACAAGCTGAACACATCCCAGTGTGTCTGGGCTACATTCCAATTTTTGACAATATAAGTGCTTTTCACTTAATCTAGCAACACTTCCACAAAATGTGTAGCTGGACCATTTAAAAAACATCCTTTATGTGGTTCTGACACATATTCCTACCTCTTGAATCCATTGCCATTACTTTCTTAAGCCTCTGATTCAATTGCTTTTTTTTTATTCTTATACTTGTGATTATAAAGCAGTGACAGGCATATCTCCAAATACTCAGGGGTCAGCCTCAGTTCAAATAAGCATCCAAAAGGGTAGGTATTAATCTGAAGGAACTACATACACTTTTAAGACAGTCTCTGAAACACATTCTCCTTACTGGTATCAGGTTTTTGATAGTAGAAATAAATTTCAGGACTTAAAACTGAGTTGAAGAGGTTTAGTTTATTTTAGGACATATCGGTAAAAAGAAACTGAAAATCCAGGTCACCTTTCATAGAAAATGTGCTGAGATTTTTTTTTCCTATCTTCCTTTCTTCAACTAGTTCGTGGACTAAACTATTCTGGAATATCTGTTTAAGTCTTCCAACTGCTGTGAAAATAAAGGAGCAAAGCTAAATAAATTGTTTTATTAATGTAAGGCAAAAGACAAATAAAATAGTATAGATGAAAAGATATCTATGTCTTCAAAACTAATTATGACTATTTAAAATTGCCTGAAATGCTAAGTCTCCTCTAGAACAACACAGAAAATGTTTTAGAATTTTTTTTGTCATAAATTACAAGAAAAAAAACAAATAAAACAAATAAAAAAAAATTTCTTCAGCAGAAAATCTGCCGGCAGACTTATTTAGGCCAAAAAAATTTTTAAAAAATTTTTATATAGGAAGTTGACTTCTAAATCAACAGATAACTTTAAAGATGTTTTCTCTACAGTATTTATTTTGATATGTGTTTGGTAGAGACTGCTGCTAGCATAAATGTATAAACTGCAGTTTTCATTTGTGTTTCCTCTGAAATTAATTCTTAAATATTTGTTAAGGCCATATATATTGCACTAAGCTGTCTTTAGTATGTAAGAATTTCTAAATTCCTTTTAGAAAAGTTATTAGGGCCAGATCTTATACACAGCACATGTGGACAATGTGCTGTAAGTCAAGGTATAATTTGAAAAGATTTTTAAATGGCCTTTTTTCACTGCCTTATTGCTAATAATGATCAGAGTGTAACCATATTATTTAGAGAAGCAGTCTACCCTAAGGGTTCTGCCAGCCTGTACTGTTCTCTAATAGTGACCTTAAGCAGAAAGTTCACCACAGACTGGTGTGGCAAAGCAAAGGGGGATCAGTTTTCAGCCCCTTTTGTACTTATATTAGTTCAGGAACTGTAAGCAGTTCCAAGAACATCAGCTCTTGCCACATCAGTGTTCTTGTCTAACTCAGTTTAAAAGGATATAGAATGAGATGGCAGAGGCAGCATTGTGCAGGTGCAAAATTCACCGCATCTGTTACTTAGGTGCCTCTACCTTTCTTCATCACTGCTTTTGCTTGAAGTCACAGGCTCTTCTCCCATATGGAAACTCTTTTTTTTCCTCTGCTTTATATTGCTTTATATTGCTTCCCTATGCCTTCCTTAACACACCTCATCCATTTCATAAAAATTTGCGACTTCAAACACTCTGTTTTCTTCCCGTCAGGTGCCAAACTCTATATATAAGGCAATGTTCTTGGTGATTCAGGCTTAAAGATACGGTCAGGTTGTATTAGCTTAACAAACTGTTTTCAGCTGAACTGTGCTTCTCTATCCATGTCTGCTGTAAGGTAATGTAGCGTATCACACACTTGAACACAAGGGGATGCCTTGCATGACCTCACACTGACGGTGACAGTAGCTCAGCTGATGTGCCCTGTGCTGTTTTATTGCTGCAAGCCAGGGGTAGGGCCCTCTATTAGTGAAATGGAGAAGGCTTGAAGGGAAGAATTTTAGCACACCCCCACAGGGAGTGTCTTAAAAATTAGTACCAGGAACAAAAGCTAACACCAGCCATAGCCCTACATCCCCACACCATGCACACACACACACACATACTCATCTAAGCTCTTCAAGAATAAGAGAGGGCAGGGGTATAGGCTAGACAGTTGGTATCCCTTCAATGAGAATAGTTTTGCTGGGGTCACATGAATGAAAATTGTGATGTGCAGAGCAATTTACATGAAATTATATATACAGTTTGTCTTCCCTAAGTTTCAGCTCTGGATAAGGATTCAGGAGCTGATATCTTTATTTGATTCAGTTTATGGGATGCTTTGAAGGGGTTGGGCGAGAGCAGAAAAAAAAATAAATTTCAGCAGACAAAAATTAAACCAAATAATTAAATCCCAGTCTTTGTTAACAAGGTCTTTTTTTGAAGCTACCTAATGAAACTCCACTACATTCTTTTCCTTTACGTGGTTGTTAATGCTGCTTTCAGATAGGAGAGGGAAGGAGGTAGTATAATGTAAGATTTAATTTTGAACTGTATCATAAACCAGCTTTCATAAAGCCCAACAACAGTGAAGTGGTTCATTACATTTTAGTGTCTGATGTAAATAAGGTCCCTGAGTAGTGTGTGTGATCAGTCTTTCCAAGGGCCAAAATATTTTGCTGTTCCCAAGCTTGATTTCCTTGTTCAGACTGAAAAAGCTCAGCCCACATGCATTTAGAAACTGACTTGAATTTTAATTTTATTCTAATGGCTAACTGTGTCTGCTATGGTTATCTGACTCTAATTCCCCCAAAGAAGCCACTTCGCTTTTGTAGAAACACTCTGGAAATTTTATAAGGTTATTGGCCAAATCAGAAATGTGAAGTAAAGTAAGTCAGAGTTGCTATACTCAGTGTATGAGATGCAGAATTTATTCTATTGCCAGTTATCCAAAGACGAGGAAAGACACGTTTACAAACTTCTGCAGAAGACATTATATAAGTGGTAACTAGCCCCTTTTATTTGACCATAGTTATTTACAGCCCACATTGTTCAACTACCATTGTCACTTACTGCTTACTTCACAACTCTGTGGAGCAAGGAGGCATCTTAGTTTGTAAAGCAGAAGTTACAAGGATAGAACTATTCTGTCTTTATTTTAATATTGTAACATTTTTATGTATGAGAGGGCATTTTTCAGTGGTATTGAAAACCGAACTCCTTTTGTGATCCATTTATTTTTTCTGTGCATGCCAAACAGTCTCTCTCTCATTCTGTTTTTTTTTAAAAAAAAGATACCTTAATATTAGAAAAAGGGTGTATGATGACTTTTGACCAGAGCTTTCACTGACCCCAGTGTGATTTCAATGCATAGAATTCTTAATTTTTGTTTCTTCTTATTTAGTTTAAAAAGAATAAAAACAACGTCAGAGCCACTTTCAAAGTCATAGCTGAGTTATACACATTTGCTCCCAGCATCCAAGGAAAAATGATTCCAAAGTTTGAGTATTCAGTATGGAGTAGAAGTGACAGAACAGTTTGTCAGTGGAGAACATTGTATAAAGCTATTTAAAGGTTGTCCTCGACCTTTCCACCTCTTTTAAAGCCTCATGAGACAGATTTAAACTTCTCTTCTGCCAGTTGCCTACTGTCAGTTCCATATTTGTGTTTGTTCTCTCCATGCTATGGATGTAAAGTATCAGAGCACATTATGGGGAGAACTTCCAAATCCTCTTTTAAACTCTTGTCTGAGAAAGAGACCTCAGATTCAGCCAGGTCAACCTTGGCACTTAAAGTTCACAGAAATGCTTTTGT
The DNA here is from genome assembly GCF_003945595.2 of Pipra filicauda. Classification (NCBI taxonomy): domain Eukaryota; kingdom Metazoa; phylum Chordata; class Aves; order Passeriformes; family Pipridae; genus Pipra; species Pipra filicauda. The sequence goes on along the minus strand of NW_024104457.1, from coordinate 512,084 downwards.
TTCCTTGATCTCCTCTTAAGCCAGCTTCTTACAGGTGGTGGATTGAAATCTGACCTCTATAAGGGCAGTGAAAGTTTTCTTATTGGCACTGATGAGTCCAAGATTTTAAATACTATTTATATGTGAATTTTCTTCTGAGATACATATGTGGATACATATATATCTGTATCTATACAATTGGTTCATGTAGCTGTTGGTACTCACATCTGGCTAGTTTGGAGATGTCATCGTATGTGTTTCTGTGTCAAAATTGGTGTAATATGTGGAGCATTAGCTTTTACTTCACGTTCAAGTGAGGTGGCAACATTTAATACAAAGATGGAAAGTAAGAGCACAGCTGATCTGAAGAAATTTGAAACTTCAAATTTTATCAATTCAACACAATTTCATCATCAGTGAAATAGCACCTTATTATTGCAAAATCTGCCTTCACTATATGCTGCTGTAACCATTGTTCTCTTGTAGTCTAAACACAGTAAATACAGTGATTGCTGGAAATAGTTTTAGATAATTGTTAATGTATTTATGGTAACTGTACCTATCTCTCAACTATATCACCTCTAGCAATGCAAAGTGCTAACTGAAAAAAACTTTTTTTCTTTATTCCTTCCTTTGAAGACAAAGACAGGGGTTTGTTTGCTGCAGGATGGTAACCAGGAGCCTTTCAAAGTGCGACTGCACTTAGCCAAAGATATTTTGATGATCCAGGAGCAGGATGTGATCTGTGTGTCTGGTGAGCCTTTCTATTCTGGTGTAAGTAGTTTTTATTTCTTCTTTAAGATGTTCTTTACAAAACAAAAAAGTAGTGTGTGTACATGTGTGCAAGTGCATATACACATATGTATGCATTTACTCCCATGGTTTGCTATTTCATTTTATACTGTTAACACTAAGTGTGTTTTAATATATCATCTTTTGCAAGTAAATATTAGCAGTACTCATCTAAAGCAGCAATAAGATGATAAATTATATGTGTGAGTACGGTATTGTTTCTCTTAACTCACCCTTGGGTACTGAAGCACTTGAATGCAGGAGAAATGACACGAGCAGTGGTTTTTGCAGGGAGTACAGATACCTCCATGTACTTAGATATCTGAGTATTGCCTGTGGGGTTGATAACATAGTTGTGGCAGGTCTTTGCTGGTAGAGGAATTATCTTCTACCCTCTGTTGCTTTGATTGCTTCCTATGGTAGCACAACACTAGATTTCATGCATGCTGTGAGGGTCACTAGTTTTACCAGCACATCATGGATGGAACAGTAATAGTGTGTTTTATGTATTACTGTTTTCACATGATGTGTCAGATTTCTGATTTAAGCACCATATTGAATCTTGTGCATAAGAAGCTGAGCTTTATAGACAATTATTTGGAAGATGTGTAAATTTTTATATAATTTTTATATATTGTATGTTTTAGTACTATTGTAATGGTAAGTTTTAATTTAATATTAGGAGATAGCTACAAAAATAATAGAAAACATTTAGCATTCATTTCTATAGACTTTTATAGATACTGTAATTATGTTTTGTAGAGATATTTTTAAGATTTATGGGAAACTATCATAAACATTCTGCTATTCCTTTGAGCTAAATAAGATTATCATAGGATTTTATGTTAAGTCTTGTGAGGTGTAGTAGTGTAATATCTGTTTATGCAAATGTTATGTGAATGCTATTATGTCTGTCTGTTTTATTATTTAATTGCTGCTGTTATCACATACCTATATCTCTAAATACAAGTAAAATAAAAAGATACAAAGCAGAAATAAGAAATAAATTGGTAGAATGTTAGCAGTTCTAACAGTGTGGAAGATTAATGGAAAATATATCAAATAATCTATCTCAGGATTATGAATATCTCAAGGTGAAAGTTTCAGAGCTTTTGTGTGAAACAAGAGGAAGACACTGCCTACACTGTCTCCATACAATCTGGGTTTATTTGCATGACAAATCTGACATTAGCTTTTGACCATTTCACGCTGTACAAATACTGTTTACTAACACAGGTCTGTGTCCTTTATGTGGAGTATATACGCTTCTTTTATCAATCAGAATGTGCTGTTCCTAAATAGAGGGGACATATAACAGCCAGTATAGAAAGAAATTATGAGTTGAAGCTCAAGTTGTAGTAGTTCAATTAGCAACATACACTGCGGCACCATTATTCCACCAACACCATTCTGGCATTATTTAATAAAAGATTTTATCACTCAGAAATACAGCTTTCATTATTCTGCTGTAATATCTGTTACTCTGCTGAACTTGTTATTTAGATGTCTTCATGAAATGCATATTAATTTTTTTCCTTTTCATAGTAAGGCTTTCTCTTACAGTTTTGCCCTCTTTAACTTTGCAAAGGCTCTGTGGAAAAGAGTGGATTATTTACTTCACCAATTAAATTCCCTCATATTATTTTTATATTGAATTCATCACTCATAATCTGATTGATATTACTGTGATGATGAGAAGTTTCTTTTTCCTGGAAGTGTCACTGTTAGACTACTGACTTTTCAGTCCTTCACCCTGATTTCCTCTGGGATTAAGACTAGGTTTTGTAGCAGTAAATCCATTCCAACTAAGGATGATTGGCATGTCACAAACAGTTAGCCCTCCTTTTGTCACAGATAGTTTAAATAATCTGGTATCATGTGCTTTGATTGTATGCTATAATCAAACAAGCCCCACAGGCTTCTTTTTTTTTTTTTTTTTGCCGATTTTCCTCATTTTTATTCCTGATTTATTAGGTTTATTTGTTTTTCTTATATTTTACTTTATTTGGTTAATTTTGTTTTATTCTTTCTGTCATTCTAGATAAGTGACCACATTTATTTTTTTTACCTGAATTCTACAAAGCAAGTATTTTCATTAGCAACTGGCACTGAATGCCTCAGAGAATAAACTCTAAAACATAAAAAAAAAATTGTAACTGATAAATTATAGTATTGTTAAGTTTTACAGACAAGTAGGTACAATAAGAGTTCTTTTAAATCTGTTTTAATAAATAACCTTCAAATAATTTGATTATAAGGTTTTTCTTTATCACTTCTGCACTGGTATGGAAGGAAAGGCTGTTACTGTGTTTCTAGTTCAGAACAGTATCTCTTCTGTTCCTTGAGTCTGAATCAATTTGCATGCTTCTCTGTGTAGGACAGACTTTAAACAGGCACTTAGCGTTCCAGCAGCATCCTGATTTGTATCCTGTGGAATAATCTAAATGAAGTCAATGGCTCCTTAGGAATGAAGTGCTGTTTAATGTGAGTGCATGGGATAAGGACCTAGTTCTTAATTTAGAATGCTTCCCTTTTGATGGAACACAGTTCTAGTTTCCAAAACCTTGTTTATTCTTTCATTGTGTGGAGTTTGGAGTAAGAAAATAAAATGCATAAAAGATTATAAGCAACAGTGTTAAACACTAAAAAATAAAACATCTCTTTCTTTAGTAGGCTGAATGAAATTATGGTGTCAGTGAGGGTCCTGCAGCAATTGTACCTACAACAATTCCGTAGAGCAACAACGGTAATTCAAACGATCATGGATTAGATCAAAATTTGGGCATCAGTTGCATCAATAAGCGTTAAATAGATTTCTTTATGTATGCAACAAGAAAGACTTGCTTTCCAAGAGAAAGAAGCATAGTGAGGTCAGCATTATGCTGCTAGTGGACATCTGATGTAGTTTTAAACTCCAGTGCAAACAACCAAAAGTGAGATGAGAACATTTAGTGAAACTCAAAGCCTAGAAGGCAGTGTCATTACAAAACCAGATTAAATCCTTGCCTGTAGAAAGGCTTTATAGTACGGGAAATGTATGCCTGAATTGGAGTAGCTTGTGTTCTGAAGATATCCATGAGTCTGCCTGTGGAAAAAATGAAAGATAAGACTAGTGTCTGTCTGGTCTGGTATACCTTTTTCTCCCCTAAAAAGCTGGACACATATTTAAATTTTTGAGACTTCCTGAGAGTTAATGTTTTTTATCTGTTACATTGGATCATTATCTTTCGAGAATTATAAATTTTATTTTTATATGTTTTGTTGTTGGTAAAACAAGTTCAATTAACATTAGCAATTTTAATCAATAGAAATAGAAGAAAAAAGTGAAAAGCTTAAAATAATAAATAATGGGTTTGATTTATTTACTGTATTGTCTTTATTTACAGTTTTGATTCTGATGTGTGGTTGAATATTATAAACGATGTCAAAACGAAACTCCCTGTCTTGGAGAGAATTGCAAATATGTGGACAGATAGGTCACCTTTCAAACACTTTCCATTCTTGTTACCCTCACAAAGCTAGCAGTAAGAATCTTTGGGGTTTTTTTTATCATGTTGGTATCTGTCAGCTATTCAGTGGAGTGAATCCATTTTTTCACAGAAGTCGTCAAACATCTATCAGATGGGGGTAACTTTTTTTTTTCCTGCCAGTCTGGCAGCTTTAAAGTGACAACCTGACAGATGTAAATATGATTATTTAGGGAAAGCCTAAGGTGGCTTATTTTTCTGCAGCTATTTAAAAGTAAAAAGCATAGCAATCAACTGAGGTTCAAATTGCATTTTATAATGCCAAATTTGAAAGAGAATAATAACTTTTCCTAGTGTGAGTTCAGATCCATACTGACCTTGGGTTTATAGTTTGAGTTTTGTTTTTTTTTTTCTCTTTTATTTCTATCTTGAGAAATGCAGCACTTCTGAAATAAATCGGTCCTAGGACTAGAAATTTTATAGTAAATATTTAGGAGAATGTTTCAGTTTTTAAGCATATGCTGCAGGAATGGGAATATTTTGAAGTGAGAACAAGTGAAAGGATGAGTGCTTTTGGTTATTCCAGCCAGTACACCGCTGTGTTTACCATCCTCAGTCTTCAGCACAGCTGCAGAGGAAGGGGGACTTCCAGTTGACCAGTCATTCTGCTGTCATCCCTTACTGCCAACCTTCTCCAGTTGCATGAGGAACTGAAATAATGAGGCAAGCTTCAAATGTCACATGATGGAAGTTAGCAGATGAGCAAGTCTGCTGGCAAACCTTGTTAACACTATTAATTCAACTTGGAAATGTGACTGACCTATCCTCTGTCCTTTACAATCAGAATGAGTATAAAGTTTGACTGCTCGTGTAAATTAATCCAAAGAAATGTCAGTAAGAAAGAGCAAAGCATTACCAAAAAGAGGATATAAGGTCTTGAAAATGTACGCAATAATTAAATGAAAGGAAAAAAATTCTAATGATGTTTTTCTATTTCAAAATGTAGTGGGTTACTACTGATAAACTATATAAGAGCATGGCCTTAAAGATATTATGGCATCAAATGTTAACAGGTTGATCTATGAAGTTGCTGTCAATGTGTTAATTTTATCTTTATAATACTGTATTTTAAAATTTATATTCTAACATTTTCTTCCTTTTTTCCCCCTACATTTTTCTGTGTCACTCTGCTATTGTAGATTCCTCTCCTGTTCCTTTTTTCTCACCTACTATTTTGTGCACACATTCAGCTTTTTATCAGTTTTTTTCCATACAAGTAATACCTTGGTGTCTGTTCTATCCACAGTGAAAAGAGAGGTCTTGTTTTCTGTCTGGACCTAGACAAATTTATTCTTCAAACCTTTACTCTTATAAGAACAATACCAGACATACCAGATGAATAACCACACACTGGGAAACCAGTGTCCCTAACTGAAGATATAAAATTTATATTCTAGGAAAAAAGTTGAGTAATGGCATATTTAAGTTTCACATGCAGTTAGTTCAGTTTTATGAAGACTTTTAAAGTTTCTTCATCCTTTTCAACTTTTCCTTGACTTCTTTCATAAGGACACATTATTAGATTATTATATCACATTAGATGACTGCTTTATATTACAATAATTTGAAAGGATTACTTACTAATCATTATTTCTAAGAATCAGTTAAGCAATTAGAAACTTCCTTTTACATCACATACCACTCAATATCAAATATTTGAATCTTTACTGTACTCTAAGATTTAATTCTTAAAAATAACATTAACTCTTGATTAATGCAAATAGTTAATGATTACATAGGATTCTATGCTTTCCTTTCCTCATTATTCACAGTTTCTCATGTGAACTGTGTGTTCACATGGTCATTCTTCACTTCTGATCTCTCTTAAGATGATGTTTGTGTTCTCAAGAAGACCATATGGATTTTAAGGAGAAATTTTAATAGCTCTTTAATGAAAACCTAAAAGATATGGGTTTTATTTCACTGCATAGCTCAGAGGAAGATTTTTATTTTCTTGGCAAAACTCTTAGCTGTCCTTTCCAGTCAATGAACATATGTGTGGATGAGGAATTTTCTGAGTTAAAGGCATGGAAAATGCTGACAGGATGGCAGTAGCTTTGTGTTTTTCAATAAAATGATAACTAATTTTGTTCTGTTCCAGGAAACAGCTAAAACACTGCTCTGAATCTTGCTTTTAAGGATCCTAGGAGCTCTAGCTTTCCCTCTGTTTACTCTAATGTAGATAAAAAAATGTCATAATAGAATTACAAGGTCATAGAACATTTTGTGTAGTCTTGATAGTAAACTAAGTAGGTTTTCATCTGACTGAAGTTTTATTTTGTAAACTTGGACATGAAACTGCTTTTCAAATTTGCAAAACCACTGAAAATTCAATCACAGAAATCCATGCTATGCAAAAAGAGGGGAAAGAGAAACTAAGTGAAATACTAATAGAGAAATCTATAGCTGACAGGGATTTTTAGTAAGACTTTTTTATAAGCAGATAATTCTAACCAATGAAACATTGGTTAGAATTAGTATCTTTAACACAAAACAACATAAATGGTCAATCAGGATACTTAGAGTACTTCTTTACTGGTACAAAATACGTTGCCTTCCAGAGCTGTCGCCACATTTTATTAAGGAATAATTGTAAATCATTTTAAGAATTTAAAGCTATTGGACTAGAGAAAAGCATTTTATTATTGTTATTGCTAATTTGAAATGCTAATTAGAGGCATCAGAACAAAATAATTTGCTTCAGTTTGCTGGTCAAACCTCTTTATTGCATTAATCATTATAATAAAAATATTATTTTACGTTACAATATAGTACTTTGCAGACAAGGTTTATTCAGTTCACCTGGGTTGAAAATGGCACTGAAAATTAAGCTTGGTTTGGGGTTTTTGAGAGTCACATAAAAAAAGTCATATGCAAATTGCAAAGTAAAACTTACTTGGATAAAGGAGTTTTCTGGCAAAATATTTCAAAGCCAGTATCTACCATCAAAATACTTTTTCAAGTTACTTGGCAACTCTAAAAGGAGGGAATCATCATTCCCAAGTTAGATTTGACATCCTACCTCTATACTCGATGAAGGTGATTAATACCTAACTTGGGCACCTGCTTTGAATCACCTGGATTGAATGTGTTTATTTTTCTTTACCGATTACAAAAGAAGACCTGACCAATGGCTCAGTTTTAGATTGGATGATGGATAACTGTGGTTTAATGAGTCCTGTCATTTTTGTTTCTAAATTTCTGGGGTAAAAAAAAATAAATGGAGGAGGTGATCAAAGATGGGGTTTAATCCTAATCCAAAATTCTCGTGCATGAAATGTCTGATGCTTCTGAAAGTTCTGGAAAAGCTGTTTCACTGTAAGGTTTATGTGAGGTTTGAAATTGCAGACTAGGGGATTATTGATGTTTTACTAATGAAATACATAACTTGTATGTAATTCTGATTTGTATTTTTGAAGATCATTGCATATTTGTTATTGTTAGCTATAACGCTGCAAAGAATATGTAAGTCTTTACACTTATGATACATCAAAGTATTATTTCTTTATTGTAAGACTGAGAACTGTTTTTAATTAGCCCAAGTTAAATGCAATACAATGCTTTCATTACACATAGCACATCACTCAAGTGGATCTAGTTTGCAGTATGTTTTTGAAATGAAATTCATTTCAGTAAATGTCTAGTGCTGAACTATTTAATATCAAATTTCAATGGCGATAGAAAAGAAACTAGAAAAAATACTAGACCAAACCCTCTGATAAATTATGTTATGTGAGGAAATTACAGTTTCGTGAAGTTTTTCTGTTTTCTTTTCTTGCTTCTCCACAGTGTTGCCAATTTAGTAATCAGCTATGGTAGCAAAGTATTTCTGAAGCATGTGTTTCTTTCACTTAAAAAAAGTAATGCAGCTCTTGAATGAAACTAGATTGGAAAATGCACTAAAGGAGTGCAGTGCATGTAATTCAGCGTGTAGTGTTCAATCTGCATTTGGGACCAATTTAGTTCTCATCAAGGTGAAGACCTCTGAAATCCATATATTATGCCCTAACTGTTAAACTCCACAGTTCTGTTCTTAATGCATTGCAATACTTGCTAGTATGGTGTGAATTGAAACAAGGATTTTTGTTTGAGACAGGACCTCTGCTTTTCTTCCAGATTTTGTCTTTTTCCTCTGCAGCATAGGTTTCATGGGATTTCCACATTTAGAAATTCAGAAATTTATTAAAGCAAGAAAAGTCAATGTCTGATGGAAGCACAGAAACAGATTATTGATTTGTGAATATAGTTGTTCTGTCAGAAAATATTTAATCTAACAAAACTTGATTTTTTTTTTCCTCAGGAAAGAACAGTAACGATCAGAAGACAAACTGTAGGAGGATTTGGATTAAGTATAAAGGTAGGATGATTTTTTTTGGTCTGTTATTCCATGTTACTCAAAAGTTGTCTTCATATAGTCAATGTTACTTTTAATGAGGACAAACTGTATTTTAAAGGACTAGAAACAAGAGACCAAACGTATTCTAGTATGTTATATACTGCCACAGTAGGCAACCAGCAACTACACTGCCCTATGTAATGGAAGACAATGGGAAGTTCATTCCCTTAAGATTCAAGCTGACCAACTCTGTAATAAGATTTGGTATAAAAGTTGAGAGGTGTTTTCAACTGCACAGACTGTACTTTTTTCAGCAGCACTCTAATTTGAATGCTTATTAATGTATGCTTAATTACAGCAGCAGGCACATGGAGCAGCCAATAAGTTCTTCATCAATTCTCCTACAAAGAATATCACGTTAATTCACTGTAATTCATTAGTAGGACAGAAAGTGTTATTGCTTGCTCATATGGTTTATTTTGCTGCAGATCAAGCAAAGATGGTAATTTATCATGTTACCATGTTTTTTGCTTTCTTCCGTAAGATTCGAGAATGTATATAAGCATAGGTAACCCTTTTCTGAGATAGGGAGGGATGAGAGGGAGAAAGGGTTAATAATTTTTATCGTTATAATCTATGATTTTGAAAACCCTACCTTACCTTTGAATCTGAATGTAGACAACACAAGATTAATTTTATCTTCTAAGCACAACAGTCCTCAGTCTCAAGATAGCAATGGAAAAAATGAAATGTACTTCACATGAATGCAGAGGCTTAAATTATGCATATAAAGGGAAAGTATAGATTTTCTTCTGAACATCTGCTAGTACTTGCCTTATAAGGGACTCATAAGAAGGATTAATGTACATTTGTGTTGTCATTGATAAGAATATTGCTGAATAGAAATACTAATTTTTAAATGTGTCTTGGTATGCTTCCTATTAGCTTGTTGACCCATGAAGACCTCTATTCAAGGAAACCTTCTTGCTATTTTTTCACCAAAGTTTCTCATCGGTTTGGTCAACAGCACCTCCGTTATCATTATAGGTTATAGTTCACTGAATAATGATGAAGTAATGCATGTCAGTGTAAAATCAAGTGCATGGGTAAATGAGGTTTTACTTAGCTGGTATTAAGAAAAAATGGGTTACATTAAGAAGTTTTTATGTTTGGAGGGCAAATCTCCAGAGTCACTAAACTTGATTTTTGTACCGTGGTATTACTCTGCTCTCCATTGCTGGCAAAATCCTGGCAAGAATACTCTTGAACAGACTAATACCTGCTATTGCAGAAGGAATTCTACCTGAAAGCCAATGTGGTTTCAGAGCCAACAGGAGTACCACAGACATGGTATTTGTCCTCAGACAACTGCAAGAGAAGTGTAGGGAACAGAACAAAGGTCTCTATGTAACCTTTGCCGACCTCACCAAGGCTTTCGATACTGTGAGCAGAAAAGGTCTATGGCAGATTTTGGAACGATTAGGTTGTCCCCCTAAATTCCTTAAAATGATCATCTTACTTCACGAGGATCAGCACGGCCAAGTCAGATACGGCAATGCACTTTCTGAGCCCTTTCTAATTACCAATGGTGTAAAACAAGGCTGCGTTCTTGCTCCAACCCTTTTCACAGTCTTTTTCAGCATGATGCTCCAAAGGGCCACAGCAGACCTCGATGATCAGGACAGTATCTACATTCGATACCGTACCGATGGAAGCCTATTCAATCTAAGGCGACTGAAGGCCCACACTAAGACCTTAAACCATCTTGTCCGGGAGCTGCTTTATGCTGATGACGACGCCCTCATCGCCCACACAGAAGCAGCTCTGCAGCGTTTAACATCCTGCTTTGCAGACGCTGCTGAGCTCTTTGGGCTGGAAGTCAGCTTAAAGAAGACAGAAGTTCTCTATCAACCTGCACCTCAGGAAGTCTTCCATCATCCCCATGTCACCATTGGCCAATCAGAGCTTAAATCAGCCCAGCAGTTTAATTACCTCGGTAGCCTCATATCCTCAGATGGTAAGATTGATGGGGAGATAGACAACAGGTTAGCAAAGGCATATAGTGCTTTTGGAAAACTCCATAAAAGAGTTTGGTGTAATAAACACTTGAAGAAAAGTACAAAGATCAGTGTTTACAAAGCCATAGTGTTGTCTACTCTCTTGTATGGTTCCGAATCATGGGTCATCTACCGCCACCACCTGCATCTCCTAGAACGCTTCCATCAACGCTGCCTCCGTACAATCCTAAACATCCACTGGTCAGCTTATGTGACCAATACATCTGTTCTAGAACAAGCAGCAGTCACAAGTGTTGAGGCCATGTTGATGAGAACACAGCTGCGATGGGCAGGACACGTCTCCAGGATGAAAGATCACTGCCTCCCTAAGATCTTGCTTTATGGTGAACTTGCCACTGGCTGCCACAAGAGAGGAGCCCCGAAGAAAAGATACAAGGACTCCCTGAAACAACATCTCAGCCTTGGCCATGTTGGTCATCATAACTGGTCCACTCTGGCCTCAAATCGGGAGGCCTGGAGACACACCATCTATAACGCAGCTGTCTCCTTTGAGAACACACGCAGGATCACTCTCGAGGAGAAAAGACAACGCAGAAAGAATCGTGTCTTGCTGAATATACCACCTAAGGAGTCTTTCTGCTGTGCCTTTTGCAACCGGACTTGTCTATCTTGCATTGGGTTTTTTAACCACCAGTGCATTTGTAGCAAATGTGGATAGAGCCTTCCTAAATCTTTGTTCATGAAGCCTAACCATGATGATGACAATTTAGAACTAAAATTGCTACAATTTAGAACTGAATTGTTACCATTTAGAACTAAAATTGCTGACAATTTCAAGATCACATTTTTAAGTGTTATGTACATTGTATGAAATAAAATATAATTGAGAAATATAAATTAAATAGTGAATGTGCAATGGTCTTTCTTAAATTAGTGGAGCGAGATACTCTTAAATTTTTAGCACAAGATATCAATTTTCTAGGATTCATAGATATTTTGATCAAAATTAATCTAAGTAGTAGAAAGGTGAAGATATGTAAATTCAGGTGCAAGTAGACAATTTTTAATTTTTTGAATAATTAACAATCAAGGGATGAATCTCTTCAAAAATTTCATTAAATAGAAAAGAGATGTCTTTTTAACAAAGGAAACTCAAACTTACTTGGATGGCATAGATTAGATAATGAAAATGGTGAGTTGAATTCTATGGTCCAGGATGTTCTGTCAATGTGTGTTAGCCAGTATGATTTATTACGTTAAATTATTTTTAAAAAATCAGTTAATATGGGACCTTCTTTGCCAGATCCCTTTATTAGTAATTCTACATTCTCACAAAGAAAGATTAACAAAAAATTGGAAGCCAACACAAATAATTAATATAATCTCTAATAACAGATTATATTAATATACATATTATATATATAATAATAATAATATGATGGTGATGATATTTATATATATAATTTTAAGTTAGCTGTAAGAAATAACTTAGAACTGGAACTTAAAGTAATTTTTTTTAGTTTAGTAGGAAAACTTTATGAAGGCTCACTGAAGTGGGCTTTTTAGGTATACCATGAAGTGTCAGTGTCAGTTCCAAATGCTCTGAAAAATGCTAGTTTTCTGTGTAAAATGTGTCATTCAAAAATGGTATGCTTCCTAATAAATATGAATAAAAGTTAGCTACTTTGTTCTGGTTTGTTTTGGAAGATTCCTGAACTTCAATGAAGAACTCGTATTTGTTATTAGTTTTAAATAGAAATGTTATTATTTTGAAATAGTGCCTGAAAGTAGAGGTCTACAAGTCATCCTGTAGGAGTGAGAGGGATTGAGGCCTCTCCTCCTTGTGTCAGTAATTCCCACAGCCTCATGAACTACAGTAGTTTCTGTTGTCTTACTACCCTCAGGCTATTTAAAGATGGGGGTTATCTGAGGACTTAATTTCTGGCTGTGGTGTATATCAGAGGATGCAGTTTATCTGAGGTGTTAATTACAGCAGTATCACGATTAATGACCCTCACTTTAGAATACTTGCTTGTTTGTTACAATTTTGTCTATATTTGGCATTCAGTTCTAGGGCACTATGATGCTTTTTTTCTGCTAACTTAAACACCCATTTTCTGTCAGATATCTCACATGATGAAGACACCTTTTAACTTTTTTCTTGTGTAAATTTTGGAAGTGTCTTATTCCACCTTAAGTATTTTGGAGCCTTGGAATTTTATTATTTTTTTTTCTGAAGAGCAGAAGGATAAATTTTTAATAATTCCAAGATGAAACTATCTAATTTTTTTTTTGCTTGTCTATGAGAGAAACTCTCTTCTCTTACAACTGGGCATTCCAACTGTATTTATAAAAATCACAGATTCAGCTAACTGCTAAAAAAAACCTGCTTGTGAGCTTGACTTTTGCACAAGATGGAAACTTCAGTCCTTTAAAAATTACTTCTAATCCAATCTTTTAAGATATGTTTTGCTCTACTTCCTTCTACTGAAGTGAATGGTAAAACTGTGCTTGTATTTGAAGCAGAACAGATCTGTTTTACACTCTTTTGAAGGAACAATTTTCTTATTTCTGAAGCCTCTTGATAAACATTTGTATGTGAAAGAATAGCCGTGGAGATAGATGTAGAATTTGGTAAGCATAGCATGGTATTTCAGTAATTTATCTCATCTCTGACTAGTCTGAGATGCAAAGCTTTGACAAAAGATGCTGCTAAGTGTACGACTTTTGAAAGAAAACCGTGTTTTCCAATAACTGGAGTATAGTGTTCTTGCAGAAATAGGCAAAAAAATTGATAGTTCATTAAAAAAATGAAGGTTTGTTGTTACAATGTGGCTACCAGGACTCAGTACAGTGCAATTTTCCTGCCTCTGTTTTGATCACTCTCTTTAAATGATGAACAGAATCACAGATCTGCTGAGATTTAGTTTGACTTTTCAATATGACTTGATCAAAAAAATCTAGTGGCCGTGGACCTTAAAGCTATTTTTGTTAGTGGAAATACTGCCTTTTAGTATCAAACATCCCCTACATTGTTTAACTCTAATGATAATAAAGTCCAACAACTGGTCTAATTTTTTTAGGCTCTGCTTAGACTCTGATTTTCTGTCTCTGCTTAGGGAAAAAAAAAAAAAAAGATTATTTTCTTTTTATACTTTGGGCCAGAAAATAAACAGCCTTTGTCAATAACAGTTACTAGTTTCAGTTGTTCTATTTTTAATATGATAAAAACTTCTGAAAAATAACTCTCACACATAAAAACTGGATAAGAAAAAATCTTTAGGAGTATATTATATGACACTTTGAAGAGAGGTGTGGGTGACCTCTTACCAGTAGTGGCCAACATCCAGAACAGTAAGCTTCAAACAGCTGCCAGTGATTAGAGCTTCCTCTTCTAGTAGGACCACCTCCACAGGTGGGCAGTTAGCATTATTCCAGGTGTATCTTTTCCTGCTTAAAGAAAAATGACCAAGAAAATCTGTGTGAGAAAGATTGATGTTAGATTCTCACAGAAGTCTGAGCCATTAAGTCTTCAACACCATTACTTGATGTATTTTTGTCCCTCCTCTGGTCTGAGGTTATAATTACATGTGCATACTAGAGGGAGGGAAAATTTAAAGCAATGGAGAAGTCTCTTCTGTTCCCAGAGGTTTCTTCAGAGGAGTATCTCCTGAGTCTATAAAACCAGAATTTAGACACACATACACATTTTCCTCCTCAGGACAGAGAAGAATGGAGAATGCAGGATGCAAGACTGCAGTGTCAATCTGAAGTAGTATTCAACAAGATGGCAATACACGCTTGAACTCTTGCTATGAACAGTGACTGGGTGTAGATAGGTGGTTAGCTATTTTCTATTTTCCATTTTGATTTTTTATTTCTTAGAATAGTGGGCAACACCTCCTATGGCTAATTTAAAAACGCCTTCATACTGATCAGACTGGGATGCAGTGAGAAGAGAGAATTTTCTTCAGTTAGGATACTGGTGAAAGCTTTTTTAAATCTGCAATGTAAACAAATTTAGGTAGATATAATAAAATGAGACAGGAGTAATCATGTTGTGTGCATTGCAGGCTGGCTTAGTATTAACAGTAATTTCCCTCTTTACTGGAGAGCTGAATCTAAGGAGGGAGACCATTTTACTGAGAAAAAAAAAGACCTGTGTTAGCTATGCAGAGCTTTAAACTCTACACTTCTTTACTGGGCTTTAAATAGCCTGGATAGTGCAACATCTGTGTAACAATGAAAACTTAGGAATGAAATTACACAATTATTTCTCTGTTTGTTTGAAAAATTTGGAAGAAATTAATTGTGCATGTGACTGAAAAATCTGGAGTGTATAGGTTAAAGTATTATAAATTTGGTGAAATTGAACTGATTACTTCAGCAAAGCAAACTTTCAGTGTTGCTGAAAGTTGGTGAAAATTACTGAATGATATTCAACAAGCCATAATGCTACAATCTAATCAATCTGAATACATCTCTCAACCTGACTGAAAAGAAGGTAGCCTCTGGTCTTTGTGAATACTCAGTCTGTGCTACAAATATGGATACATTCTGTGCTTGTCAACACTCATCCCAAGCAATGCCAGTAGAACTTTTCCTGTAGACATATAATTATTGTAATATTACTGAGATCCCTCTTGACTCAATGTTTTTAGGACTATTTGCATTGGTAGCCACTAGCAGAAAGAGCATTAATCCTATTTAAGATTCTATAGTTTCACAGGAAATTAATCTTTATTCCATGACAGAAATAGGTATTGAGTACAAGACTGTTCACTTTCAAACAATTGGCTATTGTACAAAGAAGGGATGTGTGCTGTTCCTTAGACCATCAAAACACCCATGTCAGTCCTTTCTACATCTCGACCTGGATCTGAAAAAGCCGTTATTTCCAAAGTAAAATCTGGCTGCTGAAGAGAAGAGTAAGCAAACCCTTAACCAGGATTCCTAAACAAATTAACACTGTGGCAGAGTGTAGCTTCTGATGATCAGAATTTGTAGAAGTTGCATTCAAACTCACACTTTGATGCTCTTTGCAGAGGAAAAACTATTTCTTTCTCTGTGTATATTTGCCTTTACCTTCCTTTGAATTTCCTCTTCATTTGAAATTTATTTTTATTACTTTATTCTTAAGAACCATAAATGTTTCCAGTCCCAACAGGATAAACTGAATGAAGCAACAGCATTGAATTTTTGTCAAACTGTCATCATCCATTTTTTCTTTATTTCTCCCCATTTATTGAACACCTACTGTTCCTTCTCTTAATGTTTCTTTTTCTGTTCCTTGTTACTTATGCCACTGCTTCCTTCATTCTTTGTGCTTGTGGATAGAAATGGAAACAAATAAAGGCCGCTTTTGAGATGAAAAGTCTAAACCTTCTTTCTTGCACTTTTGTTTACCTGTTTCTTGCCAGCATGAAAACTAAGTGGTTGCAGCATGGTTGCCATTGTAGGGGGATGGCCATTCTGCTTTTGCAGGACACGGTTTCATACACTAAGCTCTCAAGAATTCAGATTAACTGATGTCCTTTTTCTTCAAGTCTTGTAGGGTTTGAATTAATTTCCTGAGTTAATGATGGCAACCAAAAATGTCTTTATGAGAGGCAATAAGGAATTATTCACAATCAAATATTCATTAAAAAAAAAAGGAAATGCAGAATCTCAATCTCTCTAAAAATGGCATTTAATGAAAGAGCAAAATATAATTTTAAGCAAAGAAATATTTGTAGTGACTGACAAGATTGTAATTTATTCTGTTTTCAGGGTGGAGCTGAACATAATATTCCAGTGGTCATTTCTAAGATTTCCAAAGAACAAAGAGGTGGGTATCAGCTTAGTACACTGTGTTTTGATGTGCCTGTTAAAGCAAGGTGTATTAAGTTTTGAGATTCTTCAGTCAGTGTTAAATGTACGCTATTGTTGTACCCTTTCTCTTCCATGTCTTTATGATCTCTCTCTTCCTCCAAACTTTTCTCTGAAAAAGTATAGAATTAATATTTGGAATATTCGGTAAAGTATTCCACTTTATTTTTTTTAAACAAGTTCTTATAAAGCATTATTTTTGAGGAGAGAAACAGGAAGGTATTTATAGAATGAAGATGTTTAAAAAATTTAACAAAAAGTAATGGTTTTGTGGAATTCGCTTCCAGTAGTTATTTTCAGGAAGCTGAAGAAGATTGAATGTTTGGCTATTAAATCACGGTAACATGGGAGGAGAATGCATGACTTTTTAAACTGGTTAGCAGGGTAATATTGGGACAGGGGTGGCTAATGGCAGAACCTTGATAATACCCTTTTGTTATTTCAGCAATAGAAATAATACTGAATTGTGTAAGCCTTTGCAGCCACTCATATGTAGCAAAACTGGTACTGCATAAAGTCTTAACCATAATTACTTTTAATACAAACAGAGCTGGTGCTGAATCTCTGTAGTATTTTTAACTGGCAATGTTTTGAAATTATTGGGATGATATATGGACTAGGAACATGGGTAATAGTTAAACATCTCAAGATGTGCACAGTTATGAGAGAGGAAGGTTGTGAATCAGTACTAATATGGTGTATTTAATATCTCTGTCGTGTTTGTGTGTATTTGTGTATATTCGTGTAAGGCCAGAAATGTAAACTCAGAAGCGTTTCCCTCCATCTGTAATGCAATAATTCTAGGATGTCGCTTCCCCACAATTAAAATGTGCCAGCATTAGGAAAATCTCATATTTATCCACACAGATAAAGGGAGGCATGGAAGAATCAGTGTATTGAGAACTGAAAGGCAACTCTGAAAGGTGTGAAAGTTGCATGTAGGAAGGCTATGGGATAGCATGGAATGAGCCTCTAAGGAAGGCAATAAGGTTTACTTTAAGTTATACTTGTGACTACATTCTTTTCAGTATGCATATAAGTAGATAAATATGTGGCATATATTGCCTATGGTGGCTATTAAAATACTGTTAAGCACTTCAGAAAATATAAGCAAGATAGACTTAAGTTTAATTGAGCACACAGAAATGCACAGGTTTATTTTTGTGGTTTTTTTGCTGCAGTAGCTGATGCATTATTTCTAACCTCAATACGTAGCTGAGATATAATCTTCATTATTCCTTTCAATAAAAATACTGCTGATTTTCAGAGAGCTAGTTTTGAGGGACATCTCTTCTGTAGGAGACTGTCTTGTGATGTGGAAAGTGTACTAGGGAAGTTTGATACAGAAAATGCTGTTTGACCCAAAGCCTATACCTCAAAATTTTGCAGGCTTTGCTCTTCCTTCCTCCCAGTTGCTTTCAGGTCTTTCTTTGGACCTCTAAACAAGAATCTGACATTTGATGCAATTCTTAAAACTAGTGGTGTACATAAGGTTCTTAGGCTAGCACATTAGGTCTCATATATGAAATGTTAGCAAATGCAAGCCCAGTGTCTGAAGAAGAATATTGAGATATGTATTTATTGAAAAAAAGAAAAAGAATAAATCAGAATGTCTATTCTACAATAATTTGAGCATCCTTCAAACACAGACTTGAGTATCATAATTCATGTCAGTATTGGTTCCAGTTTTACAACTCAGAATCACAGAATATGCCAAGTTGGAAGGGACCCAAAAGGATCATTAACTCCAACTCTTAGCCCTGCACAGAACCATCCTCCACAGTCCCACCATGTGCCCGAGAATCTTGTCCAAATGCTTCTTGAACTCTGTCAGGCTTGGTGCTGTGACCACTTCACTGGGGAGCCTGTTCCAGTGCCCAACCACCTTCTGGGTGAAGAACCTCTTTCTGATATCCAGCCTAAATTCCCCTGACACAACTTCAGGCCATTCCCTCAGGTTTTGTCACTGGTCATCAGAGAATGAAGAGATCAGTGTCTGCCCCTTCTCTAACCCTCAAGAGGAAGTTGTAGACTGCCATGAGGTCTCCCCTCAACCTGATCTTCTCCAGGCTGAACAGACCAAGTGACCTCAGCTGCTCCTCATACAGCTTCCCCTCAAGGCCCTTCACGATCTTCATTGCCCTCCTTTGGACACTCTCTAATAGCTTTATATTCCTTTTATATTGTGGTGCCCAAAACTGCACATAATATTCAAGGTGAGGCCTCTTCTAATTTGTTGAGGTCTCTCTGCAGGACCTCCCTGCCTTCAAGAGAATCAACAGCTCCTCCCAGTTTTGTGTCATCTGCAAACTTGCTGAGTATCCCTTCCACTCCTTCATCCAAGTCATTTATGAAGATGTTGAAGAGCATAAGGCCTAATATGGAGCCCTGTGGAATCCCACTAGTGACAGGTCATCAGTCTGATGTTATCCCATTCACTCTTACCTTCTGTGCCTGTCCCATGAGCCAATTCCTCACCTACTCCATGATGGGTTTATTTGGATATTTTGTGTTTAGCTGGACATTTTGTCCGGAAGGTTTCTGTGAGAGACAGTATCAAAAACTTTACTGAAATCCAAAAGTATTACATCAACTGGCTTTCCTTGATCAGCTGGGTGGGTTACCTTGTCATAAAAGGAAGTCAGGTTTGATTAAACAGGACTTCCCTCTCATGAAACTGTGCTGGCTGTGACCAATGACTGTGTTGTCTTTCAAGTGTTTTTCTACATCTCCCAGAATAATCTTCTCCATAATTTTACCAGGCACTGAAGAGAGACTGACAGGCCTATAATTTCCAGGGTCATCCTTCTTCCTCTTCTTGAAGATCAGGACAACATTCACCAGCTTCCAGAATCCTAAGATTGCTCAAAAATCATTGAGAGAGGTTGTGCGATGACATCAGCAGCTCCTTGAGGATTCTTGGATGAATTCCATCAGACCCCATAGATTTGTAGGGATCCAACTGAAGCAGCAGATCCTGCACAATTTCAGGGTCGACTGGGAGTAGATTATTCTCACAGTCATGGTCCTCCAGCTCAGGACACTGGGCTGGGACCCCCTTGGTCTGTCATCTGTCATCTGAAGACAGAGGAAAAGAAAGTGTTAAACATCTCTGCCTTGTCTCTCTCCCTGTTTGTGAGGTGACTGTTCTCATCCTGTAATGGCCCAATGATATTTCTGTCCTGCCTATTGCCATTAATATATTTGAAAAAACTTTATAGTCCCCCACATTTCTGGCAGCTTCGACTCCAGCTGAGCTTTGGCCACACGAATTTTCTCCCTATGGCAGCAAGGAGCATCGTCAAATTCTTCCCATGTCATATGACCTTACTTCCACTGGGCATACAACCTTCCCTTTTTGGCCCTTTTCCAGGGAAAAATCCCTGTTCAGCAAAGCTGGCCTTCTGCCTTACCTGCTTGACTTCTGACATTTCAGAGTTGCCTGTTCACCATCCTTAGGATGTGATGTTTAAAATGTGACCAGCACTGGTGGACCCCAGCAGCTGCAAAACCTTTCCTCAGGGGACCTTACTTACTAATTCTCTGAGCAGCCAGAAGTCTGCTCTCCTCATGCCCAGAGCTGAGGTTTTGCTGGCACTTTTTCTCCTGTCACTGTGCCCAAATGGCCACCAATCTCCACTTTGCTCATGAGATCCACTCTGCTGACAAGCAGCAGATCAAGGAGGGCATCTTTCCAAGTCAACTCCTTTAGGATCTGTTCCATAAAGTTGTCATCCAGGTTTTTTAGGAATCTTCTGGCCCAGGTGTGTGATGCTCCCAGTTAATTTCTAGCAAGTTGAAGTCCTCCATAAGAACAAGGGCAGTTGACTTTGGAGTGTTCCTTAGTTCCTCAAAGAACAATCATTGGTGTCATTGTCCTGGCTGGGAGGTCTATAGCAGACTCCCACAGTGACATCCTCATTATTTGTTTGCCCCTTGGTTCTTACCCAGAGGCTCTCAACTGTGCCATTGCCAACTGTGAACTCTATACATTCTAACCGTTCTATTACATACAGCACCATCCCTCCACCTCTTCTGCCCTCATGGAAATAAGTAAAGTTTTTGGATCAAGCCCAATTCTAGTCCTTCCCAGACAGTATCTTCTGGAATGATATGCAATACTATAGGTAAATAATCGCATGTAATCTGTTAACATTCCTTAGTTCCCATGTTAGGGATTATTAATTTCTTTATAGACACCTAAATCATCTTTGTTATACTTCTGGTATGCTTACAAAGTATAGTTGTATCAGGTAGCTCTGAAACACAACACAATATTTAAAAATTGCAACTGTAGATTTTGTAAATGTCTTTGTGATACAGTTTTGTTTTAAAAATCAAATTCAGTTTGGCTGTTGATTTTGCACAATATACTGATTTTCTAGCTCTTCAGCATATAAAATATTAATCAAAATTAATACTCCATGTTATTTATAGAGTTTATCAAAGATGCAGGATCTAAAGGATCTTTTATCTTTGCTAAAAGCCTACAATTTAAATTAGTCATTCATAGGTAGCTCTGGAGTCTCCATGTTGCTTTTTTTCAGTTTGTTAGAAATTATTTCTCACAGGCAAATAAGACCTAGTCCTGTAGTAATTTTCTATTCAGAATAGTATACTATACCTCACTACAATGGCCTGAGGGTACTAGTGACTGATGGACTATGTTTCATAGTCTTGCGCTTAGGCTGGATAGTCTCTTTTATTATAATACTGAAATGCCAGTATTTTGAGTTTAAAAAAGAAAATGCAAATAATTTATTTTTTTGTTTGGTTCTATATTAGGTTTTTGTTTTAACTTTTAAAAGATTATATAAAAACATTAAATTAAATTAGAGTTCATGTACACAAAATGTAGGATGTTTTGTACAAAATGAGTGAAAAATATGCTTTCTGTTTTCAGCTGAACTTTCAGGTTTACTCTTTATAGGAGATGCAATTCTACAGGTGAGTAAAATTGCAAATTATTTTGTTTGTATTTTTCTAGAAATGTGATATGAATTCTATACTTATGAAATGTAGAGTAAGTCTTCTCTTTATCTTTTTAATAACAGATTAATGGAATTAATGTGAGAAAATGCAGGCATGAAGAAGTGGTGAGCGTTTCTGTTTTTTAGTCTACTTTTTGTCATTCATAGTTACTGAGATGATAGTGTACCCTGATAGCAGTGTGCTGGTATCACTTGAGTTAATGTGACTCGTAAACAAATATGACTGTACCTTCTAACATGACAAACAACAAAGTTTGTAGTGCAATCTCTTCTTCCTAATTTTGTGTACTTGCTCTTCTCAGATAGGCTTTTCTAAATTAAAGGTCATTGCTTTATTATGAAGATTTGAGTTGTATATATTCCAGCATTTCTTCTTCTGGCTTATAGCTGTTAAATTTCAGCAGTGCTACACCTTTCTGGCTGTGTGAGGTCATTTTAATTTCAAAAGCTGTAATTTGTACTGTGTTGGAGATTTGTTTTTTGGTTGGTTTTAATCCTATTTTAAAAATTAAACAAAACTATTCATCTGCCTTTAGTTCTCTGGCTTTTAGTTACGAGGGATGCTGTCCTCATTCAGTTAAGCTGTTATTAATAAGGGTTTAAAATAACAGTGTATTAAGAAGATTTCTTCTAGAGAAGCCATGTGTATTTGGGAGGTCTGTAGTAGGCTGGTTCCATTGGTATGTCACCTTTGCTAAATGTATCATGTACTTCTGTTATACTTGACTTTTTGACTCTTCTTAAGTACTTTCAGAATGAGGAAACCCTATATTTCAGAAAATAATGCCAGAAAGTAGAAGATTACCAAAGAAATTACCTTGAAATCCTGTGTAGCTCCACGGAATTTGTATCTTAATTTTTAAGATAATGTGGTAATGTTATATTTGAAAGGTTATCTTTCTAAAGCTTACTTTGCCAATTCAAGGACGCTCTGTGTTTCATACAGCATTCTGCTATGTGCCACTTCACTGAACAGACATTGTTTGCATTTAGAAAGCAAGAGTTCATAAAGATGAAGTTCTCATAAACAAGTTAGTGCAGGCTGAAAGATTAGATCACTGCACCATTCTTCAGAATGCTTTTGCACACTTATTTCCTTTTGGAAATCTATACTACAAACCGTGCTTCCTTCTTCGGAGCCTTCATCACACCCCCTTCTGTATGTACTGACTAATAGTCGTATTTATATTCATATTAAGTTTTTCCTGTGCAATAGTGATCAGATTTTAAATATTTTATAAGTTTACTGGAGCTTGTTTGTTTAATATGCATTAATATGGCAAATCTCTCAATGGGATTTAAATAGGCTGTTGAAATTACAAGACATGAGAAAAAGATACTACTGGAAGTGTAGCCTTGAACACTCAAATGCATATTGAAAACTGGTAAGAACACCATGATTTTATTTTTTGTTTGCTGAGACAATCTCTTAACCATTAAAATTGTCAATGATCCTTGTGGACCCCTTCCAACTCATCATATTCTGTGATTAGTTAATGCTTGTGGGCATTCTGTTGTCTTTATTGTCTTTGCTTACTTTTGATACAAATGATAGATAGACAGACTGATAGACTACTCTCATAAGACTAGATAGGTAGGTTTAGTCAGTTCTTAGTGTACTTTACTGGAAACCTTTACACAGTTCCTTTTTGATTTTTTTTTTTTTTAGCTTTAGATGGATCACTTAATCTTGAGCCTAGTTTTCTACTTGTAAAAGGTGAAAATATTTTTCATACCATGAAAGCACATGATTAGTTTCTATCAAAGACTGACTGTCAGCTTGTTCTTTGTCTTGGGTTGTAAAGACTCCCATCTAAGTGCAGCATCGCGTTGCTTAAGTCTTAGTGCTCTCCTATGGTAAGGTAAATACATGCTCTCTGTGGTGAAGTATCAGCATGGGAGGAGGTTGCAGGGAAAAAATAAACTTGAGATTCTCCTAAAAAATATCTCCCAGCATCACACTGGCAGTTTTAGTCCAAAAAATGCAGTATGAACTTGAATGTGGAGGTTAGGAAAGTCCCTTATATCTGTTAAAATACATGACTTTGTGCTCTTTCTGCTCTGGATTTATTAATTATTCTTTTTCCAGTAAACTTTTCTTTACATTTTAAAACAAGACTCTTTAAAGGCTGAAATTAGGTTTATTCAAAAACACATCTTAGAGTTTAGGCTTCTATCTAAGTAATAAGGTCCAACAATGCATAGCATGTTAATCCATACACCTAGTCTTTTAAGGGCTTTTAATGGATATAATTATTCTTAAGGCTGGAAACTAATTTATTTGTAGTCTGGAAACTAATGTATCTCTAGATTTTCCCTCCATATACTGTCCAGGCAAAAAGATAGGTAGGCAAGCACCAACATAATGCTGTTATGTGGACATTTTTGGTCGTTCTAGATCTAGCCACTACACCACTAACAATAGACAAGATTTTGGGAATGAAAGAGAGGCCGTACTGTGAACTACTTCCCTTGTGCTAATACTGAGTGGTTCAGAGTAGGAGAGTATGAGTCAACTCATTTACATACTACCAAAAACCTTGTGTTGGATCTACTGCTCTTACTGTTTCCAGGGTGGGGCCCCCTGGTGGTCTAGTGGTTAGGATGTGGTGCTCTCACCGCCACAGTCTGGGGTTCGATTCCCGGTCAGGGAACCCCTCCAGGCAGATGGAGCTCGTCAGCCCTGTAAGGCCATCCATCTAAGAGAAGGTCACTCTAAACAAACCTACGTCCTGAGGACCTCGCTGCCACAGTCCGAGCTCGCTCAGCCCCGGCAGATGAATCTTAGGATTACAGGGTGGGCTCAGTTCAGCGCACACTGTGTCTCACCTAAAAAATCCACTGCGCAGGCTCAAAGGGTAATGACCTTTCCCAAATCTTCGTTCGTGAAGACTGGCCATGAAGTGAAGTGAATGAATTGTTTCCAGGGTTATAGTGCACCAAATCATCTAAAGTCCATGGAGAAGGAAGAATTTCAGTCAAATGAAGGCTGATATGTTTGAGATTATGTCTCTGTTCTTAATGAATCTACTGCATCTCAGGTAGTACCAACATCTATCATTACATATCTCTTTCGATCTTAGCATCTGTTTTTTTCTCTTAGGAAATGAAAGGAATTAAATGGCTATGGAAATGAAGTAATTTCTTATTTCTTGTATTTGGGAAAATTCAGGTAATGTTTCTAATGAAAAATGATAGCCTGCATCTGTCAGTTACTGTGACAGTCAGGCATTCCTTTAATTGTAACAGGAAAAGCTCATGTAGTGGTAGGTAGGTATATTCAGGCTTTGGTGTATTTTATGTCGAGCTACCTACAATATGTAGCACCATGTTTCAATTCAGCCAGTGGTTGCATTTTGCACAAGACACCTTTTTTTCCAGCAGAATGACCTTACATGAGATGTCATGTGCACTGCATTGTATCTTTTGCTTCCCCTTTTTCTCTACATTCACAGTGGGAATATAACTGTGCTGGCCCTCCATGAGTCATATATACTATATGAATCTGACAGTATAGGGATTGTAGTTGCTTAACAGAAATTGTCTGCAGCTAATGAAACTCCTACTCTGACTTTTCTGTTTTAAAACTGTAGTTTCATTCAAACCGATTTTTAAAACACATTATGAATAGTTTTGGCAATGTTTTTCTAAGTGTTTTTAAGCAGAACAAGGATATTGTATTTTTTAAGACAGGAATGGAAACCAAATGATCTGAAATCTCACTCCATATTCACATCACAGAAATGTCTTTTGGTAAATTATGTTTTTGTTATCTTTGTTTCCATAACTGCGAAGCAGAGGCCTAGACTGTTATCAGGTTTAGCTCTCTGAATTATATGAAGCTCTGAATCTGTTATAGAAAAGGATCTCTGCATTAGTATTTTGCAGTTTGATGACAGTGGTAACAGCAACCTGCGAACACAGATTACCACCTTCTCATACTGCAGAGATCCTGTACTGTATAACTCACAGTACAGCCATTTAATCCTTTCCCCTCTAGACTGAATGGCGACTTTAAATGTTGAAGCTGCATAGTCGGTCTTCTGAGAGACGACCATAATCAATCTGAAGTTTTTAACTTCTGAATTTAAAAGTGAAATGAAATCCAATATTTTTACTCTTTCCACACAGCTGCTGTTTTCTATTTGAGACTTGAGTGATTAAAAAAAAAAAAAAAATTATGTCACCTTGGTGACATTACACCCTGGTGCCCTGGTGTAATTAATGAAAATATCTGTTACTGAACATCTTTACTGTTCATGAAATTTGAGCTAATAATAATCTGTTTAATATTTCAGCATCAATTTGAAATAAGTGCCAATCAAGTGGAAAAGAACCTGCAAATAGTCTACTGGTTTTTCCTGTGTAGTGAAAATTCCTTGAATTTGGATATATCCTAGAACAGTACTCTTAACATGTATTAGGCTGCTTTTCTAATCTGGTTTTAGCTATAGTTTTTTAGTGTTTAAATAATTTTTTTTGTGCCAAACTCTGTAAAAACTTGAATTTATTCAACCACTACAATGTTAGACTTTTAAAATACATTAATGTATTTGCTAGTCTTTCTAATTAATATTTTCATTCCTTTTTTCTCATACCTGTAGATATATTAGTCATCTAATTAATATTTCATCTTTTAAAACTACTCATCTATACTGCTGAGTTTTTATAGAAGGGAGTAGATTATGCTGTCATGACTAATACCAAGTTTACATGATTAATACTGTTACTTCCTTATTACATAGCTACAGTCCTCAAAGCAAAAATCCATTAGGGCTTAGTGGGATAGAGTGAAAGATTGAATCACCAGTTGTGGTGCAACATCCCTCAAATAACTGCCCTTGGTTCCTCCTTTGTCATGCAGCTTTATTAATGCTGGAAGCCTGAGCTGCAAAGAAAAGAAACAGTTGAGCAGTGGATTGAAAGTGTGTACTATCAGATATGCTTTGTTTGTGACCTTGTTTACATTGGTATTTTGTTGTAAAGCTTTGGGTTTCTCTGCTTCCTAATGAAGTAAATAGAAATGTTTTCATGTTTATTCGTACGTGTTTGTGCTTTACGCTCCAGAAGGCTTTTTGAAATATTTCATTCTGCACAGCGTCTCCCAGTTGTGGAGCTATATCTCAATTTGTCTTTGGTAAAGGGACTCAACCCCTTTTCCTTGCTATGCATAGATGTAATGGTGTACAATAATTAAAAAGATAAGAAATTGAATCTGGGTCTCTGGCAGAGCACCAGAGTCCCAATTATTTTTAATATGTTTCTGTGTGCTTTACATTTGAAAAAGCATAGTCCACTTTGGCTAGATGCTTGAGTTTTTATTTTTACTTGGACTAACTGCTCTATAATAATCTATTGAAACTAGACAAGAATGTCACAGAGAGCACCAAAAGCCTCCAAAAGGCAGAGGAAATAAACATACACAAAACACTTCAACTTCATGTAGGAAAAATCAAATCTGGGTATGAAAATTATCTTCTCTGGTTACTATTAAAAATTTTTCATTTACCCATAAGTACTAGAAAATACTGTCCAACTCCCAGCAGTTATATTTTCTTTAAACAGGTAACAACAATGTAGTTTAGACTGATAGGAAATGTTCACCTCTAAAAGGCAACTTGTGTATCTCTTATGGATTGATGTGGACCTAATAGAGCACACTGGATAACATAGAGCAGGTGTACTCATTTAGCTAGCCAGAAGGAGTCATAAATAAGAGGTGTGCTCAGAGAAGTGCAAATGTGCACGCACATCATCTTCTGACAATTTTCCAGCAGTTCCAATACCTGATTTGACTCTTCACAAATGTCATTGCTCTGGCTATAATAAAATCAAATGAGTACCAGGAAAAAACTTTCAATCCAAGGATAATCTAACACCTGTACATATTTTTAGGTCTTCTTTTTTTCTCTACAGTGGGTCTTTGTCTTTTGACAGTTTGTTCGGTGGAGATGGAAGAGGAAAGGAGAATGGACTCTATATAATTTTTCAATAGTATCCAGTGTTGGCCTGTTCCAGCCAGATACATGGAGGTTTCCAGATGGCCCATCCCATACTTCTCAACCACTAGTATGGTACAGTATGGTACTGGTGTTTTGATATCTGTTTGTCAGCACTGGGCCTATTTGTAGATGTATAATTTTTTCTTTTGCCCTGATAGTACCAGTGTCTTTATATACAAGTTCAGTTTGGTACTACTTGTTTCCTGTTAGCTGTTTTTCAAGGCTGTGGCCAGTAAGAAAGCTTGCAGTGGTAAAAGGCTCACAGGTCACAAGAAGAACATTGGTGCAGATGTGGTTACAGAGGGAAGAAACGCTTCATTAAAAATTACAGTAGTTGCCTGTTCCCTAGATTTTTGTGCAGAGACCTGCAGCAGTTATTGCTTCCCTGTGCTGTTACCACTCTTCTGATGAAAACGGGAACTAGTCACCGCTCAGGCTGAATTAGCATTACCAGGATAATGACATATATCTTTAGATGAGGTCTACTGAATGTACATAGCTCTATTCCATTTCACATGTCCTTATCAAGCCAGTAGTGATTCGGAGCATTTAAAAGGTTCTAATTATGCTATTAAAAGGAAAGTTCAAGGCAATGTTCTACATCAAAATCTCCCATATTTTAAGGTTGGTTTGCAGAAGAAATTTCTGAGGATGTTTCTAGATTTTCTATAATACTGAAACGCCTTCCCTTCTTGTACTATTTTGAGTATGATGTATTTGCATATTGAATGGATAGAGAGGCATGCTTCACAAAACCTTAACCATTTCTCAGTCATCTTAAGGGTATTTTGACAACTTTTGTTTAGTCATATTTACATGGAAAATCAAATACAAAACATATTCAAAATCCCCTATGCACTTCAGGTCATAATGTATTATTTGTGAATCCCTGATTGCAGAGAGAAATATTGGTGAGAGCTAGTGTTTACCGTAATGAATGCTAACAGATAAATATTTTGTTTAAATATCTATCACCCTTAAAGTTTACAAGGTTTTACAGACTGCATACAGCCTCTTTATATCAATCAGTGTGAGGTTTTAGAGTAAAATGAATCACCTGCACAACAATGGCAACAAGTCTGTGAAAGAAAGTATTATTTTTTTCCAATTTAAACACTTTGAGTGTTGGAATTTGGCAATACCAAGACCTTTTAATTTTTGCTTTTCTTTATAGGAACCTTTACTGGAATAATCTCAACAGGAAAGTGTTAACTAAATGGGAGCATGCTTTGCTGAATCATCTCTCTGTATAATGTTCTTAGATATTGAGTTATGTAGCATCAACAGTGTTTTTCTTATTTTTCTGAATTTTTATAGCAAATGAGAGCCCTGAGAAAATTGTAAAACTATAACTTTTAAGATTTGAGGGCCCTGGACTTTCTAAAAGTGAGGCCTTTAGTAGTTAATTTATGGTATTCTGACATAATCACTTAGCAGTAATGTAACAGAATTTTACAAAGCATTCTGTTTTTACTTTGATGTTACAGGTTTTTTTTTTCAGAAAACACATTCTTCTTATATAATAGTCTATCAATTATTATTGTTGTAAGATTTTATAGTCTCAAATGGTAATTAACTTCTGGCAAGAATGCACTTCTGTGGTGTTATTGCTTAATTAGGAAAAGAAGAAAAGATAAAAAAAGCGTTGCAATGGGATAAGCAGCCTAATCAGTTTTGATTAATATATCAGATCTATGCTTAATTTTGAAAGTCATGAAGAACTCATGCCATAAACTGATTAAACCTGTAATTCAGCAGATTTTTATGCGCTGAAATATAAATCAGCTTTTTTACTTCCTTGGAATTAGATGCTAATCTCTTTTGTTTCCAGAGTATCTATAAATGTCCTCTTGTTGATTAAAATCCAGTGTGAGCACCTCCAAACTCACTTTTGCCAAGACTTTTGAAATTTAGATGCAGATGAAAGTTATCCTAAAAATGTTGAGGCAGTATTATTTGTGAAATTTTCAAATTACAAGATAGTTATGCTGGGTCCCTGTTCACCAAAATGTATATGTATTTGACTTAAATTATGAATTTACATATTTTACTAAATTGGGATCTTTATTTTTTGCAAATATTTTTGAAGAACACAGTAATTTTCTCTAGTTTTCACAACTTCAGCTAGATACAGTACAATTATTCTGCAGCCGAAAGGCTTCCATTGCATTAAATGGCATGAAAGTATGTTCTTATGCATTTTCTTGGCTGAGAACTTTTACCACTGAGCACAATTCCTGAAATACTAAATTAACTCTCTCAGACATTAGATCCTGAGCTGCCAAGAAGCTTAGCAGAATTAACCACATATATTGATCTAAAACATCACTTCAAATACAAATTTACCCAAGAATTATTTTTATGTCATATTGACGTTGATAACATTTATAACTGAACAAATAGGAATAGGCTTGTACAGTAATATTTATTCAAATTTAGAATTAAAATTTGATTTCAAACTCTTTAAGACCTTTTTTTATTCATTTTTCATGAGCATTTATAGGCTTGTGCTTGATTAGTGTGACCATTCATGGAAACTAACTGCTAAGGTCATATTTGCCAACAGCAAATTTTATATTGAATATGTAAATGTGAAATTTGCCACTAGCTGTGTGTATGACCCTAGCCTTGCAATGGGATTAGTGTGAACAAACCTTTGTTCTGGGAATGATCTTTTTTTTTCCCCCAGGACTGAAGCTCTGTGAAGTCAAAAATAATATTCAAGCCACGTTTTCAAAAATCTTAGACATATCTTTGTTCATAAAAGATTTTAAAATTTAAGACTGTACTTCAAAATGCTGTGTCAATGGGATGACTTTCACCTTCGAGTATTAGGAATGGGATCAATAACTGGCATATTATGTAGTTAAGTAATGTGTGTGCATTTTGCATATTACTAATGATCCTTTCACAAATTGCATACATAAAAAAGTACTTGTTTAGTGTTTAGTCTTAGAAATTTCCCACGGAATTCAGCCATGAGAGGACTTTTTTTTTGGTAAATTGGAATTGTGGGAACAGTTCAACTGAAGGAGCAAGAGATTCTTATATATTTAATAATTAACAAGCAGCTTCATTGTTTTGTTAATAATCATGGCTAGAAAAGTTGGACCATTCAAGTTCACTACTATAATGATAAAAAAAAAAAAGTGCAGTATGATCAACTGTGAAAAGAAAGAACTCCAAATCCTTATGAACAATTTGATGAATAATTTGATTTAATAATTTGATTAAAATTATTTCCTCTTATTGAGGAGCACGTTACCTGCAAAATTTGGAGACATTAATGTCAAGTTATTGTCCAGTTTTTGTTACAGCTTACTAGAAAAAACATTTCCACTTTCTACTTTGCTTTGATTTTTACCCTTACTTAAAACCCACCCCCCAAAAAAATGTTATTGAAAAGCTTCTTTCTGAGGCTTTTTTGCTTTAGCATAAAGTCTTCTAACAAAAAAATGCATATCCATTAATAAAAAGGTTTCTAGTGACCTTTATTCCTAGTGATTTTTATTCCGATTGTACTTGGGTACTCTAGGAATCATGCAGATAAATATGTAACATTTTGCTTTATTTTGTAAATATAGCTGATTATTTTTCTTTATGTAACATGGATAATATCTTCAGCCTTTTTCTATACTGAGTATTTTATATGACTTTTGTATAGGGGATGGAGAGTCCTAAGTGACTAGGTTGTCTTCCAAGGTTTTCCTACTTAATTGCTGATACATGGCTATTGGTTTTGAGAGACTTTTTACAGCATTTTTTTTAAATTCAGCTCATGATTATCTACTGGAATCTGTTGTGTTCTCTTACACTGTTGGATGGGTCATATACTATACACTATAATTTTTTTCTAGAATAGTGACTGCCTTATCATGGACTGTATTCCATAACACCTGCAGGCTACAAACAGAATCCTAATACTCTGAGTAAGAGGTATTGATATTATTACCTGTTGTGTTGGTTTTCCCATTTGGTTTGTTAATAATTTCGTGACTGAAGCTCTGACTTGTATACTGCACAGAGATTGGTTGTGGCAGCTCTTATCACCAGAAAGTGTCATTCCAGTATAGTCTGTCTTTTTTTGGAGATTGCTGGATGATAATCAAAAACTTGCTCAAAGATGTGTTGGAGAAATCTGTGATGGAATATTTAGTTCGTACATTATATAAATGTAATTAAATTTAATTACATAATTGGAATTAATCTTAATTTTTTTAATCCAAGAGAATGTGTTTTATTAAATTTGTCTGCTTTCATTTAAAGGTGGTTTTGTCGATCATTTGCTCTTGGAAATTCTTATTAGGGAATAGAAATATGAAGGATTGGTTGGTAGCCTACAGAGAATTAGTAAATTATGGTTCTGGATTATTCTTACCAAATCCTATTATAGTGGACTAGAATCCACTAAAATTATACTACTTGCATAAAGATAGATTCCACAAGGGTATCGTGTAGATATGATGAGTAGGAGGAATTTGTACATATTATCTGTGTATTAAAATATGACCTGCTTAGAATAAAAACTATTTTAATTTTTATGGACCCTTGAAGGTAAATATTCAAAGCCTCTGGAGGTTGCTTACCAGATGTTCCAGATGTTGCAGGTGTTGACAGCTTTTTCTGAATATTCTCCATAACATGTAGTTGAAAGGAAAAACCCATACCCACATACGATCTCAGCATAGACTACCATCACAGTTGCTTTCTGATTATTATGAAACAGAAAAACCTTGTGTCCTCAATAAGAAATCCTCTGTAGATTGAACAGTTGTAGATCATTCATCTCCAGTGCACACAGGATGCTCTGCAAACTTTTGGAAAAACTGTGGAGAAATCAGTAGATGCTATCATAAAAGTGGTGTAAATGCTTCTTCCATTTTTATAGGAGTTTTTTTATTAAGGGGTTCACATATTTCTCCCAAAGCAGCTTTGGTCAATATTTGATTTGGACAATGTCTTTTAAATTGATCCCAAACAAAATCTGGCTCCTTTGTAAATTTCTGAGCTATACCAATGAGAAATTTACTGAAATGTGTACAGTTGTGATTAAAATGTGTAGTATGGGTAGAAGATGAAACGTGTGTTAATCTAATGAGTTGAAACCAGAATTAGGCTTATGGATTTATAATATTTGACTGATGGTGGAGTTGAGTAGGTTACCTAAGTACATGAGGGGATTTTATCAGTCTCATAGAGTTGTAATTTACATTTAGAAAACTATCTTAAAGTTTTGTGTTGTCCAAAAGAATTAAAGTTTCCTATTTAATTTAAAAAATTTGTAAATTACATACTGTTTAATTTCAACCACACTAGGAAAAGTTCTACTGGTATTTCTGTCATTTTAAGTATTGGTAAGGGATTTACCTTGCTTCTCTTAGCCAGTTGTTTTGGAAGTCATTAAATATGTAATTTAAAAATATGTCTTCATGAATTAGCTTGGAAAGAGAGTAGATACCCAGCAGCTGAATACATAATAATATTCTAAAAGTGGAACAGCTGTGAGTGTTTAAAGTAGAGGACTTCTTAAAACTGTAGAACTACACAGATTGTTTAGTGTAGCTGAAAAATCCTGGAGAAGTGGAGACATATGTGGAGCACATAATGTAAAAACAAAGATAGGCAGTTCTGAACTCTGAGTGGCTTGTACTTACTACAAATAGATACACTGAGAAAACTCATAAGAACTGGAAAGGGTTTGGGTTGGAGTTTTCTAGTTCTTTGATTTTTTTTTTGTGTGTGTTTCCATAGGTATTTTCTTGTCATGTATAGCTGCCTATCATGAAGCTGAATGGGTATTAAATGCATATTCATGTATCTATTTCTTCTATGGACCACAGTCCCAGACCATTGGACAGTACAGTAGCCCATGGACTATATGTTGGGAATCATTAACAACACCCATTGTTTGGAATTAAAATGAACATTTGCGTTAGAATCAACAGTCTGAAACTCAGCTGGGATGAGTCAAAAAGTATACCAGTTGATCATGGTAAATAATGTATTATTGGTGGAATCTATTTAAGGAATTCATGTTTTTCATTTTTCAGACCGTGGTATGAAATGTTTCAGTTCAAGGACCTATGGTGTCCCCTGTGACCTGTGAGTCAGGGACTCCAGGGTTTGTTGTTCTCAATTTTCATAGACAAAAGGTTTTAACAAGTTCTAATTCCTTGCTTTTCATGGTTTCTGTATTGGAGTAATGGCCTTCTGATTATTTAATATGAACTGTGATGACCAGTAAGTGCCATCTTTAGTGGAACAGAATTAAGAATTAGGCTACATGACCTAAGAATGCAAATTAAGCACTTACAGCAATATTTTTATGGGTGATGTTTATTAATAATGCTAAGATTAATGAAAGAAGAACAGGAAAATGCCTCAGACTTTTCCTTTAATGTTTTTTCCTCAGGTGTTTTCATTTCACCTTTTGCTGAGGGACTCCTATATTACTTTTCAAAAGATAAATGTGCATAGACATTTTAGTGTTAATCATAGAGCATAGAAAGGTTAAAGATTTCCAGAAAGTTATTGTCAGATCTTTTAGACAAAAATGTAAGTACTCCATTCCACAAGTGTTAGACTTAAAAGTTTAAAAACAGATTCTTCTTTCTAACTTGATTGTGAATAGATCACTGAAGAAATAGTCTTATCTTTTTGTCTTGAAAGTGCATTAAAGAAAGAACTGGCAGGAGTCTATGTCCTCTCTGTGATCTATATTTGGTCTTCTATTGCCTGATGGATTTTTTTTTGTAGTTAATTTTGCTTCCCATAAATTTTTTGTTAAAGTAATATTTCTCCTACCTTCTCATTACACTATTCATGTTGCTTACATCTGATTATTTTAGTCATTCATATAAAGGAAACTCTGTATGCGTCTCTCAGTGTTAGCTGATATAAGTGGCCTACTTTGTTTGTAGGCTTGGAACATGATGAAATCTATTTTTAAAGGGGGATCACTTAGTTTTCTACTAATGCTTTATACAGCAGTTGCATGTTGCATGTTCTGGTACCTCTGTGACTAAAGCTCATGAGCCGGTGAAAACAGGTAGAGCTAGGATCCATGAAGGAAACCTGAATATTATAGCTATGACTAGTATGATATTGTACATTTGAGAATCCACCTAATGGTCTAGCTTAAACATGTGCTGTCACTTGGAATCAGGAATAACTTTCTGGCCAGTCTGATGGGACTTGTCGAAAAGCATCAAGCTCTGAATCTCTGTGTATGTTTCAGAGATCTGAAATGATCTCTGGTATAGTGCCTTAGTAGCCAGAGCATTCACTAAGTGCTCCCTCAGTTCCACTGCTGTGTCATCTTGCAAATCCATAAACCTCTGTCTGCAATTTTCAGAATAATTGCTTAGTGATGGGCTCTGTAGGGTATCTTTGCTGTAAGTACTTATCTTCCTGCATCCCCCTGCACTTGTTTAAAGCTGTGCTAGTAGCAGGATACATGCAGAAGAGAGTTCAGAATAGAAGGACATGTCTTCCTGTGTCCTTGGCAAGCGCACCATTCTGCCCTGCAGTTCTTTTTACTTGTTTGAGATAGTCCCCAGTCCTGGCATGCAGCACTTTGGGTTTGTCGCTAAATATCTAACACAGGTTCTGAAAACAGACAGCAAAAATTTAAAACATACCACTGTAGTAGTGTCAAACTGTAGTCTGAAGTATACTTTGAGGTGTGTAGCCTGAGTAGGAGCTTCTGTCATAAAATGGTGTTCTAGTTTTCTCTGTATATTGGGAAAATAATTTTTCTGAAGGAAAAAAGTGTTGATAGTTTTTGATATTATATTGGTTGAGTCACTTCCATTGTTGGTAAATACTGTGTTAAATATAGATCATAGAAACTAAAAACTCACCATGCAGTGATGTGTTCTTAATGCTAATGTTCTGTATTAACTATATGGCTTTTACTAAATAAAAGAGCTGATTTTTTAAATAAACGTAAGACAATTGTGGGCATGAAGCTTTGTAGCTTTTGACCTATATATGATTGTATCAAAATGCATGTTGTGGTATCTGCTGATGGACTTGATAGTAGTGCATTATACAACTGTGGAGTGAGTAGAAAGGTGTCTTCTACCTTTTTTTTTTTTTCTTTCCTGAT
Organism: Pipra filicauda; assembly: GCF_003945595.2. NCBI lineage: Eukaryota > Metazoa > Chordata > Aves > Passeriformes > Pipridae > Pipra > Pipra filicauda. The sequence continues at coordinate 476,461 of NW_024104457.1, read as the reverse complement.
GTTTATAATTCAAAATATTCACTAATGAACTGATTTTTATTTAATGACTGAAGAGTGAAATTTGCTCCAGTTCAGGAGAACACAGATCTTGACATCTATATGTCTTCTGTTTTAAATCCTTACCACTTCATTGGTGGGTAAATTTCATCAGTAATTTAAGAGGGCTTTTATGGTCTTATTGAGGAAAGAATACTTACTGATGTCAGAGGGACTGCACGCTTCAGTGCTTCCTTGAGTATATTGAAAGAGACTTCAGCATATGCTCAAATGTTTTCGTGAACTGGGAATTTAAAAGGTTTTATAAAATTAAAAGGCAATATCATTGTAGACATTATTAAGAACTCAGAATAGTGTTGTTATTATGTAGAGATTTTATTCAGCAATATCACATATCATCATAAAATTTGCTTCTTCAAACGGCCCCCTCGCTGTCATTACAGTAATTACACAGAAATATAGACACTGTTACTCCAGAATCACTGACTCTTTTATTTTTACTATTTCACACAGCTACTGATGTATGCACAACTGGGTTTTTTGCCTGTCTCCGTTCGTGAATATCCTAACTTTATATAGGGCTATGTGTGGTAGAAGTAAATTAATTCTTAACCCCACTGGTAGTAAGGTTATACATTGCATAAGAAAGTTTATTGACAATGTTTCTGTTTGTGTAGTTCTTTCCACATGAACTCATTCTGCATTAAATATATATATGATTTTAAAAATGGCGGTAGGAATTTAGTATGTTGCCATAATGTTAATGAGGAGATGTTAAGACTTTAAACATGGTTTCTTCCTGTTACAGATGACTTCATTAGACACTGCACACCAACACATCAATAGTTAGTATTACTCACTAAATGAAATAAAAAATTAAAGCTCAATCAAGTAGTAATAGCAATACTAAGTAACTTTTTATTATTTAATCCACTCAACATCTGTATCAACACATTGTGTTACTACTACTCATTTTTAACTAGTAAAATTAACTTGATAAAATTTTGTGAATTCCTATGCCTGAAATCTAGAGCTTTGTGAAAGATTTCAAAAATATTAAAAATCTAGGGCTTTAGGGATAAAAAAGCACATGCATCTTGAATAGTCAGTATAGCCTCTGGAAATAAAACACATCATAAAGAGTGATAAAGAGAATAAGCAAATCTTTTTAATGGTGCCTGGTCATGCCTTTTCTGCAATCTGGGATATGCAGTGCTTTAGAAATTGTCAGGTCAAATGCAAAGGCATACAGAATTCTTCTGAAAGGAGATTTTCCATGGCTTATGGTGAGCATATATAATATGGTTAGACTTTGAAAATGTTAGGTCTACTACTGAGTTAAATTTTTGTCCTACAAATATTCCATGGATTTATCACTGTAAGTTTATCTCACCTTCTCCAAACTCTTCTTATATGATAAAAATCATCTTAGAAGTTGCTGCATTTTTTTTTATTTTTGAAATAATGTTTTTATATTTATTCAAAATTAGTATTCCTTAAAAAAAATGTTTCTTTTTCATTTTTTAGAAGTTGAGAACATTTACGTATTTTAATATACTAGGGAAAATCACAGAATCACAGAATATACTGAGTTGGAAGGGACCCACAAGTATCGAGTCCCACTCCTGGCCCTATGCAGGACACCCCAAGAATTACACTATGTGCCTGAGAGCATTGTCCAAATGCTTCTTGAACTCTGTCAGGCTTGGTGCTGTGACCATTTCCCTGGGGAGCCTGTTCCAGTGCCCAACCACCCTCTGGGTGGAAAACCTTTTCCTTATACCTAAACCTCTCCTGGCTCAGTTTCATGCCATTCCTCGAGTCCTGTCACTAGCCATGAGAACGAAGAGATCAGTGCCTGCCCTTCCTCTTCCCCTCACAAGGAAGTTTTAAACTGCAATGAGGACTCCCCTCAGTCTGATCTTCTCCAGGCTGAACAGACCAAGTGACCTCAGCCGCTCCTCATATGGCTTCCTCTTCAAGACCCTTCACTGTCCTTCTGGCCCCTCTTTTGGACACTCTCTAACAGCTTAATGTCTTATATTGTGGTGCCCAAAACTGCACACAATATTCCAGGTGAGGCTGCACCATTGCAGAGCTCAGTGGGACAATCATCTCCCTCGACCAGCTGGCGATGCTTTGCCTGATGCCTCTCAGGACATGGTTTTCTATTTTTGCTGTTTTAAATACACCTTACCCCTGTGTGGGGAAAAACAAAAAGCAACCCCCAACTTTTTTCTCATTTGTGGACTAACGTATCAGTAATTTAAGGAATTTAATATAACGGTATCAAAATATGGAAGTACCCTTGCAAAATGAGAAGAATTATGAAAGTTTTCTAAATTACTGCAAATTCCTAAGAGAGCTTCATTATTTGCAGAAACTGGTAAGTAGTCCCTAGCTTTTTAGTCTTGAGTCAGTTTTATCATTCTAACAATACATGTTGGTGCTGGGGAAAAAAATCTGAAATTAGTTCCTCTAATCAACCTAGCTCTAAAGTTTCCTTATAAATCAGAAATTCTGCTATGACTCTGAAAGAATGTATAAAGGATTTAGATAGTATATATCTCTCTTATGATTGAAAGTAACCTTGAAATATTTCTAGAATTATCACTTCCAGAAATAACTAACACTTTTGTTGTCAATGATAGTGCTTGATTGACAAGGTATTGGCAATCTATACAAAATAAATGTGAGGGAGGTTTCTTCCAAGTAAGAGAGCAGGATGGCTGTTCACATATCTATCCATTTCTTTATCTAAAAATTACATCATGATTGACAACTGGTTTCTTCAATGAGTTCATGAAATGACTTCAGTGGTAAAAGCTCATTACCACTTAGTTCGTGGAATATACTGCCAGTTCTTCAGGGTCACATGGCACCTACCTGTGCAGATAAAATCATTCTTTGTGAATGTACATGAAACAAGGAACACATTTCCTTTTGCACTCTCCTTGTAATTTTCAAAATTGTCCTGATAATTGTCCTCTGTAAATTTTTGAGCTAAACTGATGTTTGGTAATGAGAAACAAAGAAAAAATAACAGTCAGTGTGTCTGACTGTTGGTAGAATTCCACTTACATTTATAAAGCTCTAGAAATCCTAACTGTATTGTCTCTTCCAGACAAACTGACTGTCTGTGTTTCAAGTGAGTTTTTTTCATAAATATAACTTCTTGTAACAACTAGTCACAATACTTTGGACGGTTACCTTTTTTTTTTCATAAATTGTCAGTTTTCCACTTATGAACATAAACTGTTCTGGTGTACCACTAAAAAAAGTCCTCTGTAAGAGCAGGTTTCCCATTTTACCTGATTCTCTTTCTGCACAGAAGAATGGCAGTGTAACATGCTGTACATAATGAATGAGGACACAAATAAATGAATCCTGTAAGGCATATTTGATTTTAAATGGTTCTACAATTGTTCATTTCTTATGTAAAGTAGGAACAAAGAATATAAAATAACAATAAAGCTTTCAACTGAAAGCTAGAAAAAGAAAGTAAAGTAATTAAAATTTCCATTTTCTTCAACTAACCTTATACTTTGATAATGACTAGAAAGTAAGTGAAATGGAATCGATAATTCATCTGCTCTTTGTTGTAATCATTACCTAGTAGTTTTCTCTTTTAATCTTTTATCCCTCTTTAGTCTTTATTCTTCGTGTCAAAATCTTTCTAGATTATGTGCTTCATACATTCCCAGATACACTTCACAGTATTGCTGATTTAAAGTGAAATGTGTTCCAGCTTACAGTTTTCATCCTATGAGATAAAGAGGTTTGAGAGAGAGAGGTTAGAGAAAAAGGTCACAGTAAACTACTTATGGCATCTTACAGGCTTTACATAGCAATACATTATCAAGTGAAATCATGTAGACTCATGGCTCCTTTTACTCCTGGAAGAAGAAAGATTCAGGGCAGTTACTGTCTCAGCCTCTTTCACAGATGATATCCACTTATTCTTAGATATCTTAAAAGGTGACTTTACAAACTAAAGTTGGTAATGCTGTAAGTTCTCTACTTATTTTTGATCTGTTCCTGAGCAAAAGGAAATATTTTTTTAAAAGGCAGAGGGTAGCTGTATTTTCCTGCACTTTGTTTATCCACATCTGTCATTTCAATAAATACCTGTAAGTTCCTGCTTTTGCCTTGACTTTCTGAACTGTGTGACTGATACATAAGAGAGGAGAAGGATGTTCTGCAGAGGCTAAGGATACAGTACGGTTTCTCCGACAGAATTCAGGACTTCATAGTCTTGATCTGCTGTTCTTCATATTGCAAATCATCTTTCTATGAAATAAGTGCTACTTGCGAATGTTAAGATATAAAATGTATCAAAATTGGGAAGTGCTCATCAAAGAGGCTCATGTTTCAGACTAAATGATTCTATGATTCTGTGTTACAGATTTTGTTTTAGGTATGAAGTATAAGTTAATTAATTTTTTTGTGATATATGTGTGTTTATTTGCACACATACATATAAACACATACTACACTGCAAAATGTGCCTTGACAACCACTGTGTTATTTTAAACAATAAAGATACTAAAATTTCAGATACTGAATCAAATATTCTGTCATTGTATTGTTACTTCTCTGTGGCAACCAGCATGGAGTAGGAAGTATTGTATTTCAAGGCAAAATCAACATTTTTCTTTTTAAGAATTGTTTTAAGTTAACAAAATAATGCAGTGATTCTAGGTGAAAACATTCCTATGTATAGTTATATGCATGCATGTAACTAAATCTGTAGGGTAGGTTGTTGATAGACATAATTAAAGAATAGCAATCCTTCATAAATTATTTACAAGGCTTTCGCACAAGCAGCAGCTTGACAGAAGAGTTACCTGTGTATTATCCAGCTACACAGCAGAAAGGGAGTAGATATGTGCTAGTTTAAAATGTTTGTCTAATATCTGGCTGTGTAGCAGCCCTCTGAACACGACTGCAATGATCTAGCTCTCTGCACAGAGAGGCATGGTGCAACCTTCTGTCATTGTAAGCCCAAATTAAGTCAACCCTTGAAGAGTTTTGAAGTTATAGAGCCAGAACAGGGAATAGTTGTTCTCTGAAACAGAACTGTGCGACTTGATGATTCTTGGCTCTCATATTATAAGCTGTTTCAAATGTTCCTCCTCCACTGTTACATACAGGATTTTGCTTAGTTGCTTTTGTGCCTCCTTTGTGCCACTCTGGGGATGTGCCTGGAGTTCCCTTGCTCTGCTGTATGTTTGGGGTGTCTATCAGCTGTACCACACAGAAGCTAAAGGCATGAACAAGAGCCAAAGGGGTAACTGTGGGAAAGTACAGGAAAGCTAAAAGTATTCACAGCTGGATAGGTGATTTGCTCATTCCTATGTCCAACATGCAAGCTGCCCTTTGGCAAAACCCAAACTTGTGCTTATCTGAGATTCAAGGCTTAAAATAGATACTTTTCCTCTGTGTCTGTGAGGAAGATTAGGTCTCATCCATGCTGGACCTCTTCAGCTAAATTTAACTCTGGCTGTTAGAAAGACTTACTCATAATAGTAAGTAAGACTTACAGTAACAACTGTGGAAACTACTGCTGTTCTTTTGGTTGAGGGAGAAAATTTTTTTTTTTTTAATGCATACATACTAGGCTGGATGACCTGAAAAAAGGAGGTACACGGCTGAACAGTGCCAGAGAGCAAGCTGTATAATGGCACAGGTCAAAGTGCTAATATAGGAGGCCAATGCCCCTTTTGCCCTATTAACTACCTGTGTGGCTAGAAAAACAACAGAAAAACATTTGGAAAGCTTTATGTCTTGCTTTCTTTACTAAGAAGTTAAATTCTGGTATGTGAAAGCTGCGTGGCAGTGCTTACATTTGCTGATGCATTTTGGTCATACATTTATTTCAAGGTATCTGTCTGTATTTCTCTTCCAGGTTCAGGTCCTTCGCAATGCGGGGGAAGAAGTGACCCTAACTGTGTCCTTTCTGAAAAGAGCACCTGCCTTTCTCAAACTACCACTGAATGAAGACTGTGCATGTAAGCCTTTATTACTTGGCCAAAAAGAACTCAGTTCAATGCTCGTGAACACTTGCAGCTTCTGAAACTATTGTGCATTGAGGCTGATTGACACCATCTTTTACAATCAGCATTACTGCCTGAATATAAGATGCTTCTATTGCTAGGGCTTTTGTTAACACTCACTTCAAGCAAAAAATTGCTATCTTTGATTGAAAAACAGATAACCAGGCATTTGCATGGTGTGAATCAACAAAGTTGAAGGTAAAACAGTAGAGTTATTTTAGTTCGCAGTAGCTCACATCCTCATGCGGAGTATTTAAAATCAGATTTTCAGAAAGCATCAGATAGTATTTTAATCTCAAAGACTTTTTTCTTGCAAATGTGAATATGCGATGTGTATGTATATTTAGAGGGCTTAACTTTGCTGTTTAAAATTCAGAGGCTTTGGTGGAGGTGTCTGTCTACCTAAGAATAAATTGCTCTGGGATGATAAGTATTTTGTTTAAGTCCAACCGAGTTTTAGTCAACTAGCCCCATGAGAGAGATATGGAGACAGCTGTCTTCCTGTAATTATATTAAATTGTAAGTGTAGATGCATAATTATAGACAGTTGCAGCATACTAAGCATATTTATATGTCAACCTGCGTCTTTTGTCACCATTGCTTTCCTTCTGCTTCTTTCTCCCAAGAGGGTAAAAGGAATTGCTTAATTTTTAAGCAACAAAACACTAAATTTTTGATTTCAATACTTTTAGTCTTTGATTTTAAGTTAATAGAAATTAAATAAACTAAATTATGAAATAGCATTTTATACAAAGGAAATATTGTCTTTTTCTTTTTTCTATGTATTAAATTCTAGTGAGACAAGAAACATATCAAAACTGTATTCTTCACTAAAAATGTATTCCATTGTATGAAAGGGTACCACAGAGCATCCTGAGTGATGCACAGGAATGTGCAATTGCATGGATCCTATCACGTTACTTTTGAAGTGTAGCCCTACAATCTCCTGAACTGTTACAAGAACATCTAGAACTGCAAACTCCACTGAGAGTAACAAAGTTACTCAAGTTTCTTCAAGTAAAAGCAAAGAGAGAGAAAATATGCACTTCCCTTTTATTGTCAAATTTGCAAAAACCTTTGCTTTTTTTTTTTTTTTCCTTACTAAACAGACTATTCACTTTTTTTAAGCAAAGCACACCAGGAGGTTTTCTTGTGCCTCCATTCAGCTTTCAAAGGAATTTAACTTAAGCCAGAAGGCAGATACTGACTGATGGAGAAAGTAAATGAATGTTATATATGATAAAAGTCATTTTGGGGGGGGGGGGAAGGAAGAGGGGGAGGATGGGATGGGGAGAATGCATACATGCATACACAAATTTGAATTACAGCATCAGAGATTAATGAAGATTTTTTTGTGAATTCATATTTCTATTAGGTGCCCCCAGTGACCAAAGCAGTGGCACATCCTCTCCGCTATGTGACAGTGGTTTGCATCTCAACTACCACCCCAACAACACGGTAAGTGCTTATATCTCCTTGATGGAATTACATGGAAGAATAATTATACTCTAACAGCTAAATGGAAGTACTAATAAAGGACAGCAACATGGGAGGAGCTCTAATTAGCATTGGAGATAGACAGTTCCATAGAGGGGAAAAAAGAGCTGCCAGATATTATGGCTGGGAATTAAACTAAGACAAATTATTACAGGCTGAGATTGTGCCTTGATAGATGTGATTACTATTTTTACTGGGGCAGTAGGGATTTTGCAAAAGTTTTTTCTTCTAGATGATTTTCTCCACATAGGAATTAAAATTCTTAAAATGACAATATATCTATTTATAAAAAAGGAAGAAAACTTTTTCAGAATATTTTTCCATTACTTATACTGCACACATTATTTAAAGCTTTTGGCAAAAGATGATTTAGGTACATGTTTTTACCTATTTTTAAGGTGAGAGTGTTTTACTTCTAATAATATACACTTAAAATCTTACTGAAGAGTGATAGGGTTATGGAGCAAAGTGTGTCTAGGATAAAATGCTACAGATGCTCAATCAGATTTTTACTAAAAGATGCCTATGAAGTGCAACAAGGGACTTTTAACAATTTTCTTAGCCAAGAAATTAAAAATTTCTGTTATTCTATGTAGTTCTTAAGGGTTTTTTGCTGAGTATTTGTCTGTGTAGTAGATAAAAATATAAAAAGCACAGTATAAATAGACCAGTATACATCATAATTATTAAAAAAACTGTAAGCCTTGTTGAGTAGACTTTGTCATTTTTGATTTCCGGCTTGTTTCACTGTACTTTCATATTTTACTGTTAAGGGTTTTAAATAGCAGCCCAGACATTTAAACATTAATACCACAGGTTTAAACCTGACTGTAATCTGGGAAGCCCCTAGGAATTATGCAAGTTTTAGGAGCTGGAATTTATAAAAATAAGATAACACCAATAAAATTGATGTCAAATAACAGTAAAAATATATGTAACTAAAGCAGTAACAACAAAAGCAGATTTGTCTCAACAATCTCTATAGGTATGTATATATATAAAAAGGCTATGACAGCAGATCCTAAACTGATTTATTCACTTCAATTCTAACTTTGCTTTTCTCATAAAAAACATAATTTCATTCGTGAATTCTGTTTCTACAGGTGTCAAAACTGATCTAGATTAGCTGCAGTTTCTATTTGAACTCATAATAATTTATTGGAACCAAATCTTTCTCTTTCAGTTTAAATAATTTAATCAAATATTGTGAATCTATAATCTGTAATTCACCCTAAATTAAATTTTTGTACTGAAGACCAGGATGTGGTTCTTATCTCAGATGTCTTCTTGTCACTGGAACAGAATGCTTTGTAAAACCAAAGGAGAACTAAATTCTGTACAACTCCTATGCCATAGTTCCTCCTTTTCCTGAAGATATTCTATAAAAGGCATTATAACCTTTGAATATACATATAACGTGATGGGTGAGCAACTGGCTCATGAGTTATAGTGAATGGGGTAACATCAGGCTGGTGACCTGTCATTAATGAGGTTCTGCAGGGCTCCACCTTAGGCCCAGTGCACTTCAACATCATCATAAATGACTTGGATGCAGTCATGGAAGGGATACTAACCAAGTTTACAGTCGATACAAAACTGGGAGGAACTGTTGACTCCCTTGAAGGCAGAGAGGCCCTGCAGAGAGACTTGGACAAATTAGAAGACTGGGCAATCACCAATCATATGAATTTTAAAAAGGGTAAGACCTGGATTCTGCACCTAGGGGGAGGAAACCCTGAATATAGATAGACTGGGAAACGAGAGGCTGGAGAGCAGTGCCATGGAAATGGACCTGGGTGTCCTGGTCGATGGCAAGTTAAATATGAGTCAGCAATGCCCTGGCAGCCAGGAGGGCAAACCATGTCCTGGGGGGCATCAGGCAAAGTGTTGCCAACTGGTCGAGGGAGGTGATTGTCCCACTCAGTTCTGCACTGGTGAAGCCTCATCTTGAATATGGGTGCAATTTTGGGGCATCTCAGTATAACAAAGATCTAAAGCTATTAGAGAGCATCCAAAGGAGAGCTGCGAAGATGGTGAAGAGCCTTGAGGGGAAGACGTATGAGGAGCAGCTGATGTCACTTGATCTGTTCAGCCTGGAGAAGAGGAGACTGAGGGGAGACCTCATTGCAATCTACAACTTCCTCGTGAGGGGTAGAAAAGGGCAGGCACTGATCTTTTAATTTTCTGGTGACCAGTGACAGGACCCAAGGGAATGGCCTGAAGTTGTGTCAGATTTAGGTGAGAAAAAGGTTCTTCACCCAGACATTGTTTGGTCACTGGAACAGGCTCCCCAGGGAAGTGGTCACAGCACCAAGCCTGACAGAGTTCGAGAAATGTTTGGACAATGTTCTTAAGCACGTGGTGGGTTTGTTGAGGCTGTCCTGTGCAGGGCCAGGAGCTGGACTTTGATGATCCTCGTGGGTCCCTTCCAACTCAGAAATTCTGTGATTCTGTGACTTACAACCATAGTCTGTTTCCTTATTAGTCATGCAGGCTAAACATAGGGTTAACATTTCTGCTGCAGTCATATCTAGGCCTACAGTTTGTATCTGAACTTTTACTGCATTTCAGCTTTTTCCCCAAGCTTAATCGCAGGTGAAGAAAGGTTCCCAAAAGCAGATAGAAAACATTAAAAATTCAAGATATTGTTCAAAACAGCATCCTAGCTTAGTCTTTCTAGCCAATCATTTATTTATTTTTATTGAGTCTATGTTTTAAATAAATGAACTACTTATGAAAAGTCTACCATTAAGCTAACATGATATTCATAGTGATATTTGGTTTCATATACATAAAATATATATGAACATATATGTAAAAGTAAAGTTCAAATTCGCAAAGCTTTATAATTCCATAGATCTTACACAAAAGTCACACTCTAGAAAAATAGGTGTACTTAATTTTTGTAATATTTATTTTATAGACAACACCAGTAATAAAATATATAAGGTCTGAGATTAAAAAAATTGTAAATTATGCAGATTTGGCAGGTACAATTTTATTGATATGCTGTCACTTGTTACCTAGGAGAAGAGCCTGACCTCCACCTTGCTACAACCTTCTTTAAGGTAGTTGTAGAGAGCAATAAGGACCCCCAGAACCTCCTTCTCTCCAGGTTAAACAACCACAGCTCCTTCAGCCAATCTTCATCAGACATGTGCTCCAGACCCTTCACCAGCTCCGTTGCCCTTCTCTGAACATGCTCCAGCATCTCAATGTCTTTTTTGTAGTGAAAGACCAAAAACTGAACACAGTATTTGAGGTGTGGCCTCACCATTGCTGAGTACAGGGGAATGATCACTGCTGTAGTCCTGCTGGACACACTACTCCAGATCCAACCCAGGATGGCATTGACTTTCTTAGCCACCTGGGCACACTGCTGGCTCATGTTCAGATGACTGTTGACCAACACCCCCAGGTCCTTTTCTGCTGGGCAGCTTTCCAGCCACTCTTCCCCCAGCCTGCAGCGCTGCCTGCGGTGGTTGTGACCCAACTGCAGACCTGGCACTTCACCTCATTGAACCTCATGCCATTGGCCTTGGTCCAGATCCCTTTGCAGAACATTCCTACTCTCCAGAAGATTGACAATCCTGTCCAATTTTCTGCAAACTGACTGAAAGTGCACTCAATCCCCTCTTCCAGATCACTGATAAAAATGTTAAACAGAACTAGCCCAAATACTAAGCACTGGGGAACACCACTCGTGACTGGCCACCAACTGGATTTATCATCACTACTCTCTGGGCCCAGCCATCTATCCAGTTTTTTACCCAGCAAACTCTGCACCCATCCAAGCCATGAGCAACCAGTTTCTTCAGCAGAATGCTGTGGGAGACAGTGCCAAAAGCTTTACTAAAATCCAGTTTGACGGCCATCCACTTGGCAGGTCACTTGGTTGTAAAAGGAGATCAGGTCGATCAAGCAGGACCTGCCTTTTATAAACTCATGATGTCTGGACCTGATCCCCTGATTGTCTTGCATCTGTCATGTGATGGCTTACGAGATGATCTGCTCCATGACCTTTCCTGCAACCAAAGTCAGACTGACAGGCCTGTAGATCCCCAGATTCGCCTCCTGGCCCTTCTTGTAGATCAGCATCACATTTGCCAACCCCCAGTCAGCCGGGACCTCTCTGGTTAGCCAGGACTGCTGGTAAATGATGGAAAGTGACTCAATGAACACCTATACCAGTTCCACTCTGATCCCCATCCCTGCCTTCCAGCTCAGGGATTTGGTAGCAGGCGAATGACTGGTCTTACTATTAAAGACTGTGGTAAAGAAGGCATCAAATACCTCAGCCTTTTCCTAATCCTTTGTAACTATGAGAAGACACTTTGAAGAATCATACTTTTCCAAAACAATAACATCAATAGTGTTATTTTATGAAGCATTTTATAAAGAAAGAGGGTTTGTATTTTTAAAAATAGATGTTGATAATTTCGCTTTTTATAGGCATTTCTCATGCAAATCCCTACTCTGTAAAAATACTTGTGAAATTAGACTGTAGGTATTTAAACACTCATTCTTTGTAGATATGTTCATAGACGTGATAAAGTTCAGTTTTTATATAAACAATGTCTTGTGTAAGTGGATAAAATTAAAATATTAATTGCAAGCTTGTAGCTCTGACAATTTTGACAATTTTCATCTCATGTTAAATTCCATTTACAATTACCAGGTTTTGAGGTGATGTCATATGTGTACAGGTCTGTGGGGAACAACTGAATTATGGTTGTATGGTGAATAATTTAGAGATCCCCTTTATTTAGGGTGCAGATATAAAACTACTATCTAATGATGGGTTACTTGGTAAATAACCAGTCATTTCAAAAAAAGGATACAGTCTGTTTTCCTCAGGTTTTTAAGAATACTTTTCCTCACACTTCCTGTAAGCACGTTATTGTTGAGGTTTATATAGATTTCTTTTTATTTAGGAGAAAAAGCTCTGCCACCAAGTGATTTGGAAAAAGTGGAACAATGCCAAATGAAATATAATGTCTTTGAAGTCTATCTTTTTTTTTCCAAATCTGCTGAGTATGTATAATGAAGTCCAAAACTGAGAATGACTTTTCAATGTTTTTCAGGATACATTATCATGTTCCTCATGGCCAGCATCCCCAGGACTTAGGTGGGAAAAAAGGTGGTGTGATCTTCGATTAATTCCACTTCTACATTCACGATTTTCCCAGTACCTTCCAGGATCAGATTTGTGCAGGTAAATAAGTTCAGAAGGTTGGAACTCGACTTCTTGGTTGACAGATACATGCATCAGGGAGTTGTCTTGTTAGGGAAATGCCATTATTAGTTCCACTGCAGCTGCTAGAGACATGAAACATAGGAACTTTCATAAAGGTCTGTCAAGGTCTTGGCTAATCTTCTGCTCTGATGTCAGCCGGGACCAAGTACATGGGGAGATGTATGGTCTTCCTACTTGCACCTAATGGTCAGCACCTTTCAGAGTTTGAGATTGCACATAGGTCATCATATTTAATAACTGCTAATGTGCCTGTCCTCAAAAGCTTCTTTCTAATCTGCTTTTCTTTGTGTCTTTGATTTTTGCAATGCATTATGTCATTGAGCTCTACAATGTAATTATGTTTCTAAAATCTACTTCCTTCTGTTTGTGTTACATATCTCATCTGATTACTATATTGGGTGAAATAATCTTGTTTGGGGGCAGCGAGGGCTGGCTGCCTGTAGTGATTTGAATCTTGTTTTCCCCCAGAGGCTAAGAAAAATGGTAAAACCCCAAGGGGTGGAAACCCCTGGAAGTTTTGAAGTTTTGTCCAATGGGCGCTCCTGCAAAATGTAAACATACCACAACCAGACCGGAAGAGAAGAGTTGTAATTTGGTGGTTGTTGGAGTGGTGGCCATGTTGTGAGCCACGAGGAAGGGGCTCTGAACCCCTTGGGGCCTCTGGGGCCTCTGGGGCCCCCCAGCCCTGGCTGGGGGGGGACTGCAGAGACTTGGAACAGTGTTAGACTGGGCTAAGTGTCTGTAGTTATGCCGGGAGATGTTTTCTCCATCGTGGGCAGGAGTAGCGGCAGACACAGCTTCTGGAGACTCTGGCTAAGAGCCAGGACAGATAAGACCTGAACCGGAGAAGCAGCAGAAACAACATTACAACCAAGCAGGAGGGAACTCCTGGAAAGAGAGAGAGAGAGAGAACCGGCAGCAGTTCTTGGGGGTAAGAACTGTACCAGACCCCCCCCAAACTCCTTTGAGACCTCCGAGAAAGGAGGAGTAGATAGACTCCTATTTGAGAGGTACCTTGGAGTACAGCAGTACCAGAGAGAGAGGAGCTGAGAAGCTCAAAAGGTGTCCTGAAGCTGGACCGGGACAGCCAAAGGAATGTGGAGGGCTTCGCCCCCCCCGCTGCCTTGAGACAGAGCATGGAGTTCTGCAAAGGGGAATTTGAATCCCCTGAGGAAAGGGACTGCCACGAAGACCCCTGAGCTTCGTGGTATGATGTGGTGACACGAGCTTGTCCCTGCTACGCAGTCCATGGAAGAGAAAGACCCTCGTTTTGGAGATGACGGGCCAGGGGGCTTGGAGACCCCTTTGTGTGTATTGAACAGAGGTCCAGCTACAACAATCCAGTTACTGCTGCATGCATGAGATGAGGAAAAACTGCTGCCTTAGAAGATTCTCCTGCTTAGAGACTGGCAGGGATCTGTCCTTTTTTTCCCTCCTGGACTTTTATTTGGAGGGGAGAAGAGATCTGGTCCATTGTAAATACTATATATCATGGTAGAGATAGTTGTGATCGTGTGTATAATGTATTATAATATTTATTTGTACAGTCATTGTAATATATTCCCTTTCCCCATTTGGAGTCTGGTGTGTTTTGTCTGGAAAACCCATCTCACATTAGGTTGAGATGTGGGAGGGGGGCTTAGACTAGGGAATTAGATTTTTGGTGCTATCTCAAACCATGACACTGCCCCACAGGGAAGATGAGCCAAGAGAGAGTACGGCGGTGCGGCTGGATGTGGCATTGTCCATGCAGACAAGGACCCCAACCCACTGCCCCCACTGGAAGAACAAAGAAGGCTTAGGGATGGTCTTCAGAGGAGTCCATCATGGTCAGGTGGGGCTCAGGTCAGGCTGGGAAGTCAGACTACAGATCAGGTCCAAATCAGTGGGATACATGTCCAGGCACAGGAATAGCTGGAGCCATACTCAGACAAGGACCACAAACAAGAGCCTGAGAAGATAAGCAGCTCCCAAGTGTAGGGGTGGACAGGCCTCCCACTCAAGCTCTTCCACAGCAGCTTGATCCCACATCCCACAGTCTCACCATGGCACAGCTGGCCTCATGCACAGGCCACCAGTCTGCTGTGGGGGGCAAGAGGGTGGACTGTGGACCCTGACCCTTGTATTGAGGAAAATACAAAATGTCTTGATTTGTGTTTTTATAACTTCATCTGACTGTCTTCTGTTTTCCAACCTAAAGGATCACAGCTGTTATCTCCTTTTGGGAAACTCTTCTGTAGCTCTAACTATCTCTGTTATTCTCTGTTTCTTTCATCATTCTAATATATCACCTAAATGGCAAGGTGATCAGGACTGGAAGGAGGATACCCCCTGATTTACGTTAAGGCATAATGATGTTCTATATTTTTTTTGTCAGTTCTTATCTCACACTTTGTAATAACCTATTACTTTGTAACTGTCACTGAGCACTAAGGTGATGGTATTTAGATAAATGTTTGTAGTAGCTCTTGTATTCTCTCCTTCATTTTTATAGCTACAGTAGGGGTTTTTTTTCTTTCCATATAGCTAAAGTTATTTTTTCCTGTATGTCGTATTTTGCATGTGTTAACATTTAATTTCGTTGCCATTCTCTCTTACAATCACTGGGAAAGCTGTCCAAAGCTCATAGTTAGGTTTAAATTAATGGCATCATCGTGGTGGGTTGACCGTGGCTGGATACCAAGTGTCAATCAAGCTTCTCTATCACTGCCCTCCTCAGCAGAATGAGCGGGGGAGAAGACAAGATGGAAAAGAACCTCATGAGTCATTTGCCATTTAATAAAGCAAAGGTCACATTTGGAAGCAAAGAAAGCAAAACATTTATTCTGTGCTTCCCATTAGCTTCCCATCAGCCAGTTCCTGGGAGGTAGGGCTTTGGTACTTGTAGCGGTTGCTCTGGAAGACAAGTGTCGTAATTAAAGAATACCCTTACTCCTCTTCCTTTCTTGTAGCTTTCATTGCTGAGCAGATGTCATATGTTATGGTATATCCCTTTGGTCAGTCTGGGTCAGCTGTCCTGGCTATTTTCCCTCCCACAACCTTGTATCCCCAGCCTACTGATGAGGAGGGAATGTTAGAGAGACAGTGCTGATACCATGAGAACACTGCTCAACAGTAACCAACACACTGATGTGTAATCAATACCTTTCTAGCTGCCAATACAAAGCACAGTACTATGAGCGCTGCTGTGAGGAAGATTAAATTTATCTCCGTCAGACGCAATACAGTCCTATAGACTTACAATTTTTCATTGTTTAATTTAGTATTATCCTAGTAAATCAGGAGAAATTAGGAAGGAAGACAACCAATATTCTGGAATGATTACTGTTTTACAAGTATAATGCAGTGAAATAGAAACCAAAGTAGCTACAAAATCCAATAAGGCAAATGTATAAATAAGATCATGTTTGTTAAAAGTTTTAAATACCTTGATATTTTATGAATTCATTTGTCATCTGTATTTATAAGAATGAGGTTCTCATACTGAAATATGCTGTGAGCTTCAGTGCTAAGTCATTAACTGGAGGACAGCTGTGTACAGGTACAGGGCATGTGTCTCTGTAACTTCTTTTTCTAATCAATCAGAAATATCATCATCATCATCATCATGGCTAGGCTTCGCGAACGAAGATTTGGGAAGGCTCTATCCACATTTGCTGCAGGCACGCTGGTGGCTTATGAGGCCAATACGTGACAGACAAATCCGATTGCAAAAGGCACAGCAGAAAGATTCCTTAGATGGTGTATTCTGCAATACACGGTTCTTTCTGCGTTGCCTTTTTTCCTCGAGGGTGATCCTGCGTGTGTTCTCAAAGGAGACAGCTGCGTTATAGATGGTCAATCAGAAATAACAACTCTTAAGATTAGCACGAAGGATTTATCATTTGTGGCTCTGAGGTCTTACTAATTGAAATAAACTGTCTTTTCTGTATAGTCTTCATGTCTACCATCTTGGATATGTGAGTCTGGGAAGAATAGTGTGTTATGCTGTATCCTGATGGCACATCAGGCATTAGCAGTTTCAATTTTCCTGTTCCTCCATTCAAACGTGTAAAATTACAAAATTAATGCAGAAAAGTTATGTTAATTTTTCTGCAAAGGCTGTTTTGTGAAAAACCTTCCCAGTATCTTTTCTCTGTTGTTATGCTCACCCTTCCAGTGTTTCTATGGATCCTACAGTCAACTGTCACCATCTACCAACAGGAGTGGATTTATGAGCCCCCCTAGAAACTGTGTGAAGAGAAACCTTCAACATCTGTTTGGGATTTGTGTGGGGTTAATTTTATCACAGCCTGGGGTTTCTTATCACAGCCTGCTTCCTTCTCATTGATACTCAATAAACACTTGAAAGTTGCACAAAAGCCTCTCACCACGTCATTTCTAAGGGCTTTGTTTCTTAGAATTACACTGCTTAGGTCTGACGGCCATTTTTCCTATTCACAGAGCTGAAATTAAAGCAGGTTAGGCAGTATATGTTTCACCAGTAGATCCTTGTGAAGCTAAAAACAGCCTGCAGCTTTTGACTGGTAAAAGCAGAATCATATTTACTTGTCTGCATGATCCTTGTTCTATTGAGGAACAATGGCTGGCCCAGGGAGTCAAGGTGTAAACCAAAAGCTACAATGGCTTATTGGCTGAACTGAAATGGAACAGAATATAGTCATCACAGAGGAAGCATGGTTTTTATTAAATTCTGTTAAAGCCTTCAGCTCGGTGTTTAACAATGAAGCATAAAGGGCCCAAAGTCATAATAGTCAAATCTGAGATCCATTCTACTGTATACTTCAGATAAGATATTGAATTGAATAGAATTACTCACATGGAAAATTAGCACATATTCAGCTGTTCATAGATGAAAGGTTTTAACATTCAGTCTTCTGCATCAATAAAACACAAGCTTAAAGTGCACATAATAGAACTTGTACATTGCAGAGAAAGTTTCTTAAGTAGTAATGATATTCCTGAAATTTAAATTTCTAGAAAATAAATTTAAAAGTGTATTAATACAAAACATTATACCTGAACTCATACTCAAACCTTGAATAACTACTCTGATAGTTTTCTCCTGTCTTTCTATGCTGTCTAATGAACGTTAGGAAGTAAGAGTACTTAAACAAAAATGCAGGATAAATATGAGAGAGGTAGTACATTTTTCTTAAAGCATAGAACCAACATTGTATTTTGCTAGCAAGACAGTTTTAAATTACTGTAAACATTTTTAAATATGACTACCTCTCAGAATTGGTTATAAGAGAAAGGTAATACTTTTTAAAAGATGCTGCTGTAAAAAGTGACATTAAAGTAAGGATATTGACAATAATATAAGGAAGCAACATGAGCTGGAAGTCAATTCATTACATATTTCGTAGTTAATATTTACAAAGCTGTTTTCACTATGTAAGGCTTTTTATATTTCAGAGTTTGAAAAGGCTGACATGGAAATGTACCATTATCACATATAATATTGAACCTCATAATCATATTCTAGCTTTTCCAGTGGGATGCTTGAGACACATTAATTCTGGAGGGTATTCATACGGAATTCTAAAAGACATTCAGGTTAAAAATTGGAAAGCTTATTCATTTCAAATATAACTTTTGAGTTCCAGAAGGCACAGAACCTGAAATGTGTAAAAATTTGGAAAAGTTGAAAAAGTCTTCATCCGATCTCCACTTTTTTGTGTGTGTGAGTGTATTATAAAGTGATTAATCTACTGCTTGTTCCATTTAGTACAAAACGTATTTAATACAGTATATTTTCAGGTTTGCATGCATGGTATTATGGACTCGGGCTGGTAGAGTCATTCAAAATATACTATTGCAATAACTTAAGGCTAAGGATATCTACTCCCAAGACCCATTCAGAAGTAATTTATTAGATAACCATGTATCCTACTGTCTGTGCTTATTGATTCTTGGGTAAGAATATTATGGATTAGTGGTTTTATATCTGCACAGATCAAATTCCTAGCAACAGTAGGAACAGACTGATGCCTTGAATGCATCAGATTCAGTGTCTGTAGTGTAAAGGAAATTTGTGCATCAGGACTGAATCTGGAACATACTGGGTTTTCTGTGCTTGTGTTTGTGTCACACATTAATAGACTCCCTGGATTTCTGCTTTGATTTACGATACACTGAGAACAAGGTGAGTCCTGAAAGTAACGCTACTTTTCATGAATGAGATGATCAACAATTTTGTGCATCATGCTATGCTCTTCATGTAAGGATTTAGAAATTTATTCTGGAAAAAATAAATATCTATATTTCTAGCTAATTAAAATAAAGTATAGAATAAATAAATGATAGCAACATTACTTGAAGGTTCTTTAAATAAATCTCCTCAAAACTTTAGCAGTATATTTGGGAATTTAAACAAAAATCACTACTTGTGTGAAAAGACAACTAAACTGATAAGTTAGCTGATTCCTGCATGATTGTGTTAGGATTTATTAGCCTTATACCCCTATAAAAGCTGGTTCTCATGGTGGGACTCTCAAAGCAAAGGCATGTTCTGGTTCATTTTTATTACTTCTCCTGACTGAAGAAAAAGCCTGTACTTGACACGGATGCAGCAAAGACCATTATGGTAGAGACAGATTTAGCCTCACATTCTATACTACTAGAATAAAATTTCAAGAGGTAAAAAACTCCAAACAAACAACTTTGGTATGTCTTCAGATGTCATAAACTTTCATCAGTGACACTCAGTTTTACCTTGAAGATAACACATCCTTTGCTTGAGCCATTCTCAAAGAGTCTGAATGATGTACTTAAACCATGAATTGATCATCAACACTTGGGTTTGTTACAGAATGTCAGCAGTGGAATTTGGTATTCTCTGTATGTTTAGTAATCTCTTTTCGTGGGATATGGATTAATATTGAGGTTTTTTTGGTTCTGGAGCCAGAGGCCTGTGAACCTTCCAAGGGCTTTTAGCCAAGAAGGCTATTTACTGAAGACATTGGGTCTGCTACTGCTTTAGCATCTGAAAAATTTCTCTTGTTCTGTAATTGCTCAGTGCCTAGCAGTGGAAAGTCAGTGTATAAAACATGACAGGTATTGTATAAGTGCCCAGATTGGTGCTGGGTTAGGGGCACTCAGGTGTACACTGCTTTTGTCATTAGATATCTCTTGACATTCCAGTGTGTTTTGGTAATGATCCTTGATTCAGAAATGCAACTGGAAAAATCACTAATGCTACCTGATCAATTTTGAGTTCTCCAACCTCTCAATCAGTAGTTTAGAAGAGGATCAAAATTCTATAAATGACAGCAGCCAACAAGGGATGTCCAGACAGGAATCTTACTGTCTTTAAAGCATGTGTTAGAAAAATGAAACAAAGATATTGAAACAAATGTACTGGCATCCACTGATATTCACAAATGGTGTCTACAGTTTCCAATGCACACTTTTCTTATTTTTGATCTGCTGTATTAAAGTATTAAGTCTTTGGTATGCATCAGATTTTTCGCTTGTTTAGCTTCTGAAGTCATACAGTCTATTGGTCAAAGTTCTATGGAGCTAGTCTCTGGAATTTTTTTATAGCCTTCTGGAAGCTTAATATAGTCTGAATTGACCTTTTAGCATGATCTTTTTAATATGTCAGGTATTTTTAAAACAGGAAAAACAGCATTATATCAGTGTTCAGTGGCTGACCTTCGTTGTAGTTGAAAGAAAAGCATTTCTACAAGTATTGTTAAGATGATATGCTAGAACAGATGAAATTTTCTTCTGACCTGATCTGTTATGATATGTCTATAGGCAAAATGCATTCCAAGTAATTGCTGTGGATGGGGTTTGCAGTGGAATAATTCAGTGTCTCTCCGCTGAAGACTCTATTGACTGGCTACAAGCAATAGCAAGTAACATTTCCAACCTCACAAAGCACAATGTAAGTATGGATCCAAGTAAGCCACAAGGTTTCCAACCATATTTGATTATTACTGTCATAAAAGCCTAATGGGTTCACACACAGAATTATCTGCATATAAACAATGCTTGAGGCTGTCTGAGAGAAGTCAACTCAAGTTTGTCATCAAATCAGAGAGAAATCATTGTGAGAAATCATTGAATGGGAAAATATTCTTCCCTACGGTCACATAGTTCACTCCATTGCTAACAGAGTTATTCACTTCTTAGCAGTGCCATCTAGGATTAGAAACAAAGACCAGACATACAGGAGGAAGCCAGGTGTGATGGGTGAACACATATAAAGGAAAAAATTCTGTACTTTTTTCATAGTTTGAGAAATCAAATCTATATAAAGACCAGTATAACAGATCTGAATTAGATTTTAGGTGTGTTTAGGTATCATTTAACACAAGGAGAATGGGAAGGCGCTTCTGTGATATAGATAGAGATATTCATTATCAGCAACAATTAAATTCATTTAAGCTTTATGCACTGTGCTTTATGATCTGACCTTGTGGGATAGATATCTTTTTTTATTGAAGTAGGAAGAGTGTTATGCAAAAGTTTTGCCAAACTACTATTAAGACTGGTTGAAAGATTGTCTGGACCTTCCTGGGAGGTATTTTGCATTTGATAGTGAACATGCAGTTTTCCCTGTAGAAGTCTGTATGATACCTTTAGAGGTTTTCCTTAGAAAGTACAGAACACATGGTTAACTCCATTATTTTGAATTGAGTTATAACAAGGAAGCCCTTGAGGATTTAATTTATATTCTCTCAGATTTTCTTAAATCTGCTTTGGCTTCCCAAATCTGTCTCTGAATTTGCTTTTGTTTCAAATACAGGGAACATATTGAAGGAAGTTGTATTTCTTGGAGATTTATAATCAAGATGCAAAACTATGTTCCATCTGGCAGCAATATGTAAAAGTCATTGTATTATGAAAACGTGACAGACATGAATTCATCCACCATCTGCAAGCTTCCATGCAGAAACAGCGAACTTTGTGGCTATTTATTCATCCTTAAAATGCTGTTGCTATATAGAGCCTTTCTTGTCTTACTCGGTATCCTGAAAATTGAGGCGGCTCAGTTTTTTTCTCTTACCATCTTTGGTTCAGTCTAGTCTATTAATAGTTCTTGCTGCCTAAATCAGTATACTTTTTTGCTTATAACAATAGAGAGAGGCACCTAAATTTTATCTGATAACACTTTGATAAGACTATAATTATGGTTGCTTTCAACATTTATGTTTGCAAACTTGAATTTTGGTATTGCAATGTTATTACATGGTTTGTTTTCTGAGTAACACTTATAATTCTACACTAGTTTCCATAAAATACAGAAAGAATTTATCTAATGTTTTTAAGAGGGAAATAGTAAATTATGCAACTATTATACCAATCTTTGTACTTACTTTGTCACGAAAATATCCTGTAAAGTAACTGTGAGTGTTAGAGCTTATGATAATTATCCATGAATCTACTTTTAAAACTGTCCTACTTGTTCATAGCCCTTATGAATTTATAGAAACCAATGAGACTCTCTTTCCTGTAATATACTTTTAAATTGTCAGTTGCCAGAAAAAAAAAGTTATTTGAGAACATAAGTGATAAGTGAATATAAGAAACATTATGAACACAGAGGAGAAAAAATTAAACTGTTGCTCAGAATGATGATTAGATGAGATTAGAGGTCCCTATATTTTCTTTCTTTACAAATGGTTATTGACATATACGTACTGTTGATGTTAGCTTTTTTTCCTCTGAGAGAGGCATTTACTCACATTCTTCCTTATTGTGGCATCCGGCACCAAAGAAACAAAGAAGGTAAAGGAATTTATTTGAATTTTTGGACAAGCTGACTGAGTTTTAGTATCAATTACCTTCTTATTTCTATTCAGGGATTACAGAAAATAATTTGTTTCATTTAAATACTGTGTAGCTCATAAAAGTGTTAACTAGCATTCTCTTTCTCACATCTACTTTTTGAAAAAGAAGGAAGCAGAAAGAAAGCAGGAAAAAGTCTATAAAAACTACATCGTTTCTGAAAGCATTTCCTTTACTAGTGTGTCAAGTTTGGGCTCTGTAGATTTTGGTGGGATTTCACTTGCTAACTTTACATGTCTTAAAGCAGAACATCTTGAGTGATTCTTATGATTTATTTTTGACATCTATTTTATAATGAAATTAATTCCCTCGGGACAGGACTGTCTTTCCTTTGACTGGTAAGGGACTCTAGGGTGGCGAGTTCATACTTGATACCTAGGGAGATATGTATATTCTGTCACTGTTTTCTTTGAGGGGCCAAAGCAAGTTTCTCTGAATAAATCTGATAAAGAAATGCCGGGATATTTTTGACCAAAAAAAAAAAAAGCATACTAGCCTTAATCAGAAAATCTGAATTATTTTACTTTTTCACACACAAGATGGCTGAAAAAAATTATCTGATGGTTCCAACCCTGAAAGTGTGTGTGTGAATGACATGCCCTATGCTCCCATATGTGTCTTACAGCTGTGAAATGTGGGTCCCTAGCTCCCCAATACCATGTTTGAGCCTAGTCCAATTGTAAGAATAATGTCAAAAACTCTTCTCTTATGATCTAATATGTCCACACCTGACACCAAGGTGATGCAACTCAGGTGCAGTATTGTCAGCATAGCCAGTATCTACCAGAGAGCAAGAAGATAACAAAAATACTGGAGTAGATGCAAAATCAAAATGCCTTGACATTATCATTGTCTTTGAAAGGTGGTGTTGCTAACTGAATGGAGGCTGGAAGGTGGTGTCTGCAAGCAAACCCCTTTTATACTGCAGTGGTTAGACTACATTGTACAATATGACATAAAACTCATATCATTATGCAACAAAATATTACAAATTTAATGCAAACATATAGAAAATTATATTCTGGCTATTCAGAATAGATTCGAAAAATCAGTATGCCAGCTGATGTAGTTCATTTCAAATTTCCATCAAAAGACAGACTTCAGTTATGAACTCTTTCTTTGTATTCAGGAGATTAGAACTAGTGTCCTCCAGTGTTTTAAAAATACTGAAAATAATACTGCTAATTTTAATTTCTTTAGCTCCCAAGAAACACTCTCTCATATGAGATAAAACACATCCCTTTAAAATTACAAAAGATGACTTGACTTGTATATTGACCAAAATGCATGCTATATACATGCACTGTTGGAAGTGACTTAATATTGCACTGTAATTGATGATGTGATGAATCCATAGAGACTATTCATTTCCAAAGATGAGTGCCTCTCCAACTCAAGTTACTTGAGTTGCATCTGTGTTAAAATTTTACCAGTTTTATCAATAACCTCAAAACCCAGAACAGTTATATTAAACCCCAAAGTTTTGGGTAAGCAACTCTGATACTGGAGCTGATGTTCTGAAATCTGAATACGTTAAATTGAACCTGTGCCTGGGAACTCTGATTCCTGTATGAACTGATGAGGCTCTACATCTTTTTGTTGCAGTCCAAAGACAACTGAAAAGGGAACAAGCTGTTGCTTCTACCTTTTGTTGCTAATGCTCCAAGCAGAAATTTTCAGTCAGCTGTTCAATTCAGCGATGAATTATTTGCCTTTCCATGAACTTTTAAACTCTATTAGTTTCTGTGGTAATTGATACTGAGTTCTATTTTTTATCATCTATTTTGTTAAAGAGTTGTAGGATGACAGTATCCAAAAGGTCATGTAGCTTTTAAAGAAATTACACTCTGGAAGAGTTTAAGAAAATATTCCAAAATCATGTGTTCTGTAAAGAACCACCAGCTGCCAATACATCCTTAATTTATGTGCTGCAATTTTTAAAGGCACTTAATGCAAAATTTTTAGTACAGTAGAAGTCAGAAATTTTAGGTCTTTGTAACAAAAGATTAATAAAAAAACCCCAAACCACATTTGAGTTAGTATATTCTAGCTCATAGCTTTATACACTCTTTGAGGATTTATCCTCCCTTTGTCACTCTTGCCCATTGCTTTGTCTGTGGCAGGTTTTTCTACAGTGAGAGCAATGATACTTCTTTCCCCTCTCCCCTTCCATCATTTCTGTGGAAAACACTGCAACAGTTTTACATTTATGCTTCCTACCTTGAAGCTAGCACTTGACAGCAGAGAAATAACATGAACTTCATCAAACAGGAATGACAGACAGCTGAGGTAAAATTGCTAAGCAGGAGGTGGCAAAAAGTTTTAAGATTATCTAAAGAATGCTCATAAGATCTTGCAAGATACAGTTCGCAGTAACTTCACTTTATCCCATCATGGTACATTTTTCTGGGTAAAATAACATGTATCTGTCAAATTAATGAGGCATATATTGATGGTAGAAGCATAGCAATAGCATGAAAGCAGTAGGATTAAGAGGTCTTCAATGGAGTATTGGCACAGTGTAGGTGTTTTTCAGAACGTAAGCCTTTGTTTTGAACAAAGTTTAAAAGTTCAGTTGAAATCATGGCTTTAATCATATGCTTAAAATGTAACCCCTAATGAAAGATACTGCTACTAAGAGGACAAATATATTTGTCTTTATTTTCACTAGAGAAAAGAAAACAATAATACCTTCTCTTTACAATGCTGAAGTTTGGGTACAGGAATTGTCACTAGGTAGAAGGAGAAACAAAGAGTACAAAACAGGAGAAAAAACCAATTAGAATAATATGATCTGTTCCACTTGTAGAAAATATCACAGGACTACATTCAGTGTTAGTAAAGTTATTGAAATAAATAGTAGTCTATGTCTCATTTTTCTGGAGGGTGCTACCACCAGTAAGAACATACTAGGGAATATTGGATTACATAAATGTCACTCATATGAAGTTAACAGATTTCACATTTTAATTTTGTAGTTAAAATACAATGGCAAAACATCAGAATGCTCTAATGTTAGCAATTGTGGAGTTCTCAGAGATTATATATATACTTTTAGATGCCCTATGATCTGTGTATTACAATACACAGCTGTTACTCAGCTATGAATATTTGGAGCAAATGCAAAAATGGCATTATTACTATTGAACCTCTTATAGTAGTATATTTTGTAGTAGTGGAAAAGTCAAGTACTGTCTGTAATTTAGAAGTTGAAAGCATTATAAAATGAAGACGAAGCAGAGATTTATAAGAAGTCTACAAAGTATTCCTAATAGAATATTTTATATACATTATTTAATTTCCCCAAGACACAAATACTCAGATAAATTGGACATTATTATATAAATGTACATTCAACACTTTTTTAAAGCAATATTAGCCATTCAGGTGTTCACAGAGCTCTGACACTTTAATTTTTGTTCTGCATTCCATTCTCTACCTCATAAAGGGAAGCTTATACAAGTAGTTATTCCAGTACTGATATTTAGATCTCTCTAAGAACGTTTAAAATGCAGACGTGGATACACTTGTAATATACTGCTGCATTTTTTTTTTTCATATATTATTCTCTTAGGGCATGTAGATGTAAATGCATAAATGAAGTCAGTGTAACATCAGAATTACATAACTTAAATGTCTCAGATTTTTCCTCACTTTTATTTTTTTAAATGTAGGCTGTTATCAGCTGCATATTTAAAAATATATGTGTTTCTATGTCACTTTTATCAAGTGTTATATATGGCCTTGTCTCATATTTACTTACACTTTTGGAAATTTGAGACGTCTTATTTTACAAACTTTTTGCTTGTACCTTGTTTAAAGAATTGTGGATAATTTTGTATCTTCTTGGGTATGCTGACTTAGCTGCAAAGAAAGTTAAGTATTGCCAAATTGTATTGCTGTTGCTCTGGTGTGTTTCATCTGCACTTTTATAATGTACCTGAGTTTAAATGACAATGCAGCAGGCCAGAAAAATAGTGCAAGAAAAGATTTCTTTGAGAAATATTTATTCAAGAATATTTATTCCAGAATAGTCACCTTATCTGGGAAATTTGTAGCAAGAAACTTCTGTCTTCATAGTTGGACTATTTGCTATGACACATTCTGATTATGGTGACAACATTCATCATAAAGACATGCAGTCTTGCAGTTTTGCTTTGGAATGCACTGTATAAACTTAAAGTAGCCATGATAGGTTTTCAAGTGAAATTAAATTTTCTTTCTCTGTTTCTCCCAAATTTTACATCTATTCATGCTATCTTTAAAAATATCTTTACTGCTTTGCTGTATGTAAGTACAAAACTCTTGCAGCTGTCAATAATATCTCATAAAATATTAACATCTGTATTAGCATTATATATAACTCTAAAATACAATTTAAGAGAAACGATGTCCTTAGAAATGATAAAATCAAAAGCCCTTCTCTTTAAATTTACCTTTTTAATGTAAGCCTTTAAAAAAAATCAATGTTCTTGTAGAGAGAATATTTCCGCCATTTTATATATGATGCTCTTGCACAGTAAAGAATCCCTGCACTTCAATTCACCCGATTCTGTATGGAGTCAAAATAATTTGTAGCCTTGCAGTAGTATTTAAATAAAAGAAAACATCAATATTAAATATGTTCTTTAATCTATGCAGGATTTATATTAAGCTCTGAGACTCTTTCTCTCATTCCATTATTATTGAAGGCTTAATTAAGACATTATAGTAAAGACTATAATCTGTTTAGTTACAAGACACTTTGGACTAATGAGATACTTGCTCTAAACATTCCACCCTGGGGAAAGGTAGCAAGGAGCCTGCCATTTAGAATAGTTAAAAAAAAGCCTCTTGGTTGATTTTAAGTGGCAAAGGAATGACGACAGGAATAAAGGAAGTAAGAGCAGTCTAACTGGGAATGCAGGCCAGCAATTTGGGGTTTTGCAGAGAGGCAACACGTGGAAGAAGAAAGGACTCATTATAAGTCGCCTTTTTGTGCCAAAATGCTTAGCTATCTTTTTGTTGTGGTTAGAGACTTCCAGCTACTGTAACCTAGTTTTTGTTGTACAGTAAACTGTTCAATATTCCACAATTGGTTTATTTTCAGTGAGAGTGTGTTAAAAGTAGCTGTTGAATCACAAACTGTTGTTGATAAGATAGCAACTGAGAAGTGGGAAGCCAGGCAAGAATAACCTTTCTTTTTGTATCCTTTCTCTTTGCTTTCTTAAAAAAAACCACAACAAACACAAATATAATTATTCATATTCAAAGCAGCATTGTCTTGTTTTGACATCCCTTTACTCTTACTCACTTTTAAAATGTATTTTTAAAAGGTGTATATGTCAAAAGTTTTGCTTTTCTTCCACAACCAGAGAATTAAAAAAAGAAAAGAATTAAAAGAAATGGAAATGCGCTCAAAAAGCCATAAAACACCTCAGGGTATACATTATTAGTAGCCTAATGTGTTGAAAGCACTTTTCCATTTGGTTGTCTTGCTTCATAAAGTGCCATAGACAGCAAGTGCACTCAAGTAGTGCACAGATTATATTTGCCTGAGGAAGAGAATGGAATCAGAGAAAGAGGCACAGTTGTGGGGGAGAAGAGAGGAATTTCAGTCATTCCAGGACAGGTTTAAGAGGTTAGAACAAACAAGCCCCAACAGGCAAAACAACAAATGACCACTAAGCTGCAGAGGAAATGAACCCCATATACTCTGGACATGCCACTTCTCTGCTAACAAAAGGTATGAAACGCTGTGACAATTTTCTTACCTCCTGAAAATAGCTGGGGTAAAGTGGCAGACATCTGGGGGAAAAG
Organism: Pipra filicauda; assembly: GCF_003945595.2. Lineage (NCBI taxonomy): Eukaryota > Metazoa > Chordata > Aves > Passeriformes > Pipridae > Pipra > Pipra filicauda. Next base: position 448,054 of record NW_024104457.1, on the reverse strand, counting down.
TGTGAAGTGTCTGAAATTATAGCTGTGCTGATCACCTGTGTGGGCACCAACAGAATTGCGGGGTTGTTTTGTTGAGGTTTTTTTCACCAGTTTGTTTATTTCAGAGAATGAGATAATTACATTCAAAACTTGATTAAAAGAGGTAATTTCATTGAGGTCATGAAGTCAAGCTTGAAAAACTGAGAATGAAGCACCTTGTTTCATTCTCATTTCCCAATGCATGGTACTCCTTATTGACTTACTGCACTGAGAAATTATAAATTTCCTATGGAAATCTTACTTGTTTCTGTGCATTTTCCTAATTGAGTGAACTTTTATAAATTTCCTATGGAAATCTTACTTTTTTGAACTGGTTATAATGACTGTTTCTGCTTTTCTCTATTTTTTTATTTATTTTTTTTTTTTTTTAATTTTAAACCACTTTTTAACAACTTTACAGGCTATAAAAAGGTATTTTCCTAATTGTACCAGTCAGGAACTTTAGAACAGTAAATCAAAGGAAAAATTTCTTTGGTGAATTTATGGAATCCCTTGATACAACTTTCGGCCTATATCTGTAAAAAATTTTGGCCTAAATCTGTAAAACAATTCTGTGTTGCTCCATCTCTTTCTGAAATCAAACCTGCAATCCTTTACTATATGAAATGATGTCTCAGAAGGTATTAATCACATATATTTGATTGATATTAAAATGACTATACATTTTTATATTTGATGCATGTAATCAATTTTTTACTCCCCAATTTTGCTTTTTTTATGAGCCAGTTGTCAGTTATGCTTGGGTAGTTTGTCAAGAGAGCACCCTATGTGCTAAACAGTACATAACGGGATCCTGAATTCTATTTTGATACGAGACCGAATTCAGGGGTAGGTTTGATATAGAAGGCATAGAATGGGGTAAAAGGGTTAGGGAATGTGTAAACAAGGGAAAGGAACAAGGGGACAAAGGGGTTTCTGCTTTTTAAAACCTACAATTCTTACCAGTCTTACAAATATTAGAAAAATAAAAAAACCATTAGGGGCTTAAGGCATCACAGAGAATGAAGAAATCATAAAATACCACTGGAAGGGAGGCAACCAGGTAGTTAAAGAATGCCTGTTCATCTCACCTGTGACTACTTAATGGTTCAGTGTCATATAATACAACATAAGATGCAACCAGGGAAAAATTTAAAGTGGGTTAATTCTTACGCTTACTTTTACCTGTATTAGCAGAAAGATGATGCAAATTAGCAGAAAGATTCTGCAAATACAGAATTTAGCTCTTTAACAAAATACATTCCAATTTTATTCTTAAGGCTACTTTTTAAATGTCATGAAGCAAACCTTATTTATATTTCCAATTACTGGTGTTCTACTGCTCTTCCAATGCGATGCATTAAACCCACAAAGATCAGTAAAAAGTGGTTTTCTAGCCCATTGTGTCCATTATACACTGACAATTCAAATAACGAGATAAAGTAATTTTTTTCTCTAGATCGAATTCTTCAGAGGTAGATTTAAATGTGTGCAACTAACCTACGTAGATGTGATTTATTTGCATGTTTCATAGGTTTTCTGTTTGTACAGGTGAGGAATCTTAATAAAAAAGCAGAATAAAATAGTATATGTCCAAATTCCAAAAATATTTATAAGTCTGTTGGTGAATGATCACGCAAACTTGTGGTTTACTCTGGGGAAAAATCTGTTACTTGCTTCTCAGAAAATATTGTTTTCACTGTGTTTATTTCCTAAGGCTATTTTTAAGGTAATAAAAAGGATGAAAAACTTCCTACGGTGTGTCAGCATGCTGAGGTTTCTCACATAATTCAGTTGCTTTAACATTGTCAGAGGAGTTTCAGCAGTTCTTTTTTTCTGGTGTCTGATTGCCAAGGAACTTGACTTCTCTTTTTATACCTACTTACTTGCAAAAACATAGGAATTCAATCTAATTTAGCTAAACTAAATTAGCTAACTAACAACTAAATGTTAGCTGTTTGTCCCTAAAAAGCAAGATCCTCTCCACCCAAACTCCCTATGTAGTAAAGGGATATTAAAAAAATGTCTTTAAAACTTGAAGGAAGTGAACCAGTCCTCCTAATATCGGCAGTTACTTCTACCCCATTAACTATATAAAGAATGCAGATATCTCCAGAGGGTAATTCCATCTCCTGGAATTAAGTACCTACCTCTCTCACTTCTAATAGGAAATGGCAAGAGGGTACTTTAGCATAATAGCCTACAGGTTGGAAGAGTCACCCTGACATGAGGGACAGGATCTCTCCGTGCTAGTCAGCCTGCAGCCCGGTACCATCTGTCTCACCGCTGGCCAGAGGATGTCCAGAGACAGAGCAGGGCTGAGGCTCTGCTCCCCCTTCCAGAGACTGTTCTCTGTGCTATCCATACAGCTACATGTAATATTCATGCCAATGCTGTTGACAGGAGATGGGGGTCTCAGTCATACTGTCTGGTAGGATTCATCCAGCTGGAGTATTGCTTAAGTTCAGTAGATAAATGCTTATCTCCTGCAGCCTGAGTACTGTATCCCCCACACCATGGTGGGGTACTCTGGTATTACCTACCGTGACCAAATTGGACACAGACACTCTACTCCCCATACTACAGTGTAGCTTTTATTTTTTTACAGATATTTAACCTAATTTATTTCACTAATTTAGTAAACAGTGAAATCCCACAAACAGTTATTTTAGCATGACTGAAAGGCGGGGAACATAGGGTGGGTATACAAGCAGGAAGAGAAAAGTCAACATAAATTTCTTCAGCCAAGTTTTCCACGAAAGAGGAAGATCAGCAAAAACAGGCCTCATGTAGACGTCTTCAATTTAGCAGCTGGGGATTTTCCATGTTTGCGAATGCTGTAGTCAGATAAGCCTTCTTTACACTTTTCCTTTCTTCTATCTTCCTTTGCAATTCCGAAAAGTTTTAAAAACTAATGAGAATGTCTTTCAGGTTTTGAGATCAAATTTAAATCCATGCTTCCTCAGCTGCTCTCACTTCATAGGAAGTGTTCTGCACCATTTTGGAGTGCTGAAACTTCTTAATTTGTGACATAATTTGTGTGAAAAAACAGCTCACATTGCTTTGGGGAAGCCAGATTGATGCAAAATATTTGAGGTTTTTTCTGGTTTTGTTTTGTTTTGTTTTATTTTTTTCTTTATTAGCAATGGACTTAATCATTGCTGAATAAAGAGTGTAAATAAAAATATTTTTTGCTTTTCTCTTCATGTTTGCTTCATTGTGGCTGCTGTTTTCACTTCCCAAGTGCAGATATACCTGGGGAAAATTATAACCTTAGTACAGCATGATTATTGTATGGGGAAAATACAAGTTTTACTGGACATTTCTATGTATATTTGGTTAATATTTCTTCACTGGAATACCAGCCTGTGGCTGCTGTTTAGATTTAGAAGAACTTCTAGTGTCCATTGCATTGAATGCAGACACCTGTTTTACTGTCTCAGATACCCTTTTTCCTGCGCTAATGTTATTAGTCACTTGCATGAATTATTCTGAGGGGTTGCAAAGATTTTTGTCTTTTCATGAGATACTCCAGATGTCTTCCAAGAAAGTAATGAAGTTTATTATTGTAAGAGGAGCCATGGAAATGCAAATGCAAATATGAAGTAAATCTTGCTGGGCATTTGCTTTATTAAATTATGTACGAGTGACCAATGACTACACACGCATCTGCGCTTTCACCTCTACATATTTTTATAAGATGTATTTGTTAGATAGAGTGAATATATTATTTTTACCACTTGTTTTCTTCTTTGCCAGACAGAAAAACACAGGCATCTACTCATAAACTTATATCTTAATAGTGTGTGCATTCTATTTAAATGTTTATCTCATTTTGTAACAGTAGCAATTTTAATTTTAAAGGATTTCCTTTTTTTACACCATAAATAGAGTGGTTTCCAAGAGGATATAAGTCCTTAGGCTGACATAACCCCTATGGAGTTGTGGAGCTAACATTCTTTTTCAGTTCCTCCTTAAATAATTGATAAATCATAGTGTTTATGCATGTTTGATACCAGAAATATTTCCTTGACCAGATTAACATAAACGGGCCTTTATATTGCTGTATAAACTATAAGTTTTAAAATATTATAGCAAGAAAAATCCTAAGAGGCTGTTGACAAGCTGTTTTAAACAGATTATTTTTAAAGTTATTTTCTTAATTAGATAGTCAGTATACCTCTCCAGACTATTTAGCAATGTATGCCTGCACCTTAATTAAGCTAGCTGCTCTTGCTGCAGCACTATGAATATTAGCATATTCATTTACCAAACAGTTACCATAAACAGCATATTCTTCTCGAAAATGTAATAAACAGAATTCAGGAAAATATTGTATGCAATCTGAATAAAAAAAGAATAGCCCCTGTTGTTCAAATAGTGACTAGAACTCTCTAGAACATCTAGGCTTGCAGATGGTTCTATCAGTAAATTAATTTTCCATTTACGTAACTGGATAGGTTGCAGGCCAAGCCTGGCTTAGAGCAATTATAGCTGTCTGACTTCTATTTAATCTTCTGATCCAAACCCCACTTTTTAAATTCATAGAAAAAATCCCAACAAATCACATCTTATGCATTTTATGCTTATATATTTTTAAACCCTATAGACAGCCTCACAGAAACTTCCCACTTGCTCCTGGTTATAATACCATACATTCTTTACAATGGGGTGACACAGAAGGCAGTTTGCATCTTGACTAGGTGATCAACAAATAATAAAAAATTCAGCTGGCCGCATTGCTTGTCTCTGTAGCTCCACTGGTGTAGTGGTTTGGACCTTGTTTTCCCCAGAGGCTAAGAGAAGTGGTAGACCCCAAGGGGTGGAAACCCCTGGAAGTTTTGAAGTTCTGCCCAATGGGCGCTCCTGCAGAAATGTAAACATACCACAACCAGACCGGAAAAGAAGAGTTGTAGTTTGGTTGTAGGAGAGGTGGCCATGTTGTAGAGCCACGAGGAAGGGGCTCTGAGCCCCTTGGGCCCTCTGGCCCCCCCTCCCAGCCCCTGGCTGGGGGGCTGCAGGGACCTGGAACAGCATAAAGCTGGGCTAGGTGCCTGTAGTTATGCCGGGAGATGTTTTCTCCATCATGGGCGCAGAGCAGCAGCCGACACTGACCAGAGAAACGGTGGCAGAGAGCCAGAGATAAGGACCTGAACTGGAGGAGTAGCAGAAGCAACATGCAGCACCTCAGAGAAGACTCCTGGAAGGAGAGCTGAGAAAAAGAGAGCCAGCAGCAGAGAGACAGAGTTTGGGGTAAGACTGTACCAGATCCCCCAAACCTCCCTTGGAGACCCTCTTGGAGAAGAGGGACATGGACTCCTATTTTAGAGAGCAGTTTTGGACATGCAGCACCGGAGAGAGAGAGGAGCTGAGAAGCTCAGAGCGTCCCGGAGCTGGATCGGGACGGCCAGATGGAATGCGGGGGGAGTTGACCTTGGCTCTCCCCCCTCGCACTGCTGCCACGGTGGCAGCCTGAGAGACAGGGCACAGAGGCCCTGCAAGAGATACCAGACCGTCACGAAGACCCCCCTGTGTCTTCGTGATATGACGTGGTGAAATGACCTTGTCTGGGGTTACGAAGGCCACGGAAGATCCCTCGGTTGTGAGGCGATGGGGCCGAGAGAGAGAGGCTTGGATACCTCCCTCGTGGAGTGCTGGCAGAAAGCCAGCTATCAGCTGCTGCATGCGTGAGATGAGGAGAAACCTGCTGCATTAGAAGATCCTGCTGCTTAAGGGCTGGAAGGGATCTGTCCTTCTTTCCCTCCTGGACTTTTATTTGGAGGGGAGAAGAGATCTGATCCATTGTAAATACTATATGTCATGGTAGAGATAGTTATGATCATGTGTATAATGTGATATGGTATTTATTTGTACAGTCATTGTAATATATTTCCCTTTCCCCCACTTTGGAGTCTGGTGTGTTTTGTCTGGAAAAACCCATCTCACATTAGGTTGAGATGTGGGAGGGGGAATGGAGCTAGGGAATTAGATTTTGGGACTATCTCAAACCATGACAACTGGCCATGTTGGTTTTATGTTGGCAAGCTACAACTCTAAAGAATGCTTTTTTTTGCTTTAGACTTAAATAGATGAAAAACTTCAGCTCCAGAAACATTACCCTGTCAGCTAAAAAAAATCTTACTTTTTTTGCGGGTTGGTGTCTTCTATCCCAAGCATTAGAAGATAAGAAAGTTAATATTAATAATGGGATTACTTTCAACAGTGCAATCTTTTTATCAGTGTCATCAGCTTCTTAGTAGTTTTTTATATTGTCTCTCTTACTTTGTTTACTGCTGTTATTTCAGTAGTATTTCCTGGAGAGCACAAGGGAGTCTACCAATATAGCATCACTGTTACTGAATAGCTTCTTTTACATTTTCATATATGAATACTTTTATAATCAAAAATCAATAGATAGCCATATTTTCCGTAAGATGCATACTCTAGTAGTCCACTGGAAAGAAAATAAAGTGCAAAAAGGGAAACGGCTAAATGATGAACTCTTTATTATCCAAAACCAGAGGAAATAAATAGCAGAGTAGAATTTGTAACTAAGAGTGGGCTTTGGAAGTACCCCTTGACAACGCAGAACCAGAATGTGGTAGGACTAGATGAGATTTCCTCGGTTGGGAAGCTATAAGAGTGAAAATAAATAGTTTTGACATACACCAGTGATAACAGAGAGACCAGGAAAAGGATTGGTTCACTGCATATTGAAAAGAAAATTATTGGCAGATAATGGCAAGAAAGCCGCGGCCGGCAGTGACCCCCCAGAAACCCCTCGAACTGCGACAGTCAAGGTATTGAATACTCTTTTAGATCAGTATTTACTCAGAAGGTCATTTGTAAAACAGATGATTGTCACCATTCATAAATGTGACACAATTTTGAATAAAGTCAGAACATGTTAGAGACCAGAGAGGGTACTAGGTATACATTAATGTGAAGCATTTTAGATTTACACATTCTCTATAATCCTAACTACGTCCTAATTACATTACTTATAACCTAAAAATGATTGAGCTTCTGTTGTAAATCCATTTACTGAGTACAGGAAGTTTCTAAATGACATAAATAGTAGTAAAGCAGAAGTTACAAACTGTCTTTATATAGCTTTATTTCATTACTATTTTTTTCTGACCATGACCAGCTCCAAACTAAATCTTTTGCAAATAGTGTGTTAATACCCACCTAATTACTGCTAAGAACAGTCAGTACTCATAGTGAAGGAGTAATTATATATTTGATGTAGGAATTACTGCCTTCATTCATCTTCAGGATTTTCTTCTTCTAGGGCTTTGAGCTTATGCTCTCACAACAGCCTTCATCGCTATGAATAGGCATATTATTCAGATACTTAGTTGCTTTGTTCAGTTTAATTTCTTAACACACCATTTTGATATATATTGCTATTTTAAGTGATATCACAATGGTGTCAAGTTTATACCATTAATTCCCACATTGTGGCAATATATAATAACGAAACCACATACAATTTTACTTATTATGGAGCATCTGGTTTTGTTACAGCTTGACATATGCATTTCACTTGTTGTAAATTATGGCTTTTCTGTTCTACTCATACCATTGTCTTTATCATTATACCTCTGTTGTATAAGTTCTTTCCTGATTTTTCTTTTAACTGTAGTGCTGGAGTAATTTTCTGAGCATGCGTGTGCATGCCTTTTTCTTTCAGGAAAGATAATGTCCCTGAATAATAACTAGAACTTCACTAGAGTAATAAGAGAAAACAATGTGGAAAAAAATTAATATTTTTTAATTGATTCCAGTAATTTTGGTGTCATAAGGATGATTCTTCCATTTTATATTGCTTTTATTGTTGAAACTTACAGAAACTGACACATGTTGGTATCTTGAAAATATGGAATACCATGATTTGCACTTATTAGCTCATAACATCATAGAATCTTGGAATGCCAGGTTGTAAGAGTACCTCAAAGATCACCTGGTCCAGCCTTTCTTGGCAAAGGAATAGTCTGGACAACATGGCCCAGAACCTTGTTCAACTGAATCTTAAAAGTGTCCGAATTCAGGGAATTCACCACTTCCCTTGAGAGGTTATTCCAGTGACTGTTTGTTCTCATTGTGAAAAATTTTCCTCGTGTTTTTAATTGGAATCTCCCCAGGAGTATCTTGTACCCATTACCCCTGTCTTTCTCCTGTGACTCCTTGTAAAAAGGGAATCTCCCATCTTCTTTTTAGTCACCCTTTAAACACTGTATCATGGTGATAAGGCCTCCCCTAAGCCTTCTTTTTTCAAAACTGAACAAACTCAGTTCTTTTAGCCTTTCTTCATATGGCAGGCTTCCCAGTCTTTTGATCATCTTTGTGGCCCTTCTATGGACCCTCTTTGAATTGTTTGAACTACAGCAAAAATCTCTACTTTTGACTAAACAATCTCCTTTACTGCTAAAATTAAATTAGGCAGGGAGTTTTTGCACTTTCAATGAAAGATCTTAAAAATGTTTCTTGAACTTTATATACTATGTGACATCTCTCATACAAAAATATGTAATTTTAAACGGATTTGAAATTTGGTTTTAACTTTTTTTTTGTTGAAAAATTATTTTCAAATGTTATGTTTAGGCTGGTAAAATGCAGTGAAATCCATAGTTGTCTCATAGGCAAATCTTAAATGCATACTAAAAGAAAGAGTCATCTTTAAATTTACTTGTAATATCATCAATACCGTCTTAACCATTCTTAATGCAAATAAATTGGCAATTTATGGGAGGTTGGAGAAAATTCTGTTGATTTTTAACTCTTATAACCTCCTCCTATTTAAGGATTATGAGGTCATATCCAAAGCAAGAAAAAAATATCATCTATTTCTACTGTGTCTCTTTAACAATATTGTAAAAATTTAAATAGTCCTCAAATGTAGTTCAGTATGTACCACATTTAAAGAAGAGGAAATAGGAAAAAAAAAGTCTAAGCTTGAAAATTAATTGGTTTGTGTAAAAAATTGTACCCTACCCTTTTTTATCCCTTTACATCGTCTACTCCTTGGCCTGCCTTTCAGCCATGGTCTCACAGCTACAAAGCTCTTTACACTTGCATATTGATCAGTATTTGATCATTTCTTTTCAGAAATACCAGAAGATACTGAGAAAACCCATATTTACCAGAACTTTTGCATACTATTTTATAATGAATTCTTAGTTATGAGATAAAACTGGAGATAAATAACTGTATTCTTTAGAAGGGAACGAAATTCAAGACTTTTCAGCAGCATGTTAAGAGAAAGAAGGTTAAGGAGACTCCAATCTTTCCTATTCATGGCAGTGTAGAAGCTTTATTGCAAAAGAATTTCTCATTGAAAACCAGCTCAGAGTATAAATGAATATGGTGCTAGAGTGAGTCTGTGATTAATCTGAATGCAGAGTACACTGAGATCCATTCTGCATAAGGAGGAGGGACCAGATGCATTTTACAATATGAGGACATGACCTTTAAATATACAAGCGTTACAAAGTAATTTTGTAGTGTTTCAAGTGAAATTTAAAATAATCAGTTATATAGATGAATGGGAAGCTTTCAGCAGATACAGGTACTGAAAAACTCAGTATCTTTTTTATCCTGTCTCACAGTGACATAATATATTTCTCTTTTTTGTGTGCGTGTCAGATTTAGCAATTGTGTTAATACCTAGTTCATTATCATGTGAACCTAGTGTCTCAACAGCTTTTTATATTATGTCAACCAAATTATTTAAGTAATGTAATATCAGTTGATTTTTTTAGCTTACAAGCAGTTTGTTACCTGGTGCTGTCAGCCAAATTGTCTCATAAATATTGCTGTTCTTCCTGAGAGTTCCAAAAGAATAAAAGTGTGTAATTCTTTTAGACAGAATAAGTGAAATGTGACACAATATAATAAAGACTAGGTGTTTCTATAATTTTATTTTTAATCCACTCAGACTAAAGTAAACAAATGGGTTGATGGTGGGGTGGAAGAAGATATAATACCTGTAAAGACTACAGAAAGCCTCTTTAGATTCATTGCTTCAGGTAAAGGTATTGGACGCTTTATTGAACTTTGCCAGCAGGAATTCATTTAGACTGGTATGCTATGGTGTAAGTATTAAATGTATTTTAAAAATCACTGTCTACATTTCTATGGGGCATTAGGTTCTATCAAGAGGGGTAATTGTCTCATATGTTATATATAATTGTATATAATATAATTGTACGAAATTCCTCATGTCTTCTGCCATTTAGCTACCCCTTTTGTCATATTAAATGCCAGAGTGTGAACTGCAAATGTTATCATCTGTACCAAAGTGAGGAGTGCCGAAATAATGCAAACTTGGCAAACTGTGAACTCTTCATGGGCAAGGTCAGAAGCTTGCTGATAGACTGAGAGCATAGGAACAAAGTAAGTTTAGCTGAACTCTTCAACAACCTGCCTCATTCTGTTTCAGCCCAGAGTGAAAAGACCAGGTTGGAAACAGGGACCTAAAAGGCAAGGAGCCATGTGACTGAGTAAAGAAGCAGGTCAAAAGATGTGAATAGTACTTTTAGGAGGAAGGAATACAAGGAGAGTAATGAGCTTCAACAAATAGATCATATACAGAGCAAACCGATGATGAAAATATAAGTTCTGTTATGAGGCATTTTTCTTCCAACACCTGCTAATGGTTCAAGTAGAAACTTTAGATGGGAACCACAGCTAGAGGTGTCTCAATCCAAATCTTAAACTGAATTTGTAGGAGTCACAGTTTGCAGTTCACTTCCAAAGAAGGCTGAGGAGGGGGGAAGATATCTCAGCTGGAGCATACCTGCTAGTTAAATCTCTTAAGAAGTTGGTAGAGATATTACGTGAGAAAGCTTTCAGACACAGTGAAATCTGGAATCATGGGGTGTGGAGAAGATATTTGGCAACAAGCCAGAAAGATCCACAGTAGCCCCTACTGTGAATGAGGAAAACCTAGCTAACAGGACATTTCTACTTACAGAAATAGGGAAATGATCCCTTCTCAGGCAGTGATGCATTACAATGCTGCCTGCAGAAGCTGAGGTTTCAAGCCTAATGACAGAGTGGATTAAATATAAAATGAAGGCCTGGCAGGCGGGAAAAGCTGTGAGATTAATGATGATCCTTCCCTTGAGGAAGAGATGTATTGGTCATGAGTGACTCATTCTTGTGTGTGATGAAAACATCAGTCTAGTATTGACCTAATACTGTGGGAAGTCTTCTGTCTCCCAGGAGCTTAAATCTGAGGGATATTGCCAAAGCCATCTAGTCAAATGACAGTTAGCTGGGACTGCTCATTCATGCAGGCATGACTGATTTCAGTGTCACTCTAAGGAGATAAAAAGTGACTATGAGACTCTTAGAGGAAGGCTAAAGGGGTCGGAGCTGTTGTAATGTGCTAGTAAGTCCTTCTGGTCATTCAGGAAAAATGTGTCCTACAGTGCTCATATGCAGAAGTAGTGTCACTAAAGAGGGCTTTGCCTTCTTTGACAATAGCATGAACTTGCAAGTAAATACATGGTGAAATGGAACTGGCTTAGCCTGAAGCAAAGAATAGTGTTTCAACTTTAGCAAAGCTACATGAAGGGCAGGCAGTTTCTTCTTTGTTTCTGTGATGGATTACATGAGAAATAATGGGATTAAACTACAACTGGAAAGAGTCTGGTTTGATGAAAGGAGAACTTCCAGTGCTAAGAGCCATATTTGCTAATAGATTGACTCATAAGGCATTAAGAGTGTCATCATGTCAGGATTGTACAAATGGGTTGGACAACAAGCTTTGTTCTATTGAGTTACTTTTCTGCCATATGTTTCTGTTCTTTTGTATTATCACAAAATGCAACTCAATTCAGAAATACTACGATAAGACAAACCATGGCTAACATTAGATTAAAGTTTTTACCCTGTTCCTTTGGCATTCTGTGAAAACTTCTGAAAGTAAATACTATATACTAGTTATTATATTGTCTAAATTTTATGTTGTAATGAAATTGTAAGTGAAAAGTAAAATTGAAATTGGACTTATCTACATTATTTAATTTCCTTGAGAAATCAGACAGTATGAAATCTGAAGTTTTAAACCAGGAGAGACATTTAGATCAATTTTTAACAATTTAATGGTTTTGTTTCTACTGGAAGAATAACATGGGGTTCGTTATTCTGCAGTAATAACTTGGGAACAGAGGGCCTAGGGGCTGCAGACCTGCTAATCAAGCATCTAATTATAATTTAAACAATATTATCTAGGAAAATCTGGAAGTTGTATTTCAGATGGAAGTCCTTGCTATCTTGAAAGAAAGACTGGATAGTTAGTTGCTACTTACAGTAGGAAGGAATCTATGGATATGTTTTTTAACAAGAAGCAAAATGGATTTGAATACCTATGTTGTAGTATTCAGACGGATTTCCATTGTAAACTGTTTATCTTTGGTGGATGGTAAAGTTTTTTAAATTGCAAATGAAAAGATACTCAAGAGGAATATATATCACTATTTTGTGAGTAGATGTTTTACTTATTATTACCTACACCAGCTTTTTTACTCTTAGTGTGACTGATACTTCAGTAATCATACTTCAGTGAACAACTACTATTATGATATAAACCACAATTATCTAGTTGCATTTCATTATCTGAAGCAATGATTCCAGTATCTCCTTCTGGGTCAGGTTTTGTTGTTGTTGTTTGGGGTTTTTTTGTGTTTGTTTGGTTGGTTTGGTTTTGCCTTTGTTTTTTTTTTCATATCTTTTAAATTCTTATTGTTAACAGTCCTTCTAACACATCTTCAGTAGAGAGACATATGTTTCTTACTTTCAGATGGGACCATAATAGCTTTTTCAGGTACTGGTTTTAATTCATTTTCATTGTCTCTAATAACATGCATGTTGCTGTTGGTATTTTATTTATCGAGATTCACTGTTTTAAAACTGTGTTGTTTGTAGCACATGTATCTTTTTTAAAGAGGCACAATAGCAATATTGTCATTAAGGTAGCATCCAAATTTGGGAATGGATGTTAAATATTGCAGGATTAAATGAAGTCATTCATCTGTTAAGCAGAAAAAACACAACACTTTTTTTTTTTTTTTTTTTAATTTGAGTAAAATTAGTTGCAGTTCTATTATGGGAACATCACAGTTATGTGAAGACTAAGTTTTGTGCTTTTGTCCTGAGGGCTCCCACTATACTTTTATGTAATAGTCGCAAATATGGTATTTCTTTCTGATATCCATCCATCACTGCTCTGCTCATAGTGTTCAATGCATCACTGAATCCTTTTTAATAAGAAAGGAAAGTTTTGATAGTCTGCAGGTTTGTGATCACAGTTCAGATTTATGCTTTGATAGTGCTTGTAGGTGCCATAAATTGATAATAACTCTCAATATCCAAATATTTTCTTTCCGTACATCAGTTCAAAATCTCTGTTAGGAATGATTTGTATTCATCTGCTTCCATTTTTGGGGGACCATTCCTGAGTTTTACTAGAAATATTTTGTTGTCTCCAAAAGTATTTATCAAATATTTGAAATATTGAAACTCAACAAAAAATGGAAGCTCTCTGTGTACTTTGTACAACTGGCTAATAAAAAGTCAGTAGAATTTAAAAGGAAGCTGGTAGAAAGCACTGCTTTCCAGATGAGATCCCAAGACTATCCTAGGCCTCTTTTCCTCTACTTATATGTAGGATTCAAAGGAAACATGTAGATTGAGATGATCCATGAGAATGTTAAGTACTAATACTGAACCAGAATAAAGATCTATCTAGTTATCTGTCTGGTGATAGCAAAAGAATAGTTATATTTCCCTTTGTCTTTCCAGCCATCTGCTACTTTGGGACTTCTTCAGCAGATTAGGGACTTCCTGAATTATGTCTACTGTGTCTTAATTGTCTATAAACTTCAAAAATATTTGATCTGTTTCTGTAATTTTTTGACTCCTAAGAGAGATTTTATAATGTTAATTATATAAGCTGAAACATATCATCTTGGATCTCACTTTTGTTCCCATCTAGAAACCATGGTGAGAATGATTCAGCCTGCAGGTATCTACAGGAACAGACTCTAAAGCAGAGGTCATGCTTGTGCTTATGCATTATTCAGTGTTGAATCAAGCCTCTCCTCTATATAAATGTTCACATATTCTGGTTTTTTCCCCTTTCTTTCTTCAAGGAACTTATTGCTGAGTTCCTTCGACCTGACTTTATTTGCAATGCAGTGTGTCTAGGCTTGAGGAAACTCCAAGTTAGATGTGAAAATACTAGAAATTATGAAAGTAAGCAAAACTTTCTATCCTTTGAATGATTTATTTGGTAAAATATGATCAACACACATCACACAATGGCATCATCTCTGATGGGTCAGGAAGCAGATATGAATATTACATTAAATACTTCCTATGCTCCCATATTTTCCAGAACACATTGACTGATCACTGCATATGCTAGCTTAGATGCGTTTTTAGCCTAAACTGTAAAACCTACTACAGCTTGTAAAATCTGCATCAAGAACTCTTATGTTTAGTCTATAGGAAGTTATACATATATTGGAATGCATTCACCAATATATGATGCGTTTTGTGTGAACTGTTGCATGTTTCTTCTCTGATTCCCTGTTTCTTTCAATGCACATATACTGTTGGGTAATAACATTTCAAGACTTTATCATGACTTACCTATTGCATTGAGCAAACACAAGCCTAGCAAGGAGAGAAAATAAGACTAGCTAATGAGTAATTTCCAGTGTTAGTTTTGTACTCTTTCTTAGTCTCATGGCTGGGCTTCACGAACGAAGATTTGGGAAGGCTCTAACCACATTTGTTACAGGCACGTTGGTGACTTATGAGGCCAATACGAGATAGACATATCCGATTGCAAAAGGCACAGTAGAAAGACTCTTTAGATGGTAAATTCTGCAGAACACGATTCTTTCTGCGTTGCCTTTTCTCCTCGAGAGTGATCCTGCGTGTGTTCTCAAAGGAGACAGCTGCGTTATAGATGGTGTGTCTCCAGGCCTCCCGGTTGGAGGCCAGAGTAGACCAGTTATGGTGATCAATCTGGCCAAGGCTGAGATGTTGTTTCAGGGAGTCCTTGTATCTTTTCTTCGGGGCTCCTCTCATGCAGCAGCCAGTGGCAAGTTCACCATAAAGCAGGATCTTAGGGAGGCGGTGGTCCTTCATCCTGGAGACGTGCCCTGCCCATCGCAGCTGTGTTCTCATCAACATGGCTTCTATACTTGTGACTGCTGCTTGCTCTAGAACAGATGTATTGGTCACATAATCTGACCAGTGGATGTTTAAGATTGTTCGGAGGCAGCGTTGATGGAAGCGTTCTAGGAGACGCAGGTGGTGGCGGTAGATGACCCATGATTCGGAACCATACAAGAGAGTAGACAGCACTATGGCTTTGTAAACACTGATCTTGGTACTTTTCTTCAAGTGTTTATTACGCCAAACTCTTTTGTGGAGTTTTCCAAAAGCACTGTATGCCTTTGCTAACCTGTTGTCTATCTCTCCGTCAATCTTACCATCCGAGGAGATGAGGCTGCCTAGGTAATTAAACTGTTGGACTGATTTGAGCTCTGATTGGCCAATGGTGATGTGGGGATGATGGGGGACTTCCAGAGGTGCAGGTTGATGGAGAACCTCTGTCTTCTTTAAGCTGATTTCCAGCCAAAAGAGCTCAGCGGCACTGAGCAAACACAAGCCTAGCAAGGAAAGAAAATAAGACTAGCTAACGAGTAATTTCCAGTGTTAGTTTTGTATTCTTTCTTAGTCATTAACATAAGATTATCACAACATGGATTTATGTTTTCTTCCAAATTGCTCCAAATTGTAATGATCCTGCTTCCTGTTTGTGATCACTTAACATCCCAATGGCACAAACTCTATTCTTGTTTTAATGCATGAGATGAAGAACTAGCTAATGAATTTACATTCTTGTCAAGCTATTACATTTTAATTAGCTGTTAATGAATGTAAATCAGCAATTGTGTAATGCAAACAATTCATGAAGAAGGCTGCAGAGTCTAAATTGTTTGGGGAAATCCGTCTATATTTGACTAGCAAAAATTAATAAAGGGTTCTTTTTTAAGTGAAAAATTTCTGAGACCTGCAAAGTTACATGATATGTACAGACTGCAAGAAAATGATAGATCAAATCATATATGAAAACATGGAAGAATCTTGTTTACTGCCTAAGTCAGCAAAATAATGAACAGGAGCTGGTGCCCACTCATTCCATATTTTGCCCTTCAGTCTTGGCTGTTCCTGTAGGTACTCCAAGGGAATGGTCTCTGTCAGGAACTCTGTCCTAACAACTAACACCTACTATATTGTTTCTTGCAGACGACCAGCTGTGATACCTGAGACTCACATGGTCATTAATCATCTTTCCCATTATCATATTAGAACTGTGAGTCTCATTTAACAATACAGTTTATCAGGAAATAGGATTGAAGTAAGCATGGTATACATAGAGTTTTCAAATATCTGATTGCTTCTATTTAAGTTTTTTAAGATTGGAAAACCCTGGAATAAGTGCTCTTACCCCTTGATCTTACTACTCTTAAGTGTCCGTAGTGCTCATTGAAAGGCACATTTCCTCATCATCTCATGAGAATCCTGTGATTACGTTGGAATAGCAAATTTCATTAATACAAATAGGTAAAAAAGGTCAAACAAAACCCCAATAAATAGTAGTTTTCAAATTACACTTTAAAATCCTCCTATGGAAACTGAAAATAGTTATTGCAGTGCTATTTGCTCAAAGAGGGTCTGATATAGTATCTCTCAGAGGAATGAACAATTCAGTTCTGCTTTAACCAAATGTGGAAGTTTAAAATCCAGCTTTTATGAGCTTAATCAGCTTCATTTCAGCAGAGGGCAACAGTAATAGGCTACAATTCACACAGAAAGATAGTAGTGTGGAACACTATTCTTCTGCATTCCTGGTTCTCTGTCATAAAGGCTTTTAAATAATAAAAATTAAAAAACCTAAACATTTGCAATTGCTGTGCTCACAGGAAGCCAAAGCCTGCTCATTTGAATACTTGCTGAGAAGGGATGTTTTCATTTATTTCTTCTGAAGAACAAGTACAGCCATCACTGTGAAAACTGTCTATCTGTGATTGCAACGTCTAGTGCACAAAAATTACTGAATTTGGCCATGGTCCTCTCTATGTTCCACTTCTTGTCATCTCCCTGACCAGTATTCTAATTTTTCATGTCAGTGATGTCCAAACATATTGTCCAGCTGAATTTTTGAAACATATATAGTCAAATCTCTTTGTACTGCCAACAATCAGTTATGCTTCAAACCAATCCTCTGTGATATCTTTCACTAAAATATATGTTTCCCATCCCTGGAAGTGTTGGATGGATCTCTGAACAACCTGGTCTAGTGAAAGGTGTCCCTGCCCATGGTAGGAGACTTAGACCTAGATGATCTTTCCTGTCTCTTCCAACCTGAACAATTCTATGATTCTATGATTTCATTATTGGTATTGTATCAACACCATTTGCCTATTTCGTAGTCAGATTCAAGATACTGCAGAGACCTTATTTTTGACACCTTCTTCCTTTTTCCATGTCGAGGTGATCACCAGATCCCAAATTACTTTCTGTATGGTATTTTTAGATTTTTTTTTCCCTAATTTGCATTCATGGAAGTTGAACCAGAATAGAATATCACCCCTCAGCACCTGTTTTTTTAGCAGGAAGTAGAAGCAGATAGTTCTTGCAGCTTACATAATGCTTCCTCTATCTTTTCTTCAGAACAGAATTTCTTTTCTAGCTTCTTCTTTTGTCTCCTTTTGTGCCATTCCTGATTTTTAATTACTCTGGAGAAACACATCTAAACATATATTTCTAAAGAATATTAAGAATATTCTCAGAGTGGCTGTTATTTTTTTTAATTATTTTTTTTAGTATGGTATCTGCCAGTGTATTTTATTTTAAAATATTGCCTGCATATATGTTTGAAGTGTATTCTACTCATGTCCTCTGATGAAAAGCATATTATTCATGCACATGAGTTAACTGAAGAAGCATTTCTCTTTTAGATAATCCATCAAGTAAGAGAAGACTTTTTTTCTCTTTTAATTTATGAAAAATGTTTACATTTAGGTTTTAATTCTTAAGGATTATAGATCTGGATCACTTGTAGATTAAATTTTACTCAACGTTCATTGTAACATTCTGGGAAGAACACTGTTGGCTAACGTTTTTCTTTCTGTGTGTTGCCTAACTGTAAAACTTTTTTTCCTGTAATGTCCAATATTTATGCATGTGAATGACAAACATTTAAGTGGTACTAAAACTAATTGCACTTAACAATTCTCAGCTCTGGGTAGACTTGAACAAACTATACTGGAGTTTGCAAACTATAACAGAATGAACAATAATGTGTTTCAGGAAATCGTCACCATATTACCTGAAAGATAAAGATAGTTATTTGAATTAATCAAAGTAACAACAATTTAGACAACTATGTAACGCTGGTGCCTAGATCGTACTTTAGAAAATTAGCTGGAAATTTTTGAACGAGAAAATGATGTTCCAATTACGCATTTGCATTTCACGGGAACATTCAAAGTACACAAGGCTCCTAATGTACTTTATATCTGTTTAAAAGAATTAGTCTCTATGTGTGAGGTAAACAAAAATACTCCTGAATTATTTAATATGTAACTGTAATTTGCTACTTAATAGATATTTTCAGTATTTTGTTTAGAATAGTAAAATCTCTTGACAGTGTTCTTTCATAACTTAAAATTTTCAGGGTATTTGTCTTTGCTTAAACTAGATGAAAATAAACAGTTTTGACAAGAATTTTAATAGTTTCTACTAACACAAACAGGGATTTATCACGCTGGAGTAGCTAATGTTTGATTTAGGAATAAATCCCAAAAGCCTTCAAATAAGTTTTTTCTATTAAAAAGGGGGTTTCATCTGCCTTTTCTTTTAAAAATTCATATAAGATAGTTGGTATCTTATAAGTATCTTATAATTTTATACTATTTCTTTGGCCACTGAATGTCTTATCTCCTCTAGTGCTTCCCCTTAACTAACACTGAAGAAAGGAGGAAGCTGACGCTGATGTAAATGCAAGAAGGAAGGATGGAAATGTACTTCTGACACTTTTGATTCAGGATACATTTGAAAACTATTGCTTGCCAGGATGTTCTTGACAGTGAGAATTATCCTTTGATAGCAAAACTGTGGGATGTCAGTGGCAGACTCGCTCAGTATTTGCATGAGAAATGCAAAGAACTTACCACTGCAGCAAACATAGAGTGGTTTTGAAGTCTGCAAAACACAGTGCCACTCACATCTCTGCATATAGTTGTTTGGGGATGGTATTGTAAACACTGGAGGAAATTCAGTGATGATTTTTCTTTTCTTCTAAAAAGATGTTGCACCTTGGTTGAAGCAGTGTAAATGTTTTACTGTGATTTCAGGGCTTTTTGGATTATTCAGGTATATTCTATATAGATTCCTATTTGGCAATGTCTTTAAATATGTGCTCTAGTCATTTACCCATAACTAAAAAAAAAAATAATTTGTTAAAAATTACCATAAGAGAACAAAAAATGAATTCTAGATATTAAGCATCTGTCGCGAATGCACACTGTAGATTTACTAGGTTTGGTCAAAAGCTTTCAGGGTTTATGCATAAATTAAAGAAGAACACATTTGTTTTAGTAATGGTGGAAGTGGGTACGTTCCACACATAATTTTCTTTGTATTGGACACTTTTCTGTCAGAAAGCTGGCAATGTTTATTTAGAGGGAGTCCATGAACTGCAGAGCTAAATACAAACTTCTCATAAATCAGGTATCTCAGAGTGGTTTTCTCTTTACTTTTTATTTGGGGCTGTTGTTGAATGTTGAATGTTTAAGAAAAATTACTTGAACAATTATTGCAACTGTTTCTGTATACTTGATTATGCACATAGGATAAAACGGTAGAGTAAGGGATGTTTGCAAGGCTGTTCCAGCCCAAATTTTCATCATTCTTTATGGAAAAAAAATTGCTTAAAGCATGGTGACTTCAGTGGTTGGCAGTAAGTTGCTGTGAATTACTTTTATTTACAGTTAAATATTCCAGTTTATTTTATAGCTTCTAATCTGAGAAAAAAGAAAAAGACATATTGTTATAGTATTCAAATAATTTTGCATGTATTTGCCTGTCCTGTAGAATCCAGCAATTTTTTTGCACGTAGTCTCCTCTCCTGTGTTCTGAGCATCAGACTGAATCACAAAATAACCCCAGAAATGTCCCATTATTCACATGAGCTTGTAAAAAATTTCAGTCCCTTTACTGCAGGAGATTTTATTTTCTTTTTTACATGCATAATTTGGAAGGGAGTGTCTGATATATCCAATGTTTTGGTTTTGGTTTTTCTGCTAGTGACTGAGTATTAATCTATTTCTTTATTCATTTTTATAGATTAAAAAAATCAACAGGAATTTTCCCGTAAACCAGCAGGTAAGAAAAAGAAAGGTTGGGGTTGTTTGAGTTATAATTCTGTATAACTGTATTTAATTGTGTGGTATCTGTACATTATTCTAAGAGAAGAATTCTCAGTAGATTTTCTTTAAAGAGTTCTTTATTGTTTTTATATTCTAAACTCAAAGGGAACTGGAGTGTTTTGTCAAAGTAAGAACACACCTAATCTTTTCAAAATCTATTTAATGAATATATATATATATATATATATACACAATTTTCTTCATCTTACCAATTTTACTATAAAAGGAGGAGTGGGATTGTTATGCTTTACAGAATTAGATAGAATCCATCAAGGTTCTAAAATTCTAATAATGTATGGGTTTTCAGTGGGTTGTTTTTTTGCCTTGAATAGGGATCATTTTTTGTACAATGCCTCATGAACACAATTGCTGCTATTCTCTACAGCTGTGTATCTGGGGATTGGATCTATGGCATGGAGGGATAGATCTTTTTGTTTTGAGAAATCTGTTCTTCCCACAGTTTCTTTTAAGGAAGCAAACCTACAGGCAGCTTGAAGTTCAAGGCTGAAATTGTGAGGTTCTAGTTGCTAGAGACCATAGTAAGAATGGACAACAGCCACACCTCCTTTAAAGGATCAACATATCGTTTAGAAAACTATGTAAATAAAATATTAGTAAAAATATTCAAGGTAAAGTTCAGTACACTGTAAAGGTAATTAAGTATGCATGTGTTGTGTATCCCAACTATTATATAATGGTGATTTCATTTTAGGGTAATAAGGAGAAACAGAGAAATCTGATTCATAAGAAGGAAAAAATTACTTCCTTGCAGAAGGAGAGAAATTTACATAGGACTGAGCTATAAACCTGACTTCAAGAAGACAGATGAATAAAAGTGCTTTCACCTCCCTTACACCATATCTTCAGTTAGTCAACATATTTCTCAGTATCCTGTCTCTGGTCCAACCTTATTACTATGGAATTGTTCTGAGTGTAACTCACAAGGGAGGTAGATACTACTATTTTGTTTTCTGTTTTCTTAATGAGAAGGTCCACAAATCATAACAGTTAGTCACAATAACAATAATACAAATACTATTAATAATAACAATATGGGTGAATATAAACAAAGCTACAATAATTGAAGATAACACTTGCATTTGGGCATTTTCAGAATAGTTCCTATAACATCAGTTGCTGACAGTGGCAAAGAAATGCTCCTATCTCAAAAAAAGGAAGAAAACAACGGCTAGTTAACAAAAAGCCGTTAACTAGCTCCATTTTCACTCTTACCCTGAACTTACCTCTTTGCTTTTATTACTGTAAAAAAAAAAAAGACAACAAAAATATGAACAACAGTTATAATGTCCCAGCAGTCTAACATATAATTCAGGGATCTCTGCTGTTTTGGAACCCTTGGCATGTGGGGTCAATAAGGTATTTTCCTCTTCATTAGAATTCCAGTGGAAAGCAAAAGTAACTTTTGTAGCTTGAATAGCTTGTTGATCATATTATCTGTTAGGGCAGCCTGCAATATAATTCATTCTTTTCTAATCAGCACCAATGATTATATTCCAAAACAATTACCATAGAACATTTCAAGAAGCTCAGCCAAAAGAGCAAACTGAAAAGAGAGAGGCTGATTTTGATGGACAGTGAGACTGGTAAAGTCTTGATGCCCATCAAATACTGGAGAAGAAAAAGGTTTATTGATCTTTAGGGAACATTAAATTCAAAACTAAACTCCCTTTTGGGCATATTTTATGTAAAGAGGGTTGCAGTTTTTATCATAGAAGGAGCTAGGAAATATCACCTAATTTAAGTTAAATAGTGTTTCTGAGTAGAGTCAGAAAAGGCTACACAAATGTAAGGTTAATTTCTGTCTTCTGATGTGCAGCAAGGATTAATATGGTATGCAGGGAAGGAACAAGACTTTTTACTTATATCAAGACATCATTATTTATCTAAAAGTTAAATTATCATCTTGAATACATTTGTCATCTTGATTTTTTTTAAAACACATTTTTGTCTAAGAGGTTGAACAGCTAGTTTTAACTTCTTTCTTCAAACATATCAGGAGCTGTTTTCATTCTCCTCTGCTTTAAAAAAAAGTGTGCATATTCAATTTCACTTAACAAATATCCTTTTTTTTTTAATGAGCACTAGCAGGGTAATTCAAGATTATTTTCACTTATAATTTTTTTGTATGTAAGGCTTGATATGCACACAGGTAACACCAGACACCAGGCTGTGGCTAAAGTTGAGAACGCTGCAATGTAGCTGGCAGAGAAGGCAAAGGCAGAAATCTGGTTTTCTGCTTTTATAACCATACCTTTCACATGCACAATAAAACCCCAGGCTGAGTTCTCCCCCTGTGCTTTATGGCCTGCCTGGCTGCCCTGAGGGGGCCTCCAGGTGTGTCTGTGAGAATTTTATCACTTGTAGTAAGGGAGTTACCTCTACAGACATATAAAGAGAATGAGCAACCTGCATGAGAATAAATTCCTTCCCATGTAAAACCTTTTCCCTGGCAAAAGTTTCCTTGAACAGTTGCTAATCTCCCCCTCCTCACTATTTTTTCCAAAGGTCTTCTGCTCCTAGAATATACCTATGTGCATTTTAATTATTAGGTAGAGGGGAAGGCAGTTATCAAACTAGAGTCAAGGAACCAACCCAGTTAAAACTCCTTCATGAAAATATTCTTGATGTGGAGAAGAGAATAGGGGCACAGACAGAGCCGTTAGAATTACAATGAGGGGAAAAAAATGCCTGCATAGGTGTGGAAGATACTGTAACTCTAATAGCGTTATTCAAATGTCTCAATGTTGCAATAAATAAAAAAGATAAAAGAAAAAGTAAATAGAAATGACTCGTTGACTGCACATAATATGGTGGCTTTCCTTTAAGGCAGTAATTGTGAAAGCAGGTTTGTCTGGAAAATTATTAAAAAGATAAGATACATTCATTGAAATTAAAAGATCAGAGACGATGGGTATTGATAAGAAAGTGGCAATTATTTGGACAGCATGAAGCAATAAGAAGTTCTGAGAAAGATGTTAATAAATTTGATAGTGGTTGAAAGATGATTCAAAAAACGCTGGAAGAGGACCACACAGACAAAATATTGTTGAAGAAGACTGTGGGAGAAGAGGGAAATAAAGTTCCCCCTCTGTGAGCTGACAGTAATGAAAAGAACACTTGAACATGGTAAAATTAGAGTATTGGTTGTGTTTTCTATATTGGTACTATACACATGGGCTATATATAGTAACATCTAAGAGGATACCAGCAAGTAGTTGAGAAAAAAATGATTAAATAATTTGCTACTCAAAATATAATGAACACTTTAAATATTCACTAAAAATAATATAGTGTCCTAGACAAAATTTCCGTAACTTCAGAGAAAAAATTATACAGACCTCAGAGCAGAGAGGCACAAAGAATGGAATATTTTAAGGCTTCAGCCAGAGGCTTCTCTATTTGATCATCCAAGATAGGAGCGTAAACACAGGCACGTTCCCTTTTCTTGGAACTCATCAGTTCTGTTCAGCTCTTACACTGATTACTGCAAATGTCAGCTCCTGCGAGAGCCATCATTAGGCAGGTGATTCAGAAAGGTATCATCGACTCCCTGCTAACGCTTTCCAAATGATAGGAAAACGCACCCTACCTCAGTAAACTGTAGTGGTGTAATAAGGACAAGCGCTGCCCATTCCTTTTCAATTTCCAGTCTTTATATTAGCCACCATGAGTTTGCAAATGTGCTGGTCTTGGCTGAAAGTTGACTTGATACCATGTAGAGAAATCATCATTAGATAGTCCTTGTAAAATCTGATCCTTCTCAGGGTGGGAAACCAAATGTATTGCCTCCAACTACCAGAGACTGTACTACATGTAACTCTCATTTGCTGTTTGGGATTCATTGGGATTTGGCTTTTACTGGTTGTCATGCCAGGAGGATGAATTGGTTACCTATTGGATTAGGTACACAGTGGAATTCACGGTTTAGATCTAAATCTTAGTATGGCTTTCAGTTAATCTCCCACTGTCCCTGCATGTACAAGTACAATGTTCATAAGTTGCAGTCAAGGAAGTCATAACCCTCTGATTTCAGTTTTAGCTTATTTCACAAGAAGCTAGTGGTACAAATCAGATTCATTACCTGACAAACTCAGAGAGTTGATTTTTCATTTTATTGGATTATGGCTATGTTCACATACATGTTCACAAATGTAATAAATAGACTTGCTTCTCTACTACATGGACAAAAGTCAAATCTCAAAGTTTCACATGAATATTAGAATATCATGGCTGAGCAGTGCATCTAAAACTTTTATTCCTCATGCTGTATGTCTCATCTCTATTAAGACGGATTCAAAGGCTACAACCCTCCACCTTTCGTCAATGTTAAATTCACAAAAAAATATAGTGGGGAAGAATGCTATAATACTTTAAGTTGAACATTATTTCTCTTCTATCTACAGGCAGCATGAGCATTGCAGAAGATAAGAACTTTTCATTAAATCATTTTAATTTTTAAGAATAATCTTTCCCTCTAAAATTTTTCTACTTTTATGGAAAATAATTGGTAGCTGTCCTATTCAAAGTTAACAGTCTGTAACAAGAATTATGTGAGAATGAGAAAGAGTTTTTCGCCTCCACAACTGTGTTTGACTCAATTTAAAAACATCATGACATAATGAACTGTCACACTAAGGCCAGAAACTGGGGTATAATTGTGCATGTCAGATTCCACAGCACTCAGTTGCCATGAATCCCATTGTTTTGCAGAAATTTTACATTCTTGATGATGTTTACAAATATACATGTTTATGCCCATTTATTCTTGCTTTTTATATAATTTAATAAAAAACCTACATGCAGCTGTACCAGATCAGCTATGTAATATCACCTCATATTCTGGTTTGATAGGCTGTCCTTCAGCTTGACTAAAGTTCTGCAGTTAGAACAATCTCATCTAAAATCAATTCCAAAAATTTGGCTTAGTGAGTTATTTAATAAAACCTAACTTATGTGCGCTGTATAAAGGTGAGCACACACAAATGTCATAGTGACTGGCTCGCCTGTCAATCAAACCAGAGTCCTTTGCTGCAGATGTGTTGCATCTCTATTGCATTTAAAAAGTTGAATTCCATTGCTCAGGTGGACTGATCAGGATAACATCTGTATGAAACACAACATGACTTCCTTTTTTTATTATTAATAGCTAAGTAGTAGCTTCCATTGCTATTGTATTGTTGTTTTTAAAGTGCAGTGATTAAACAGAGTGTTCTACTGAAAGATGACATGTCCTCAAAATAAATCAAGTCTGCTCCAGAAGTACATTAAGAACTGTTTTCATTCCCTCTCCTTAGCAATATTTTGTTTTCTCTTTTTTTTTTTCCTGATTTTGCATGACTTGAATTAATTATTTCTCAATATGCTGTTACTGTTGTTCCTCAGAGTAGCCATTCAGTAGCTTTTGACTGACAGTTACTGAACTTTCAGGTCCAGTTATACATCTGCTCTATCACCATCTGCTGTCACAGTAAGGATTTTATCAGGTCTATTTTGAAGGAAAATCTCTAGAATGAAGCTTCTATTGTTAAATGCTTATAGAAACACACAGGGGAAGCTGAGTTCTTGCTGTTAAATTAAGCAGAAGTGCACAATAGGGTGTAAATTGTGTTGGGCTAATTCCCTGCTTTGTATTGTCAGCCATCTATGGCACTCATCATGGATTATTGCTGCATAACATATACCCTTGAAAGGCTTATGTTGCTTGTTGATACTTTATTGAGCTTTCTGTAAAATAAACTGAATATATATATATATATATAAGTTTGTATAGTTAACATGAAATGCTTTTCCCTGAGCAGTTTTTCATTGTTTTAGATGCTTCCTGTGGCAAATAAAAGATTTTTCTTCCCTTTACGTTTTAGTCCAGAGTAGCTTTTGAACTTCAGGACATAAAAGAGTTTTAGAAGGGCAATAGACACCACAGATTGTTAAAGATTTTAGGCTGAGGAAACCACATTGACTTCTGAGAGGACGGTCAGAGAACTTCCTAAAGCTAGTTGATTACCTGATGAGCTAGATAACATTCATGTTGTGAGTCACTTGATGCAGTTATTGGATAGCAATGCTTATGTCCTAGGGCAGCATACCCTATAGCTCATGAAAGGATGGAAGTAATTTGGACACCTGCTGGAAATTTAGATGATACAAAAGAATAATTAGATCAAGTTCTTATTTAAATCTCGAACTATAAGTCTCAAGCTGTGTATCAAATAATTTCTGCATGTCCAGATAATTCAATTTTGCCTCAAGTATAGATTTCATCTTCATTTACATACTTTTCTCATTTATTTTCTCTTTTTTTTTCCTAGTACTAACTCATTAGTATAAGAAGTATTAGCTTCCCTCCCCCCCCCGCAATATTAATATCTCTCCCTGAAAATTGCTTTCAGTAAGGGTAGTTTTGCCTGGACAAATTTAGTGACCACATCTGTGTTAGCTCTGTGTTCAGATTTTAATCAATACAAGGGTGAATGTACCGTATTCTGCACTCAAGGTTTAAATAGGACAGATGAATGAGGGGATTCTAACTGCCTTGTTCTATTGTAGACCTTTGAAAGTGAGTGAAATAAGCATATATGTCCCACAAGTAGACAGTATGATGCTAAATTGATAAATAGATAAACAAATATTACTTATTTTTGGATTCTACAAGAAGAGTTTCTAATGTTGTATGTTAATGTTCTAAAGGAATAAACCAATAGATAAATGCCGCGGTCCGAAAAGGGGGGGATGGGGCCGTGGCACAGCACGGCTTCGGGAGTCCAGGTAGGGTGCAGATGGAATGCTTTATTGAAGCCTGCACGGGGTTCTTTATCAGCTCAGGTGGGGAAAGGGCCAGAACATAGGATGAGGCATGAGACAGACAAACGGAGGAGCAAATCAGGATAGGGGCACAGGCGAAAAGGGGGAGGAACCGGGGAAGGAAAGGGCAAATGGTACCTGTATCCTCTCTGCACCTTCTTCAGCCCATCAGAGAGGGGAGCGGGGAAGCAGGGAGCAGGCAAACTCGTGGCAAGCCCGGGCCTGTCCAGGCTGTGCACTGTGTAGTGTGAATACAATGAAACCACATAATAACAGTAAACTCCATATAGTAAGTGTAAGGTCCATATAATAAAGTCCTGCCAATTGCTGTATGTTTTTCTCCATGCCTGGAACTGTTCCCATCCTGAATCTTGCTCCTTCACAGATAAATAAATAATAAATGTATATTAAAAATTAATATTTTATGTCTATAAATATTGGGTGACAGTCATGGCTTACATATATTCAACTGGTAAGTGCTAGATTGATCTACTGCTTTTGAGATAAAAGTGCTCTTACCAGATCCTTCATCTTATTTGTGCATTCCTCTTGGGTGTGAAATCAGGCTCTTTTTCATTCCACAGGTCTTGTGTGTCTTTCTGTATAGTATCACAGCTGCAACAAGAGTGGTATACCTCAGCTTTTAGCTTGGTGGTTAGGTTAGATGAAAGATACAGGTTTGACACACTGACTTTGTGGGTGCTGTAATTGCTATGTTGCCATAATAAGGGCTTTCCCTTCAGCT
The DNA here is from genome assembly GCF_003945595.2 of Pipra filicauda. NCBI lineage: Eukaryota > Metazoa > Chordata > Aves > Passeriformes > Pipridae > Pipra > Pipra filicauda. The sequence goes on along the minus strand of NW_024104457.1, from coordinate 419,947 downwards.
GCTACTTTTTGCAATAATATGATCTTAACCTTAATAAACCTGATTCTGCCTGTGTACATCTGGAGTTGTTCTGAATCAGAACCTCACAGTAGATTTAATCAGAGGAATAATTGCTTCCTGAGTTGTCATAACAGTATGATATGTATGCAGTTCTTCCCAGAAGCGTAATTATGTATCTATGATGAGGTCAGAAAGTGAGAAACCATTGAATTTGAATAGCAATCTGAAGCATTGCTTTTATCATATCTCTTTATCCCTGTGTTATATTTATATGCATGACATGATTAAATCCCATTTTAAGTCTCTAAACTTATTTGGATCTAATATTTTGCCATTTACCCAAGAAATGGTATATGTAACATAAATAGGACAGTGAAAGGGATACCAGCAATATAAAAAACAGATTTTCTGCAGGAGTTGGATATTTCTGATTTCTGAGACTGGAAACACAAGTAGCAAACATTAAACCAAGAAAGGACCATTTTTTAAAATTCTTATAGAATGCTTTCCTCTTTTTCATGTATTTTATTTTTGGATAGAATTTTTAGCTGCTATCCAAACAGGCCAACAAAGCACGAGGATAGAAGGCAAATTTCAGCATTCTTGTTTAGAAATAGATGCCTTGAATGATGCATATGTCCTGTACTTCTTTGTTCTCTGGCAAGTTCCTGAAAAACCGTAACAGAGAAAATGAGAAAAGGTGAGAAACAGAGTCACCATATCCACAAAATATATAGGTCATCTTTTTATTTTTTTTACAGTTATAATTAGAAAGATTAAGTATGGAGGAAACTTTTCTTTTTCTCTAACTTTTCCTTAAATAAGGACTTGTTAGTATCCGCAGCTTACGAAATATGAATTTGTTCTGTCTGGCCCCTTTGGGATTTTCATTGGAGGCTGAGGCTAGAAATAAAAATGTTGCAATGCTTTATTGTAATGTCTTTTTTATTATATCAAATAAGTGTAAAACTTCCCAAGAATAACATTAATTTTAGTATATTATGATGAAAGTATTCGGTAAGTCTATACACATGTTATTCCTTTGGGAATTATGTCATCTAAATAAATTAATTGGAATCAATGAAGCATATACTTTAACTTAGATTTTCTACTGAAAGAGCACATGGGACTCAAAGGCTTAAGTAAAATATTTTTAATTACAGTTTACTTCAAGAGGAGAGGTCAATAAGCATTCAATTTTTCTCATTCACTTATTTTACATCTGTGCAGATGATTGGTGCTTCATATCACACTCTGTGAAAAGGGAAAATATTTAGTCTCTTGAATTTCTAAGAAAAGTGATTAAACAGAATTCTGTGGACCAGAGACAGTCTTTGATCTCTTCTCTTTCATCACAGTAGCAGTACATGGTACCAGTGATAGAGTAGCTACCTGAATTTCATAGTATAGTTGATGTGCAAAATAGTACAAAGTAATTGACAAATTATGGTTACCTACAAATGAAGAAGGATAAAACCACGAAGAATTATTAATCAATGAAAATGTGTGAAAGAAAACTGACAATAAAATTGATGAAAAATGTTAAAAAATGTACGTAATTGCAAATGGAGAAACATCCCCAAGAAATACATATTATTACGACACATTTTTGTATTTTCAAAGAGTTGTATTTCCTGGGAAGAAGACACTGTTTAGTAAGAAATATCTCTTATATGTTAAGTCTATTAGAGAATATTTGTTTTCAATCTTACTATTTTGGAAAGCAAAACTTATTAAGTCCATGATATGACACAGCAAATAGAGATTTAGCAGCGTCAAGTAGAGAAACTGTTCTCGGGAGCTGACAACTTAAAAAAAAAATTATTTATTTATTTAATAAGAAACATTTTCCATTTTGAAGTATCTCTCAGTGATGCTGGGTTTAAAACAAAATAAAAAGTTTACCTTTACTTATGAAGAATGATTCTGGATAATGGTGCAGGTCTGAAGAGGTGAAAGTGCCTGAAGCAGTGCTGTGGCAATGCTGTGTCTGGGAACTTCTGACCGGGGTCCAGACAGACATGTGGCTTCTTTCTCTAAAAAAGGCCTCTATCTGATGGCTCTGGTAGCATGAGAGTGCTCAGTGTCCAGAGTTACTTGAACCAACTGGCACACTCAAAATACCCCCAAAGACCAACAGGATCAAGATATAATAGCATGCAGTTTCTAGCTGCTTTCTTCAAATATACATCCAGAAGTCCTGCTGATTCCCATTATTTGTTTAACAGTCTACTGTTTACAGTGCTTGCTTAGTAAAAGCAATAGTCATTCATCACTCAGACCTATTGCTCCCACAAGTCTGCCCTGATGGCAGTAGGTGGGATAATACAGCAGCCTCTCCTTCCCCTCCTGCTGAAGTAGGCTGCTGCTCAAAACCAAACCCAGAGAGTGGGAAAGAAGATCTATTATGCAAATAGCCTGCAGACCTTTGAGACTAGGCAAAAAAGGCTTTAAAGAAAAAATACTCTCTTTGAGAGGAGTTACTTCTGGTTAAATATTAATTCTGAGTTTACATCCATCAATTGTTTAATAGTTGGTACTATAGGTTACGGTCTGCTCTTCACAGGGCCTTGAATTGTTGCATCAGGATCTCTTCTTCAGTCAGACAGATGTCACCCACAGAGGATTTTTTATGTTATCTTTGTGGTTGAAGGTGCCTGCCTGTCCCTCTGTAGAACCCTGTGGATATAGAGACTCAACATTTTACACTGAAATTTGAGCTTCAATGCAGGACCCAATATTAATTTTATGGGTTGCATCCCTCCATTGTTCATAATGGTAGGACACTGCATTAAAAAAAAGTGCCTGAGTGGAAGAAAGCTCTGAATCTGAAAAATAAGTATTATTTGGTACTTTTTAGAAACTGAACTTCTCCAATGAAACTGCAAAATCCCTGGAAATACCAAGATGCCCAAGACAAGTCAACTATTGACATGCATCACTCCACTGTCAAAAAATAATTAAATGCAACATGAGTTCGATAAATGTTGTGAACTCTACTACTAACTCCCAGCTACAGGCTATTGGCATACGACTACCAATAGGACCTCCAGGATAGCCTAGGTTCAATCTAAACACCAGGGAAATTAAAACAGGCTTTATTCCAACAAAGCAAAAAGAAATCATCTTGTTAAAAAGTAAGTTATGAAGAGAAGCATGAAAATAATATTATGTAGAACATACTGAATATCATGATCTTCATCTAATCATCCCCTAAAGTTTTTCTTAGCTTCCGAAGGTGGTATTTTGGACGTTGTTTTCCTCTATCTTGTTGTCTTTCAAAATGGGACTGCATTCTGGCTCTTTTTCTCAAAACAGTTGTGTTTGGATACCCTGTTTTGAAAACTGATGTTTAAAGTGGTTCCAAAGTAATCCCTCTTCTTCTTTCTTAGTAATTATTAAGATTTTTTGTATACTTTAAGAATGTATAAGATTGCAAGTTAAATATCATTACTTTAGGCCTTTACTAGCAACTTTATTCTGGTCTCATCTGAATTCTCACCTTCTCTTTCCTTTTCAATCTCTATAGAATATCAGGGTCCTTCAAATTTCCCCCCTCCCCCCATTAACAACTGAGAAGGGGTGAGAGGATACATCTGTCATTTCTTAATAGCTGCTTATGAGCAATGTCTTCAGTCTCAAGGGTACCTTACCTGCAAGCAATCTGTACTAAAAATTCTTTTCCAGAGTGTATTTTAAGGATGAAATCTGCAGGGAGAAACTTGATATACTGCCCCTCTGAAAATTAGGGTAGATAAAAAATGGATGCATTTAGAAAATCCTGGACAGCTACAAATGGATTATGAAATGTGAACTACTACATTTGGTATGTAATACTGTGTGTGCCACCAAAAATAATGTGGAAATGTAATAAAACCAATGCTGAAGCTGTTTTGCTAAGATCATTAACTCAGGACTACTTTAAAACAGATTCCAAGACTTTGAGATCAAAAACTTGCAGAATAATTTATATTGGATGAGCTTTTGTAGGTCATCTGGTCAAAATCCTGCTCAGAGAATGGCCTACATAAATCAGGTTGCTCAGGACTTTACCATGTCAACTTCTGACTATCTTTAAGAATGGAGATTTCATAACATCTCTCACCAAGAGAAATAATTGAATAATTGTTTTAAAAATACTAGAAGACATCGGTGGTCTTTGCTACGTGATTTCTTTATCATAATGCTACGAGGCAGACGTCTCTAGATCTAGCAAAGCATGTCTTCTGGATTTCAATTGCAGAATATTTATTTGTTTTTATAAAAATAGTTAACTTATTTTTCAGACTGCTTTGATTGAAAGTTCAAATTCAGAAGGCAAGTGAATGAGAAAGGCAGTGGCCCATAATGTTATCTCTATTCAGCTACAGTGGAAGATCACTGAGACCAGTCTGTTTAAATACGGCATTAAGTATTTAAACAATATCCATTCAACTGTTATTTTTGCAAAAGTGATCTTCATTTCTTTATACATAGATTTGAAATACATTTTGACTTACAGAAAGAATAATGTGTTTTCCGATTATTCTAATAAAAAAAGGAATCCTAAAGCTGTTCCATATATATTAAATTTATGGATTAATTTACAATTTCTTATAACATGATATGATTTGAATTGAAATATAAACTGAAGTTTTACTTCACTGTTCATTTTTTATAGATCAAGATTATTTATTGGGGTTTTTTTAGAAATTAAGCTCAATTATATCTATTGCTTAATGATCTCAAAAACTGTTAAATAATTAGCCAAATGATTATTTGCTATAGCTAATAAATTGTAAAATTACCTTAGGGAATAATCTTTATTGATTTGATTAAAATTTTATACCACCTATTGATTTTTTTCCCTGTTAGTAACTGGCAATGGTAATGTTGATTCTCCAAAGACATTATGCAGATGCATCAAAATTTCTCAGGATTTCCATGTTCTGTTGGAGAGCTCTCTGGACTTCAGTAATTTCTGACTAGTTCATCTGTAGATAGACTCCTTTGTTATTTCTTTTCTCTTAGTAAATTTTGTATTTTATACACTGATTGTCAGTTGCTGGAGATACTGATGACCAGAAATTTAAATAAGAAAATTCAGTAACTAACTTTGCATAGAAGAGACATCTGTCCCCATTAACAATTGTAAATACTGACTGCACCATACCCAACAGTGTCATATATCACTTGCCATCATGTTTCTGATTGCAGCAGTCATTAATCATTGAAGGATTCTATGATATTATTAGTTTTGAATTGACTCTAATCACTGCTTCATTAGGTGCATTTCTGTTAGTGTGAACTTGGGGTTCAAATGGTGGGTTAGCTTGTTGTAAAAAGGCAATTCTTCCCTTGGTGCTATGAATTCTGAGAAATTAGCGACTTTCCTTGAACCTGTATAATGTTTTTATAAAAATTATAAATTATAAATATACTTTATTTTTATAAAAAAAGGTTACCTAACCACCAGGTGACCTTTCCTAGACCTTCTTTCTCACAACAAAATCATGTTGCTGGTGAAGAAGAAAATAAAACCCGTTTCATTACTCTGGCTTTTTTGGTCTCACTCTCTTTGTTCAAAATAATTCATTAACTGAACATGGATTATGAAACCAGAAAACTGGTGGATTTATGCAGAAAAATGATTGTACTTTGGAAAATAAAATTTCACCTCTTGATGACTTTTTCTTCTTTCAGTTCCATGTATTGAGTGCTTAAAAAAAATATTGAATTCATGAAAGGCAATGCAATGCTAGTCTAAATTTATTTAAATATTTTGAAGATTTTGTTTTTGTTTATTATTCCATGAGCATATAAGTAGTATTGTGTTCTCTGAGAGCCCTGGGAAAATCTTAAGAACATTTGAGGCTTGCAGAAGTCTTTTTCTTTTGATAGTCAGATAGGACTGAAAATAATTGTTCCTCAATAGAAATAGTAAAAGAAATTTTTCAAGCATTAATAGCTATTTTTATCAGTTTTTAAGTATTGTCCTTTAAATGAATGAGAATGTAAAGTAAAACAAGTAGCCATGAATAGCATTATTACATTGAATTTTGATGATGTTTTCATACAGTATTTAAAGATAATATTTTATGTCTAAACGGGCTTTTGTATACATACATATATGTCTCCAAACTCTTAATTCTGTGAAAATTTTGAGCTTCAAACTCACAAAGGTATAAAAATATTTCAAAGTCAGATCTTGTGAAGTCATTGGTACCAAAAAAGGGATTTCTCTCAGGTATGTTTATTTTGCTGTGCAAGCAGCAACACCAGAGGCTTTAAAGACAACTTTAAGTATACACTGAATATTTGCAGTGTTATCCCGGCTTTGTGAGCACTTTGAACTGTAAACATCTAATTCTATAAAAATGTAATAATGTTATGAAATCTCAAAATATTTATTAATGAAATTCATTTTAGTATTCAAACAAGTCAAACAAGTCTAACCTATTACCCATCATCTGTGTTTTCCATATACTCAGTCATTTGGGGTTCTTTCATGCTTATTGTTGCCATCTCCTTTGAACTGAGTTCTGTAAGCTCAGGATGTGAGTAAAGCAGCTACATGAGCAGTATGATCTCAGAGAGACAGCCAGATAGTCTAAACTGCACTAGTCCTGTCCAAGTTCTGCATACTAATCCTTTTCAGAGAAATAGAAAATGAAAATCAAAAAATATCTGGAAAAGTTCTCCCAGGATGAGAAGAATGGTAATAAATGTGTCTGTAAATATTTCACTTGCCCTGGTACTTAAGAAATATAAATATGTCACTCAAAAGTCTGAAAGACACTGTCTAGTGACTTGTAATATTCTGATCTTTTTCTTCATTCAACATGTTTTAGTAGTCTAACCTGTGGTGACAAATGAGAATGTGACATGTTGTTCATCAAAAAGAAGAGGTCATGCCCTCCAGCTTGATTATCTGGAATATTTTTCGTTTGACCCATTTATATTTTAGAGACTGAAAAATGTATACTATGTACATTTAGAAGGGGGGAAAAAAAGTCATTAATCAAAAGATAAGTCCTAAACCCAGTCAAGTTACTAGGCTTTAGAATAAATGATGTTTACTTTCTTGTCACCTGAGTGCTGAACTTTCTGTATTGCACTGTTATCTATTTTAAACCCTCAAAACCCCCCAGAAATTTCAACCAGGATTAAAATTTACAACCTTCCTTGTGCCTATTCCTAAACTCAGGAGATGAAAAATTAACAGGCAGGAATTCCAATATGACCATGTGTCAAAGATTTTTTTCCAGGAAAAAGAGAAGAATCCTACTAGTTGCAGTTGCACAATATTAAAAGGAGGGAGAAGGATGACAGTGTGATATATAGTAAATTTTTTAGTCAGGAAATGTGTGAGAACTGCTCATTTTCAAAGAGTTGCTGAGAGCTACTCTGTTGAGAGAAAATCTGGAGCCTCTCAGGTCTGCTGTAGAATGACTCTGATGTCAGTAGGACTGAGCCTCCTCATTGATAAACCTAGCAACCAAATGAACCTGCTCAGGGACATGCTAGATTGCTCTGAAGGTGAGTTATGTGGTGGGCAAACAAGACAAGGCTACAAGAAGGAGGAAGGCTCAGTCAAGCACAGAGGTTGCTCTAGATAACACAAGGTATTTTTTTTCATCATTAGCTACCATACCTATTTAGCAGAAAAATGCTTAACTCAATTCTGTGTAAAATGCACACACCCCTTATGCATTTCAGGGAGTTACCACATACTGGCTAGCTATTCTAGTTCTTTTTTTTTTTTTTTTTTTTTTTTTTAATTACGCAGTCAATATCCTGAAAGACAGGACTAGTGTGAGCTATTTTTGGACTGATTCCTACTCATAATTTCACCCTCCCCCCCAAATTAATATAGATTCGTACCTAACACTGCAATTTGCATCCAAATCCATCTTTGTAATAACAGCTGCATAAAGTCTTTTTTGAAAAAAGTCTGTACCTTCTAAATGCTAATCACCTCTATTAAAATGAACAAATTCAAATTATAATGAATTTTAAATACATGTAATCATTCATTGACTTGAATAATTTAAGGAGGAAAGAAACCCCTAACTTCTAAAGTTGACATTTTGTCAAAGGCACATAGTTGCCCAATTAATGTTCAAATTGACTTTGTCATTAGAGGAATTTATTTCAATAAGCAGATACTTAGAAGTCTTAAATAAGCAAAATGAGTGCTTTGAAATATGGCTATTAACATGTAACACTGGATGAAACTAAATGGATGAGAAAAAATGTTGCTCTGGATTAGTGGATTATAGCAAGAAGAAGATTGTTAGAAACCTGGAAGAACAAGGTACAGATCTTTACCTGTTCAGAAAGTTATCCTGTATCCACGTGTACTATATTTTTTCAAATCTGTGAAGGGAGTGAAGGCATGTCAATATAGTCCTTATTTCTAGCAAGATCTGGTAGATCTCATTGGGAACATGCTAAGTTTTCTCATGGGATCATGCTGTATGTAATGTAAACTGTCATGAAGGTTTTTCAAACAGCACTGTTAATGCTGGACAGATCTTTGCAGAGATCCAGGCAAGTTTTGTTACCCTACACATCTGTCTTTGCTCTGATTATGATGTTGTTTGCTAAGAAAGCAAATATACTCTGTTTGCAGTCTTTGATACCAGTTTTCAGTTATCTGGAGTGTAAGGGAAAAATCGTATTCCATAAATTAAAAGTATTTTCTACTTTCTCTGGTACTATTTACTCAGAGTCAGAATATTTCCTTAATTTTTGTGTCATCACTTAACAAAATAAAACAGGACAAAGTCAAATGGAAAACCTATGCTCAACCTTGTTCTGGTAGCAAGATGATAATGTGAGTTCTTACCCAGAAGGAAATTAATCTATGTGAGAAAAAATACATGTACGATCTTAGATTGAATAATCTGTTAGTAGCTAGGTAGTTCAAAAATATGAAGGGGATCCTTGTAGGTGATAGCTCTAAAGCATTTAGAATAGAAAGGAGGTGACATAATAGAGGACAACTGAAAGGGGAAACTACTTGGCATTAAAAGTTTTCTGTTTTTATACATCCATAATTTGTTTTCTTTCCCAGAACCACAGAATGTTTCAGGTCATAAGAAACCTCTCGAGGTCATCTTGCCTAATTCCCGCTGTTCAGGCACAATCACCTAGAGCAGGTTGCCAGGGCCACATCCATCTACAATTCAAATCAAAAATAGTTCATTTCTGTTTTTTGAAGTTTAGAAATAAAAGTCATAGAGAATGTTTGTCAAAGCCATTCCTTTGCTATTAATTATATGGCATAATTTTCTAGAAAATATTGACCATTACTGATATTTATTTCTCACAAATTATACTGAGAGAAATGTCATTTTAAATTACTTTAAATCTAATCTGAAACCTATGTAAAATAGCCTTTCACTGCCATCTATCTTCTGTTTCTTTCAGATTGTTTTTCATATGTAGACTATCTTGTTTTAGTGGACTTTTTTTGGTGAAGAAGATAGAAAATAATTCACAGGAATTATAATATTTTTGGAAAGATAACAAGGCTTTTCACAAACCTGAAAAATAGGATAGGAGACATTTTGACTGCATTTACAATTAAGTAAAATTTTTCTAGTATTCATTCAATATTTTATGTGATTAGTTTTTCTGTTGATTTATTAAAAAAGTTTCTCAGCATAAAAATCCCAAGCCTTTTATATGCACAACTGGTTTTACAAATGATTACATCATGATCACACTTTTTGTTCAATTTTTTTTCACACATTTGCAGTGTGGTTTCTGTTGTTTTTCTGCTAACAATTGACTATACTGAATTTTTAGACTATATGGAAAGGGATTTTAAAATGTACAGAGAAAATTATATTAAAAACAGGGTAGAGAGAGTTATCTGAGTTTCTCATTCCTCATAATTTTCCCCCTGTGTTGTCTGATGTAGTCATTTGTCTTCTGACTCCATCCTGTTGCCCTACAGCATGTTTTCACACAGTGTGTATATGAGTATCAGACTTCCAAGATAAAAAGCTGTCAGTGCATCTGTTCTGATCTTTGAATCACCTCACTTCTATACGTACATTTTACATTTCATTTTGGGGAAATTTTCTTTTATTTTTATCTCACTATTCTTCCTAAAAAATAATAAAAACTATGTAAGAACTCTGAAAAAGTCTCTCTGAAACTCAAATGACTTACGTCATTTTTAGCAAGATATTGGACTGATATAAAATATGGCAATTTATCTTGCTTGATTAGGATGTCTATGTGATTTAAGTACATATTAAATTACAAGATTATGGATTTTTGACTGAAGAAATTGCCCTGTTTCATTTATCATTTCAATATAGAATTTTTTTAAACTGCACATGATTTAAGTCATAAACCATTATGACTTATTGAATCTTTGTTACTGAACCAGTAGCCACTAAGTTAACTAATTTGTGCCACCATTTGATTTTGAAGAATGAGCTGCTTCAGGTAAGTCAGAAACCAGGACTGCAAAAATTATCTTTCAAGTGGAATGTTATCATAAATAAAATCTTTTTTCACCACCACTGCCACCTTTGGTGATAACAGTTTATAGGGACTCAAAAAAACTTACTAAGGTTAAAAAGCTAACCAAATTTTTGAATTTATAAAGGAGCATGCTATGCACCATCTATTTGTGATTAACATTTATTTCCATTCATCATGTGTCTGTGGTTCTAAGCATTTATTTTCAGAAATGAAATTTCTGAAATTTCATAATCTCATGAAATTCCATATGTACCAAATCCACATGTGCAGCAAAACTGAGAGAGGGTCCAAACCTCATATCATATTCATCACTATCATATTCAAATATCATATTCATCACTATTTCAGTTCATGTATACACATGAGCTACTAATTTGGAAAGTTAAGATCCCTTTCCAATAAATAATTGTCTTTAATTTTTTCATAAAGATTTTTTTTTTAGAAGTAAGAATGTTTACCAGTAACATAAATGTCTCAAAGAGTTCATCTATTTTATCTTAGAAGGGAAAATTTTCAACAGTTTCTGAGCTTTATTGTATAAAAATTACAATATTTTATTTAACTTCACATGTTTGGTATGTTTAGATAAAACTGAGATCACTGTAGGAACATATCAGTTGTCATAGTTATCTATTAAAACAACTAGCAACTATTTGTTCAGTTTTGCCTTGTTTTCCAGAATCTAGCCCAGGCTATTTTAATCCACACATGTGGATATGCATGCACATGCATTCAAACAATTTTGTAAGTATTCCTAATTATAATCATACAGCCTTTGCTTCACAGTTCTTTATGTTGAATAGTAGGTATTGAGTCTGAAAGAGAAATGCTTTTACGTTGATAAAGCTTTGGTACAGGAGATTTTCTGGAAAATCAATCTAAATTTTCCTCATGATTTACAGAGGCCTTAAATTTCATGGCTGCTTTAGTGCTGGGTCAATCAAACGTGAAATATCAATACATTTGCACAGCATGAGTGACTGTATCCTGTTATTTTGATGAATAGTAGAAGTAGAAATGAGGAATATGAAAGAGAAAAACACTCACTAAGTAGAGATTACATACAGTGTTACAATGTTATTAAATGTCATCAGGCAAGATGATATCTTACTGTGTGTCCAATTTTAATGAAAAAAATCAAGATGAAACCAAATGAATCCTGTTTAATTAATTTAAAAGCATAGATGTCTCAGTTCCCAGAAACTAGAGATCATTCATTCTCTTTCAGTTACTGATAGGAAAATATACCAAAGTACTACATATAGTAGTACAATTTTGTTATACTAATTTAACTCTTCTGTGTAACCCCTCTCAGTCACTGAGGTCTAGAGATTCCAGGGATGGGGATCCATACTTATGGATAACATATGAAACAGCAGAAATGAGAGAAATTTGAATAAACATCAAATTGAAATAATTTAAAACTTCTCCTACTGTACCTCTCAGTTGTTTGTTAGGGTTTTTTTCCTTCTGAATATTTCCTCATTCAGGAATAAATGAGATTTCAGAGAACATGTCTTTTTAGGTATTGCATGACAGTACAGTGTTTAGCACTCTTCTTGATACTTGAATATTATGGTGCATATCTGTCTTCTTTTTGACTTTTATAAGCTTGTTTAGTTACCAAACCAGCAGATACTTCAACACATGTTCTTCATTGAACCTGAGACTATGTGGCAGTTTTAGTGTTTGCTATTGGCAAAATAATTAAACGTTGAGGTTTCATTGTAGTGTTAGAGGAATGGATCTTCTCCCTGTCTCTATTTATAGTCCATGAAATATCCAGTAAACTGTGAGAGAGAGTAGTAGTGTTGATTTCACACAATGGGATTTGAAAAAGTCATTAATTTCCAGTGTGTTACAATAAAATCCACCAGAAAAAAAAAAAAAAAAAAAAGAGAGAGAAAAAAGAAAAACAACAGGCCCACCATTTACTTTAATGTGTATTCCATGGAAAACTATCAATGAAAATCCTCTTCCCAAAAGTAATGAAATAAAATGGTGTACATTACTTTTTTTAAAAGGACGTGACATACAAAATCTGAATGGATAAAACACGCAGTACAAACCTTCCTTTTGGAGACCTTTTTTTACCATTGGTAAACTTACTAACTTGTTGACTATTTATATAATTGTCTTTATTTTATCTAAACTGTTTTCCTTACATGATCATTACTGACATGTAAGACAGAGATTGCCCCATACTTTCTTAATTAATGTAGAAATCAGTTTCACAAAGATACTTAAAAATAAATCTATCCCATTAGCAGCATTCTATGAAATATGGGTTGATCTATTTTCCATAGCAGTAGCGTACCAGTGCACACTGGAAATTGTATTTTATTACTAATGACATAGTTATAAATCAAAGGTTTCATGATGGGTCTGCTCACTGTTCAGTGGTTCTCCAGAAGTTAACATAGTGGTGACTCATGCTCCGCTGCTCTTTAAGGATTTGATATTAAATTACTCAAACTTAATAGGTGGATATAGGTAGAGAATTGCATCCTAAAATGAGCTGAAATAAGTTACAGTTCAAACATCTGTGTCAGAATATCTACAAGTAGTGGTAAGTGTCTGCAGCATTCTGCTTAATTCTTAGCTGTAGACGAAGTCTGTTCAAGGTAGTGGCTGAAAACAGTCAGTAAATTTGCTGTTTCTAAGCAAGAAGGTTCAAAACTTCTCACAGGTATTTTCAGACAGTAAAAAAAAAAAAAAAAAAGGCAGATTGTCATTAGTTGGAAATAAAATTTGTAAGATCATATTGTTTAATGCCTAACTGTGAAACTGTATGTGGAGACAGTATCTATATTGCTGTGTAATAGGAGTTGCTTGATTTGATATTCCTGACTAGTGGTTCCTTACACTTCACTTACATTAAATTTTGCTGATGTGATCTGTCAGCAAATATGTAGAATAGACCTTTAACATCCATGGAGTATGTGGTTTAGGTTTTTTTCTTGTTACCAGCACAGCAAGGGTTGGTTCTCATGTTTTTGGATTGTCCTAACAGGTGTTCTTTGTGCAAACTGCCAATGCACCCTATTATGTCAGGAGTTCAAGGTATGCAGCTATGTAAAATTTGACAGACATCAGCTTACTCATATGAAATATTTGCAAGACAAGAAAATGTCTGAGGAATTTGTCAACACTATTGATTTTTCTGTCAGATAGTCTACATGGGCTGGACAGAAGAACGAGAACAGGACTCTCTTCAGGATCGAATGTACACACCAAAGTTTCTAGCACTGAGAGGATCTTCCCTCTATAAATTTATAGCACCTCCAGTAAGTATTTTTCTCATACTTAGTGGGAATAAATGTTATTAAGGAAAATAATTTCATGTGATGTGTACAAGGCTTTTGCAATGAGATATCACTCACTAACAGGATTGCAAATAGCAGCACTGAAAAGTTCCAGGATATGTGGTATAGAAGTGACAGAAAGCATCTGTTCGTCAGATGATTGAGCATTTTACAAGAATTTCTTTCCTGACACTAAACTGAGTACTTAGAAAAATAAAAGAAAAATCTACTTATGTTAAAAGGCAGCTTTTGATTTTCCTTTGGCAGACAGAAAAGGCCTGAAGTAAGATGGTTAAATTTGAACTGAACAATTATTCTAGTGAAACTGCTGGGATTTGGGGAAATAGCAAAGCTTTTTGCATGCTGTGGAAATTGTAATATGTCTGTATTTAGATTTCATCTCGAATGTAAGTTTTTGCTGCTAGAGAGCTTCAAAGGAAGGTAGGGAAGCAAATTAAATTGTTTAAGTTAAATATATTAATTGGAATCTGACTGGGAACACTGGGTAAAATTTTAGCTCTCGTCTTATACTCAGCAGTTTACTTTCGCAGTTTGATGGTACATCTAAGCTGCAGTAAAGATCCCCTAGCTAACTTTTAAACTATTTGCTAAGGATCCAGTAGCAATCCTATGCCTACAGCAGGGACAATCATGTTCATTCATTTTTCCTGTTTATTGAGTGACCTTGCTGACTGCTGCTAAACCCTGTGTTGCCAGATCCAGGCTGTAGCTCCTTCCTGCCTGAATCACAGAATTACAGAATAGTTCAGGTTGGAAGAGAGCTTTAAAGGTCATCTACTGCAAGCCCCCTACAGTAAGCAGGGACACCTTCAACTGGAACAGGTTGCTCAGAGCCTAGTCCTGCCTGATGTTTCCAGGGATGGAGCATATACCACCTCTCTGGGCAATCTGTTCCTCATGTGGTTCAAAACCAGCTTGCAAATCTTTACATTGTTCATCAGTATCTATTCCCGTTTGTTTAGCAAAAGGCTTAAAAACATATGAAAGACATGAGGAGTGGAAGTAAGTATGAACTGAAAACTCCATGTGTTCAGGCAAATGGATAATGGGGAGTGATTAATGGTTGTGGAAGGAACATGTTCATAGGAAGACTCTGAACCATGGTGATGTTAATAAGGGAAATTTTGACAAGCTGCTGTTGTATAAGACAAGCAACTCATCCTTGAGTTTTTATATGTCTTGTTTCGCTGAGCTGCAAGCACAACATGATTTTGTTTTGCCAGATTCTGGCTCCTTTTCTAAAAGAGAAAAACAGTTAAAACGTAGAGAAAGATATTTTCTCTCCATGGAGTAGGAAGGAAACAGAATGATAAACATACTTTTTATAGGACAAACAGAGGAAGAGTTCCTGTAGAGTTGCCTTAAAGACATATTATCATAGTATGGCTTGGGTTGGAAGGGACTTTAAAGATCATCTAGTTCCAACCCCAACATGTAATGTATTAATTGCATGCTTATATGCCCAGAAAAATTTTCTTCTTATCAAAGACTGCAGAAAGCCTTCTAAAGGACTTCTAACACCCTGTTTTCTGCATGCAAATGCATACGGTTATGTTTGCTGTTCTGCAGGTATATATATTTGTTTCTTCCAGGCATCACAAAAGATTACAGGGAAAGTTTCAACAACACAGTTTCAGAGCTTCTATTTATGAGATGCATAAAGTGTAGTCAAAAGAAAAACAGTTTTAATTATATTTGCAGTGTAAACTCCTTGGATGAAGTTTTTTTCTGAACAGAGATGTCTTGCCAAATTTTTAACCAGAAAATCAAATGAAAGTATTTCCCCAATCTTTGCCAAAGTCTAACACATTAGGGAAGTATGTGTTAAACAGTGTCTATCAGCAGCCTTCTCCGGCCTCTTTTTTTAGCTGTTTGATCAATAGTACTTCTGCTTTGCACGCTCAGATAAAGGAGCACTCCTAATGTTACTTATTTACACTTTAAAAGCTTTACACAATTTTTTTTCTTTCTGTTATATTCTGTTACATTTCCTCCTTTAGAATTATTACTTGTGTCAAGTCTGGTGTGTATCGGTTTTTTACTATTTATAATTGGAAATCTCAGAGAGGATGGATGTGAGAAAGAGCTGCTAACACCTTTTCTTTTGCTATGCAAGCTTTTAAATTAAAATCTTAAAAGTGAACAGGTGAAGCAATTTCTGTGACTGTCTTAATTTGACAGTTGCTCTTGCTTTGCACATGGCATTATATAGAAAGAGTTTTGGTTTGATCTGAAAATAAGTCCCTTTATAGGTACAAACAAAAGCGAGGAGAACAGGGAGGTCTTATATTTTCCACCAAAGTTTTTAAACATAGTTCCAAATGAGTCTGTGCTTCAACAGCCATAGTAACTACTTTTCCTGGAGGAGGAATATGACTTCAGCTGGTGTGGCTGGAGTTTTGGTCTCAGCGGGGCTGTAGCAAGATTCCTCTCCCCATTTCTTTGTTCTTGGTGAGAAATTCATCCTTTTGTCCATAGCATAAAGAGTAGCTTTATGGTTTAGTCGTCATACTTCAATAATATGGTGAAAACTGCATTTGAGGATGACTGCAAATAAATAAAATTCTAATAGAGGAACTATAACACTGTATTTTTTAACTTTTCACTCCTGCCTATGATATCCTGAAAGGAGTTTGTATTACAGTAATGTTTATAACTAAAAATTAAGTTAGGAATAGAATTTTCTCATACAACTGCAAAAAAATTTTGATCAAGAAAATTTTATCCCCTAGCATCCAAACCCACAGATGCTTCTCAGACGTGTTGTATCTATTATTGATTATTTTCTCTTTAGATAAGAGAGAAATTGTTCTCATACAATATTTTTCTTCCTGGTCTGTGAAGAGTATTCTATCATAAATTTTTCAAAGAATTTTATCTTGAATCTTGTAGAATAATTTGTGGTTTCATCAACCTCTTCATCATGCCTAATAAATTTAATGATAAAACCATCTTCTTTTGGAGCTGTGCCAATATCTTACTATTAAGATTATTTTTCTTTCATATATAACCTCAGTTTCATTCTCTTTTGTGCCTTCTTCTGTATTTTGAGACTGTGAATATTCTCCTGTTTCCATTTTGCACTTTCTTTGAAAAGTTATTTATAGATTGTTGTGATATTGCCTTGACTCTTACCTTACTGAATATATTCATCTATCTTTTTCTGTCCTATTTAAGTCTTACCACTTACCCTTTTATTTAATTTTATTTAATTCTTTTATCTATGCATTTTGGTGTAAAATAATTGCTTAAAATTAATACAGTTAAACACAATTGTCAAATCCCAAGACAAAGAGGAAAAATAAACTATTCTTCAAATGTTCGTTGTTAGAATTTAGAAGTAGATCTTGATAAGAAAAAAAAGAAAATGTATATTTGCCTTTTGTTTCATGTTTTTTTTTTTCCCTCTGGATTTCAAGGCATGTGAGGTAAGTGTCTGGGACATTGCAAGGTTGGAGACTCATTTTATGGATTTGCAAATACTGTAGGTGACTGGGAGCAAATAGTGGCATGCAGTTACAAGGAGGAAAGTAAAGAGAAACATACCTTCTTGTAGTCAGGGCACTGGCTCTGTGAGATGAATTCCAGGGCTGTATCCTCTCAGGATCTCAATGCAACCCCAGCAGTTCCCTGGGGAAGCATCATCATTCAGCACAGAGCAGCCAGCATGCAAGGACACTGCACTGTAAATACAGGGAGAACTTCTTCCAAGCATTACCTGGATGGAACAGTCTGATCCCTGGTAGTTATTGCTCTGAGGCAGTGCATGGTCTTACTGTATACATTATACTGGATGTAAAGAGCTTAGGGATATAGCTTTATTTTTGTTAATAAACTTACTTCCTGAAATAAATGAAAATAGCTTAATTTCTTTTTCTGTTTATTTTTTTTTTATTTTGTCTTTTGTTTTGTTTTTTTCCCCAAAGGTCACAACCTGGGATTGGACACGAGCTGAGAAAACATTTTCAGTTTATGAGATAATGTGCAAAATTCTCAAGGTATGATGAGAAAGTATAAAATAAATTACCACTTTGACAGACCAGTTGTCAATCCAGAGAGTAACGCTGACCACCTTGCAGAAAGAGATCTCATTTTTTCCCTTTGAATTCAAATATCAGAAGTCCTAGTGTCAGTAGATACAGAACCAAACTAGAAGGCATGGCAAAATTGAAAATAAATTGATTTTGACTAGGAAACTACTTTGTATCTCCATAATGCTGTATGGGGTTTACAACTTTACTTTAATGTCACATTTAATAAGCATGACATTTCATTTTCTGACTGAGGACCTAAAGAAACAGTGATCAATTTGATTGTTTTCAAATATGTTGATGAAACTAGTAGTGACTGCAATGTAAGATTTCACTAGGCCTGAGAGCAGTCTTTAAAATATACAATACCATTCTGAAAAATTTTGTCTTATTTTTTCTAATTTCTTCAGTTTACCCTAACTGTAACAAATGGGAAGAGATAATGAAAATTGTTTAGAAAGTTAAAATTATGAGTACAAAATTGAATAAGACCATTATTGTACGTTGATTTTAATTTTTAGTTCTCAATTCAATCAGAATTAATTTATCTTGTCTTCTCTCTATTTTAAAAACAGTGAAAAACAAGTGCCCAAAATTTTCTATGAGAAAAAAAGGGATTAAAAGAAATAGTCTCTTTCCATTAAACTGAAGTGCCTTCTGGTGTATGTTGGTTTTGGGTTTTTTTAGGTCAAAATTGTGTCGAATGTAATTTGGACTTTTCTGGACTTTTATCTAGTTCGATGCAGACTAGTATCAAAAGGAAGTATGAAAAAAATAATATTTTTTTAAAAGTGTTTCCCACTGGGAAGACCTTTTACTGACATAAATAGTACATTTCCTAGGTATTGCAGATCTCATAGGTGCACTATATTTTCCTTAGGGAGGCAAATTACAGACGTAATGGCTTAATAAAATTCAGAAACTTCTTACATCTGAGACTTCAAAAAAAAGAAAAGAAACCAAGTTTATAGTCTGAAAAAAAACCTCCTTTGCTAGCAATCTGAACAGAAAAGTGAAAGATTTTCTTTTACTGCTATGATGGCTGTGAGGCCTGGAGACTTCATCAGGGAGTAAAACATCCCAAATGCAAAACGTCACATCACTGTGGCATGTCCTTTAACCACCAAGTCTGTGCAAATATTGACTCCTTAGAAGTGGTCATGTAGGGAGAGAAATTACAGGAAAAGTTTTTCACTCTTTGAAGACATTGCACTAAGGGTGTATACAAATAATGCTCTTTGAGCACAGTCAGGCTTTAAGAGAGTTGAAAAATCTCAAACACTTTTCCCCCGCCCCTGCCACCCCTCCACCCCCTCCAGTAGTCTGTAATTGCTTCAGGCCTTGGGCTTATTGTGGTAAGCATCAAGGCAGCTCTTCTTTGTCAGAGAAGTGTATTGCAGCCAGGAAGATGACTCCTTATGACTTATCCAAGGATTTTATTATAGTCCCTGTATAGAAATTTACAGAATGTATGCCATATAGTTTTCTGTAACTTAAAGATCCTTCTTTTCCTTTTTTCTAACCTTTTGCCTTTGCTGATTCTCTTCTCATTCGCTCTCAATTTTAGCCATTTTTCTTTTTTTCCTCTTCTCCTGTGTCCCCTGTTCTTGCATATCAATACATGGATTTTTTTTTCTCTTCTCAGTAATTTAGCAGCAGTTATTACAGCCAAAGAGTCAGTCCACAAAGCAGCAAAACCTGAAACAATGCCTTCCTGCCACTTATGTGTGGAAGCACAGAAAAAAGTACAAAGATGACATTTTTTCTTATCATCAGCTCTCCAAATTGTCTGGGAAGAGGTGTAGATCTTCCAGTCTCAGTCTGTATTAACAGATCGGCAGAGAGGAAATTCCAGTTTAAGTGATATGAGAATATCATTTTTGTGTTTCTTTATCACTTTATTCATACTCAGATATTCCTTTATTTTCTGTAAATATGGTCAAGCTTTTAAAATCTTGAAATGTTTCAAACAGGTTCTTTGGCTGACTAAAACCTGTAAATAATAAAAAATGGAAGTAGAAAAATCATTGCAATAAAATGGCAGCTTATGACATTGGAGAATTAATCTTCACTGTTTTCTAGTTTTCTACAGCAGGTACTGTAGGACTTAACTATGGTTTCACTAAATATAAAAGCAAATAAACCCAAGAAAAACAGCTTCCCATTACTGCTACTACATTGAACATCTGTAGAGACTCAAGGTTTTGTTCAACTTTTATGCCAGAACCATAAAAGTCTCCATTTTAGCAATAAGTGTTTCAGGACACATTTGTGCAAGCCCCATGGGTATTATTGCAGCAGAGGCATCGTAAAAATGTTACTCTCGTGTTTTGTGATCACCTTCAAACTTCTTCCTCTCTATACTACCTCACTTGCTACTTTTGTTATAAATCTGTTTACCTTGGAGAATGAGTTGAATGGCAAAAGGACAAAGTAACAGGGTTTGAAGTAATTAATATTCTCAGGGATTGATAGATGGCATGATAGCTCAGGAAACCTAATGAGAAAATGAAAAGAACCCAGGTTTATTCCACTACAGAATGTTCCCACTCCTGCACTTCCTGTTCTTCCATGGTAAAGACTGAATTCATGTAATTCTTTTCAGGAAAATTGAGACAATAGAATTATTCTGTGTTTCTACTTCAGAAGAGACAATAGCTGTCATTGGGCAGAAATAAACCCCAGAAGACAGTAATGCCATTTGCAGGAAAATATCATCCATCAGTGTCTCTGAAGAGGGTTTAGTTCCATATTCTTGGCTAAACTCAAATTTTTCTGTGTACATAATCACTAGGAGTAATAGTGAATCATAGAATTATAGAGTAGTTTGGGTTGGAAGAGACCTTTAAAGGCCATCTAGTCCAACTCCCCCTGCAATGAGCAGGCATGACTGCAACTAGATCAGATTGCTCAGAGCCCTGTCCAACCTGACTTTGAATGTTTCCAGGGATGGGGCATATACCACCTGTATAGGCAACCTGTTCCAGTGTTATACCACCCTTATTATAAAAAAATTCTTCTTTATATCTAATCTATATCTACCCTCTTCTATTTAAAAAGCACTATCATAGATCATTCCCAGATGGTGAAACACAATCATCTATATTCTTTATTTATTTTAGAATGATCACTACCATGGATTTTGGGCCAAATGGACCATCTAGCACTCTCCAAAACATTCCTGTCATGGCTTGAGAGCTATCATGGATGAAGGAGCATTTGTAATGAGCTGTTGCATGTGTTTTACGGGAATAAAAAGTTTCCTGCTATGGATGTGATCTGTTCCTTACCAGTTAGCTATAGTGTCAACAAGCAGTCCCATACATGCTTAATTTGTTAGTATAAACACAGCTTTTGTGGCTAATATTTGCTTTAAGTAGAAAGACTTTCAGGTGGTCTGTGCTAACCTTTGTACCAATTAGCACAGGAGTGAGAAGTAGTGCTTAGAGGACTAAAAAATTCCAAAACATGTTTCCTTCTATGTTGATCAGGCTATTGGGCATCCTGAGAATGCAGGACTGAGTGTGTTGGTTGGGAATGCTGCCACACCTCTGTAGAGCCAGAAAGAGCATGCATCTTGGCTCATGTCTTCTCTGTAAAAGTGAATTATTAAATGTTATCACAATATTTAGTAATCAAAATGTGGTAATCAAAATGTAAGCTTTACATGGGTTGCTTACAATGGACTGAGATATTTCAAGAAATTTGTCCATATTTAGACATATTCATTAGATGTGAGGATGCACTGTCACCCAAGCTAGCTGGTATTATCTCCTCTTATATACTGGCAATTTCAATAACTATTCCTCATGGCACAAGGACAGGACTTTAGTAAGTCTATCTGAAAGCATTTTTTCCCTTTTTCCACTCCTTAACTTTGACTTAAGTTCTGATGAGCTTCACAAGAACAGTTTTGATTAGAGAGACTTATTACTGTTTGTCTTTTTAAATAGAATTGTAATTTTTCTCAGTTTAAGAGATTTGTCTAAGTTTCTACTCATGACAGAAGCACTATGGTGGAGAATATGAAAAGCCAGATCCTACTGAATACACATTAATATTTCAATGTTTTAGTGTGCAAGAATAATTCCACTTCTGGTAGCAGTAAATAAATATTACACCCAGCAAAGGACTTTACTGATTTAATTGTCAGGAAGGGTATATAGTCCAAAGTTGTTAAATAAAACTCAGAACGCATCTACCACTATGGCCAATGTTTTCTTCACAGTTGCTTGCATGTGTTAGCAAGCATCCATTCCAAAGGCTCTACTCTTCTCATGAACAATGTAGGACACTGGTATGCCACTTTCAATTTTTACAGTTCTCTCAGCCTCAAGCAGCTAAAAGGCAGGATGTTCTGCACCTTAATCAGAGATGTCAGAGATTATTGTGTGATTTATAGTTAGTGGATCCATATTTATAACAGCAATTTAATGAATCACTATTTTGTTGTTATTATATTTTTTTTTCTTTTTTCCCCATCAGATTTCAAGGAAAAGAAAGAGGGAGCAAGGAAATAAGTCACTATTCTTAATGTGATTAGGACCTTTAAGTAATCACAAAGACTATTAAAATTTGAAACAGAAAAGTAGATTTTAAAAAGATGTCTTTTGACTGTATGAAAAACAGTTTTATTGAGACAAATTCAGCAAAGGATCATTGATCCCCTAATTAATTATTTACAGTTTTATATAGTTAAAAAGTATAAAAAACAAAATCCCAAACCCTGATAATCACTTTCATACACTACCATAACAATAGTGGATTATAAGAAAAGGTTCTGTATAAAGTTTTCAAAATACCATATAAAAATACATATCTCATAAATATAAACCTCTTCATTCTCAAGATTTTGGGGTTGAAATAATAATTTTTGACATGAAGCATAGGTAAAACAGGCTAAATACAAAAATCGCATTTTAATTAAATTAAATTATTCATTGTGAAATAATGGCAAACAGCAGTGGGATATATTTGATGTAAAAGGAACATTATGGACATGCAAATAACTTAAGACCAGGGGGGGTAAATGCATAAATTGATGAACATATGAAGTAATTTATTAAAAATTCAGTAGGTCTGTTGATTAAGGGGTGGAAGCAGAGAGAGAATATAAAGTGCTGAAGAACTCTTTAACCCTAAAAGTAAACAGGTGAAAAGAAAGTGAGTAGAAATCAAACTCAGGCAATTTAAAATGGGGAAGAAATTAGGAACTGTAAAAGTTCTGATGATTAGTAAGTGAAAAGTGCCATTAAGAGAAGTTCATGATGTTCAAACCACTTTTTTTTTTTACCACGATTTTTTGTCAGACTGATGCTAGGGGAACAGTGACACTAGCATGTGGAAGAAAATCTGTAATCCATGTTAAGCAATTTGTTAGGCAGGATAATCTAATGATACCATTTCTGTCACCAGGACCTGAAGGGCCTGAAGTTGTGTCAGGGGAGGTTTAGGTTGGATATTAGAAAAAGGTTCTTCCCCCAGAGGGTGGTTGGGCACTGGAACAGACTCCCCAGGGAAGTGGTCACAGCACCAAGCCTGACAGAGTTCAAGAAGCATTTGGACAATGCTCTCAGGCACATGGTGTGACTCTTGGGAATGGTCCTGTGTAGGGCTAAGAGTTGAACTTGATGAGCCTTATGGGTCCCTTCCAACTCAACATATTCTGTAAATCTGTGATTAAAATTTATCTATGACTAATTTTCAACAGAATCGCTGTTAGAATTTACTATGAATAAATATTTCTAATTTTTTGTGCAAGAAGCTTTTTTCACCCAATCCTTTATTTTGAGGAGTAAAGCCCTGTTAATAGTCAACTAATTTTAGTGTTACAATTGAACAAATATTCAATACTCCAGAAAAGCAGGTACTTCTCTCCCTTCTAGCTTCAGAAATGGACAGGTGGCCTTGTCCTCTTTGGTACTTCAAAGCTGGTTTAACTGTTTTTTTGTATCTGTTTTTTTGTTACCTCTTATATTTTTGATATGCAGTTTTAACATGCGTATTTTGAGTGTGTGTGCATGTGCATGCATGCGCAAATGTGTATAATTTAAAAACATTTAAGTATCTTAGATAAATTGGTAAACAGTTTAAATATTTAAACAATTTTTCTATATGGGGTTTAGAAAAAGGTTTATTACATTTTTCAGGTAAATTTTGGACAATAACATAAAAGGTTGCAGTTCTCTGCCCCTTTTGCTTGAGTTACTTACTTCTTTAGCTCATTCAAGCATCTGCTTTTAGTTGTGAGAAAATGCTTTCTATAGTTCAGTCACCTGTCTTCTATCTTCAGTGTGTCATGCAAAAATATTTGGAAATTCACCATAAAAACATGCTTTATTCAGCAGGAAACAGAAAACATATTCAAGTGTTAGACCAGCTCTGAAATGAAATGTGAGGATAATTGTGGAAGACAGTCTATGCTGGCAATATGTCAGGGTAGTGAATCATTGATGTTTATAGCTAGTATAATTCATATCAGTGCAGCTATAATTTTCTTGCTATATTAATCAGGACCAACTTGGTGTCTCAGAAGACTTGTGATTTCATTCTTTATTTAGCTGTTAGTATGTGTAAAACCTCAAATGTAGTTATGTTAATTTTTCCCACTTAAGTTGCCTGTAATTATGCTGTCCTTTTCCAGTAAGTCAAATAAAGTAAAAAGGTGATATAAAAAGCATGGGAAACTAGTGGAAATGTTTATATATTCAGATAAATTTTAAAAATAATGCAAATAACACATAAACATATAAAATGAAAATCCAGAACATATTTTGAGGTCTATCATTAATATAGTTAGCTCAATGGCTGAGGCTTGCATCCTAAATTGATTCCTCTAAAGTACTTCACACATACTCTAAACTGTAGAAGTAATGGATAGGTTAATGCTACATCCATGGAATATCAGATTTTCAGCCATGGTTTAGCCAGGTGTCAATTCCTGGAAAAAATGCTAAACTGATGAGTGTTTCAGTTGTAAACAGTTTCAGTAATTTTCAGTCTGTCTTCTGTTCTACATTTAAGAGTATTTAATGTTACCAAAGAAAAGAGGTTTGGTTTCCCCTCTAACTAGAATTATGATTGTTTTCTACGATAAGAAAAATTGTAAAAGTCTTAAATATCTCCATGTCCGCTTGCATTAAGACAATCATTAAGCTGGCTTCAGTTATACGATAAAGAAAAACTTCCCCTGTACTGAAATTGAGCTCCTGACAAGGCCATTGGATTTCCACCACTGGATCCATGTAAGTGTAAGCTAGTGTGTAGCTGCTACTACAACACATGGAGATAGCCACTAGATGATCACATCTCTGGTCAGATTGCACATATTTCCTGTGATTCTGTATGTGATTTCAGTTCATTTCTCCTCAACATATACATAGTTATAGAAGACCTAATCCGTGGTGTGTTAATTTGGACAAATTTAATGGGCTCTCTGTGTTAAAGGCGCTGATGTTGCTCTAACTCTACAGCACCATGTAAAAAACCTTCTTGAAAGCAAAGAGGCAGTGTTATTACATGCATGACAACTACCATTGTATAAAGGCTCATTAACTTTTCGTTTTGTTCAGCAAGGAAGAACAAACAATATTTGAAACATAAAGTTACCAAGGAAGGCTTTTCATATTTCCCAATAACTTTAGATAGGTTTATTTTGAGTGAAAAATGAGTCAGTTTTGTTGGGCTGGGGCTGCCAATCTCACGGTCTGATCCTTCTTCCTGAAAGAGGAAATAACAAGACACACACAGAGGAAAAAGAAAATAATATTAGATACAGAATATAAATGTTTAAATGACTTCTGCAACCTCTTTGTTGCAGAAATTTCTTTTGCTACCTGTCTAGTTATGAGACCAACAGTGCTGTTGCAACATCCTTGAAAGGCAAAGCTAATTTAACTTTTAACATAAGGCAAAATGAATGTTGAAAAAGAAGAGAAATAAGGTGTGAAATATAAATACTGTGTAAGGATACTTGGGAAAGACTAGCATATGTCTTATATCCTAGATATTTGAGATCTAACTGAAGCTTGAGAAGTTTCCTTTAATTGAATTAGTCTAATCAGGGAATTTCTAAAGCTTGGAGTGATTCAGTATTTCAGTATTTTATTCACTAGTATATTCTGATGCATCAATTTTAGTAGGTTTTTGTGTAGCATTTTTCTCTAATTTATCAATTTTCTCTTATTTTCTGGTCACAGATTTTAATCCTTTGAGGCTTTTTAACTGTCTTTCTTTCTGACTATTGCAATACTTAAATTTAGCTTGAGATGTTGCAGTTTTATTGCACAAAGAATTTGGGACTACAGGCATTCATGCAACAGTGATAATTCTGTATTTTTTTTCACTGAAACTGTGTCCCATTCCTTATATGAAATAAATTGTTCCTGTCTCAGGGACAGCTATTCAAAACTTCTATTGGTGCATTCTCTTCACGGTGGAGGTCTACATATTAATCACTCTCAACAACCAGAGCCAGCAGCGAAAACAGAAATATTAACTTCCTAACAAATTTTTTGTCTTGTTTGGTTTGATCTTTGGTTTGATAGGATCTTCTTCTCCATAGCTCCTTTTGATTTTTTTTTTTCTGAGCACTATTAACAAATAATGTAAAATATAATTTTTTATCTTTTTACTCATACAAATTTGCTGACGTATTGATATTAACACAAATGCTTTCCCTATGCTACCCTAATGTATTCTCATCCTGACATAATGTATTGACAGGCTATTTGAGTAAATAAGGAATTTTGTCCAAAAAAAAGGAAGATAAATAAAAAAGAATGTGCAGTCACGTAGGCAATGCTATTAATTTAATGTATAATCAATTTGGTGAGTAATTTTCCAACTTTTTGTTTGGTGAGGTTTAATTCTTATCCTTCCAATATTTGTGTCCTTCATGAGGAAGACCTTTAAAAGGTCTTTTCCTACCTTTAAAACTAATACATCTAAAGTTGAAAAAAACTCACAAAAACCTATAAAATGAGACTTATATGGACTTTTCTTCCACATAATTGTCCACTTCTGGTTTTGAGTCATGTTTTTTTCTTTTCTAGAAGAGGCTTATTGCCTCTTTAAGGAGAAATAGTGTATCATGTTCTCACCATGGCTAGTAGCATAACAACCCCTAATATTCAGGAAAATAGGGATTTTCTCTTCCTATACAACATGGTGATGAAGCACGTTCAGAATAAAATCTTCAGACGGTAACAGCCAAATTTTGCCAAGAACAACTACCTTTTTTGGTAGACGTTAAGTCATTTTTTTTCCAAGGGCAGCAAAAGCGTTCACCTCTCCCTTAATAGCTTTTTCTATTTCAAAGAATGAGGTTCCAGAGCAGCCTAAAAAGCAGTTTCGGGGGGTAATACTTGTCTGTTTGTTTCTTTGGTTTTAACAGGGACAAAGCAATTTCATTCCTTTTCCTATTCCATTTTACAGAACTGATTCACTGTTTTAACTATAATGTAAAAATACTAAAATATCCTTAGGCAGGCAACTAGCACAGGGAAAAAAAATTATTAAAATTTGAGGAAGTAATAATCAAGGGGGCAGAATGAAAAGATAGGATCACTCTTTAGCATTGCAATTTGTTATCATTACATATACTCTTATGGGATCTGTTCTTAAACTTAATTTCCAGCAAATAATGCCTCAAACTTTGAAGAGGTACAAAACCTCAATAACTTTCCAAAGTGATGATAAGCACATTTTTTAATATGTGTTTGTAGTTATATTAGTCTCTGATTTCTCTGTGGCATAAAATAACTGCTAATGCTTCTCTGAAAAGTATTAGAATAATTTATTTCCTCAGAAGATTAGTCTATGGACATTTTGATAGTTTTCCTCATATAGCATAAAAATAAACAAGTTTCTCAGTAGAGTTCATTAAGAAACAGGCACAATTATGGCACTGTTTCAGAGGAAACCTGTGTTCAGAGTCTTGTTCTGATTCAGATGCGAGTCTTTGAGACTGCATCATCTCTTAATCAGGCAGAATAGGAAATTAATTTTCCTACTCAGGCAGAGTAGGGAAGTGATTCAAGCTTACTGCTGTACCTAATAACTTACAGGGAATGAACCTTTGTGTTTCTCTTAAGCAATCAGACACATCCTTCTAATGGAAATTTAATTGAAACTAAAATTTATCCTGCAATTATAAAAATTTTTCCCCTTGAGAAAAAATATTTTTTATAAAATCTGGACATCAAAAATATTCTGTTCAGTTTCAGTTTAGCTGCAATTCTGAGTTTATCTAAATGCATATATGTATGCAATTTCAACATTTTCTTTTCACTTTTTAACACTAAAACTCAGAAAGTCCAAATAAGATGAGCTATGTACAAACACATGCATGCCTGCATGGGTAATTCTTATTTTGTCACTTGATTAATGAGGATATGTTGGGGAAACAGTGTCTTTTTTTCACTCTGGAGCGAATCTATTCCCTGATGCCTGTAAATGCTATTAGAACCATCACTATAGCAACTAATGGTGATGCTCAAGCAAAGTGTTCCCAAAATTCCAGATAAAGACATAGATCATTAGAAGCCCTTAGAAAAAAGGATGCATGTTTATGTAGACAGAACTGATAAGTGAAAGGAGACAGAAACAGTAAAATAATCAGGGCACTGATGGCAGCAAGTGCAAAATGATTAGGTTTTACAGCCTTGGAGTTATTGCACTTTTGAATTGATGAGAAAATTCTTTTTATTTTCTGAGAATTTAGGTTTGAATCTTGGTTATGATAGGACAGATTTCTCTCTGCAGAACTGTCTAAATTAGTCAACAAACAAAACAGGATTTACTTGTTTTCTCATCTGTGTGTTATTAAGAATTACTATAATTAATATAAAAATCATGAATATTTACTTCATTTTAACAGTTGAAATAAAATTATCTTGAAAGGCAAGGTCTATTTTGTCTGTTTAGGTATACAACTCTGATTAGGGTGGTCTTGAACATTTTACATGAATTGTTGTTCATGTCAAAAACTGCTTGCAGTTGCACTGCCAAATTAGCTATATATAACTTCACAGGTAAACCAGAATCCATACGTGAGCACCTCATGGGTAAAAGTCATGCCATGAGCATGAAAATGGTAGACCTAGCTTTGTTTTCTATTGCACAGAGCTTTGTAGACTAGAATGACTCTGCTCTTACTGACTGTCTCAAGAGGGTCTCATGCATCTTAGCAGATTTAAATAGTAGTCAAAATGTGAGTATTTAATGCAATCATCATACTTAAAAAGAAAATATACAAGTAATAAAAAGAGGAGCAGTGCTGCTTCTGGAGAGAGCAGCCTTTCAAAAGAGAAAAAGCTGCAGAAGAGAGGGCAATGTCACTACTTAGTCATAAAGAAGCGTTCTGCCTTAATTTGAAAGGACCTGCCTAATGAGCCATACTTGGTTCCCTTAGACAAATTTATTACTCTCACTTAACATGGATAGCATTATTAATTAGACAAGCAGGAGTCATACTGTCCTGTCAGCAGAGATGCTGGATTACCCTGAAGCTGGGTGTAAGCCAGTGACTTTCCTCACAGCCCATCCTTCAGCAGGACTACATTCCCTCCAGTAGGGAATGAGCATACTGCTAGAAGTTTTGTGCCTGTTCCTCTTTGGAGAGTTTTATTAATTCACATTGAGAATATTGGGGCAAATGGTACAGCTAATCATTAACAATATGAAAGAGTCCTCAAAAAACCAGCACGAAACTGGCTCATGTCACTGACTAGTAAGTGCATATAAAAATGCAGGGTCATAGCAGATTCTTAAATGGGTAGAATGACATTTTATATTTTAGCTGAAATAAGAGTTTGGTAAAAGTTAATTAATGAAGATTCCTGCTTAATCCAGACCTGTTTTTGAGACTCCTGACAAGTTTATCTTAAATTTGCAGATGCTTTTGGACAATTCTCACTTGGATATCTAAAAAAAAAAAATATTTTTTGCTTTAAATTCCTCTCTTTATAAGGACATTTGGATACCTGTCTTTTAGCTCTTGCTACATATTGTTTCCTGAAGTTATCAATTGTAAAGATGGAAACATAATTAGATCTATACATTTAAAATACAGATTTTAAATGCTTGAAAACCAATGTAAAACTGAAGGGATATCTTGCAGAAAAAGAAGCAGAAGCAGTACTAAAGGGAACCTTGCCCAAAAAGTATTTTTACAAGTAGGATGGAATACCACTAACAAGTAAAGAACTACCTCATATGTATATCAGCAATTTTAGAAAAATTGAAGCAAATTATTTAAATGTATTTGATCTAAACTTGTATTACCATGGACTTAACCACAGCTATTGATATCAAAATCACAAGTACATACATTAGAGCTAATCACAAACTGAAATTATTATTCTGTCAAAATGTTTTTTCTGTGGAAATGCTGAATTTTGTTTTCATTCCAAATAAGAATGAAATAAAATATAAATGCCAAAAATAAATTAGTACATTATGTGTGTTGTTTGTCACAATATGATGTAATATTTGACATACTCTAAAATATTTATATGTAAAACACTGAGGGGAAATGCTACCTAGGACTGATTAGATCTTTTCTAAATCAAAGCATGGTCTCATTTTCATATACAAATAGCAAAAACCTGCATAAATATTGTAGACCCCATTTAGCTCTTCTTTCTCATTTCATCAGCTAGGTTTGATGTAATGCTTAGTAAATCTACTATCAATATTGCTATCAATGTTGATTATAAAATACATGGGCTTTTTTTAATCACTTCAAAGACTTCTGAGATTTTTGCATTTTTCAAACACTTTTTGAGTTCCATCTCAGTAAAACTTTTAACATTTTGTTTTTCTCAGTCTACACAATGACTCTTCCCTTTTTTGTAGACAGCATATTCTTCTCCATAGGTAAAAAAACGCCTGTAAGAATTGAAGAGTCTAACAATGTAATTCAAAAGCATAAAACCTTAACTGTACCCAGATAAATAGAGATATGCATTCTGGAACAGAGCACTGCACTAAGCTCTCTCCCATTTAAAAGCAGGGGTTGTTACTTCAGTTGTTTTAATGACAGTGATTCCTGTGATCCCACCTAGTGCCATAGTCATGTTTAAAAAAGGATTTAAGAGTTTGCATTAGCAATAATTACTGATTATTGTCAAGAATAAGTAAAGATGAGTTCAAAATATTTTTAGTTTCTTCTGAGATTACAGCTATGAAGAACTAAAGCCTTCTCCAGGAAATACATGTATCTTACACATGAGTCTTGTCAGACTCCATGCTGAATAGGTCCCTTTGGTTATGGACCAACAGGCCCATTCAATCAGGTGTAGCTCTGGAAACACAGTGAATTAAAGAGCCTGCTTAAGACCTGTTAGACAAGAAGTGCTTCCAGAATTCTTATACTTCTTATGGTATAAGAAGTAGTTTTCTTCCCTGGAGGAGTGAGAGTCCAACAGTCATCCAGAATTGGGATTGTTCAGCCTGGAAAAGAGAAGGCTTCAGGGTGACTTAATTGTGGTCTTACAGTACCTAAAGGGAGCCTGTAAGAAAGATGAAGAGGTACTATTTGCAAGAGCATGTAGTGACAGGACAAGGGGGAATGTCTTCAAACGCAAAGACAGTAGGTTTAGATTGGAAAATCCTTTACTGTGAGGGTGGTAAGGCAACAGGTTTCCCAGAGAAGTTATGGATTCCCCATCTCTGGAAGTGTTCAGAGTCAGGTTGGATGAGACTTTGATCGACCTGTCACTACCTATGGCAGAGGGTTGGAACTAGATGGTTTTAAGTTCCCTTCTGTGATTCTAAGTTTTATGTTGCTACACATATCTGCAAGGTTAAACATTTGTTACCCTGCTGCTGCTCTGTGTACTTTGGTGCTATGTGTGCAATGGAGCATAGGTGTCATTAACAATAATCTAGACATTATAACCTCTTTTTGAGTGCTGGTCAGAACATACTGTGAGCAGAATTAACACTTTAATTTTAGCAGAAGGGCCTGAGTGGAAGGGGAAAAAAATGGAGAAAAAAGATAGAAAAAAAGAGACATAAGTATTTGTCATACGACATAGGCTATTGTTCAGCTACATCTAAGTGGTTCAATTACACAGCCCTCTGAACATTGAAAGAAAAATCTGTGAGAATAATAATTTTTTTTTTAAATGCTGTTTGTAAGATCGAACAGCCTGTGTTCATGCTGATTTTTCCACACATGACTTAATTCTATTGAGCTACTAAGCTTAGGACTTGATGGAAGTAAGTAAGGAGATTATTCCATAGTGACTGGTCATTTTAAAATCCTAGCAACTTGTTTTTGTCATGGTGATTGCAAAGAGAGGGTATGTTCCCTCCATAGCTGATTCTTCTAGAAATTGTAAAGCAGTCTTGAACCAGAAGCATTCATGAATGCATGCTGTACTGGCTTTCTTGAAGAGGTCTGTCACACGTCTACTGAATGAATAGAAAGGGGAAAGTAGTGTATGATCTACCATTGCCTACTTGTATGCCTGAGAGTAATAGTTTCAGACAGGTTCCTGGTTTTTGTATTTCCTTTCTCAGTCAGCTTTAGGCTCCTAGTTCTCTGCCCCAGGGAGAGATGTCTTAAAAAATGTAAGATGCTCTTCCAGCTTGTATCATCTGATTATGCTCCCCTTGGTCTATTCAAGTTGTGTATAAGTAGAAAGCAATACTGTCCTGTAAGTCTCCTTTACTGATCTTAACTGTGTCTTTTGCTGTGAGGTAGCATTGTAGAAGTTGCACACAGGCTACTTATAACCAAATTTCCAGATGTATTGGCAAGGACAGTTGATGAAACTGTGACTTGTGGCAACTTCTTTGGCATGGCAGGGACAAAAATTAATTAAACTTGTTTCTGCAAGTGTATTATTCACAAGGACAAATTGTGTGGCAGAATTTTAACATAAAGCATCCCATACCAAATAAATGAATAAATAAATATTTGAAAACATTTTAGTGAATGGATTTCCTGATTAATTTGCTTATTCCTTTGTTTAGTACCAATTACAAATGCTAGCAATCATTCTTAAATATTTATAACCTGATATTCATTGTGTGGTGTTATGTTGAAAGTAAAGCCAAAAGTAACTTTCTCCTCCAGGTCCAAAGCCAGCAACCTAACCACTGGAAGCCACTGTAGTCTCTACTGGCAGTATCCATTTAAAGACAAATGCTAAGTTGAATTTTGTAAGCTATCAGAAATATGAACTTATCTATAGGGAAAATAGGGCAGATGGACTTTTCACACTACTTAAACTAAGTCTCTTTCTTCCTTTGACCAAAGTTCCAGAGCAGAGTGTGTGAGTCAAATAGGTCAGAGAAGCTGATATTTGTGTTCTTCATGTGAATAGAAAGTGGACACCTTTTATAGAATTTATCTAATCTAAAAGTGTATAGCTGACAACATTATGAGAAGTGATTTGATAAAATATTCAAAGTTATGCCAGAGATATACTGTGTGCTTCTGTACCATTCTGCATATAGGTGTCCTGTTTTAAATTCATTGAAATGTCAATGTTTAGACCAAAACCCTAGTTTTCAGTTCCTCAGCTCTCAGTAGTTACTACTAGCATTAAAAATGGCATTTAAAAATGCTGGGTTTGAGGCATAGATGTTTGCAATTAAAAATATTAATTGATGTATGCCAGATTATATAACTTCAGGTTTTCATCAGGACAGTGATCTACTGGACCGGCGGAAACATTGCTTCAGTGTCCAGTCTGAATCTGGAGAAGATCTTTACTTTTCTGTGGAGCTAGAGTCTGACCTAACACTATGGGAAAAAGCCTTCCAAACAGCAACTTTTTTAGAAGTTGAACGGATACAGGTGAGAACAACTGCCTGATCACCTTTCGGTACATTAACAAATTAGGTGCATATGAAATAATGATGCAATTTAAGAAATCTTCTGACCTTCTGCAGTTGTCAAATTATTATTGTTTATGTAAGTAATTGCATGAGAAGCCTGTTGGTGTTCCCAAACAGCTTGTGATCTAACGTTCAGAAGAGATCACCTCAGATACAATCTTTGAGTTATTATGACTTGGTGATACATATTTGTTAACTGAAGTTCATGGACAAATGCAGAAAAGCAATCTATAGATCAGGGACAAAAACCAGCTGTTTAGATATCCTTACTGTCTTGCATGCTACTCTATTTGCTACTGGATTTCACAAGAGAACTTTGCAGGAATTAAGTTGTCCTTGTAATACCAGGAATGAGAGTACACTGAATGAAGTACTCACTGGATACAAACAAGAACAAAATTGTACCTCAGATACACTATTCTCTCTTCACACATTTCTTGTTTCTTATGTATTTACTCAAATGTCAGATGACAGCAAAGATGGATGACATTCAGGTGCCAATTACTAGTGAATTTTTATAGCAAAATAACCTATGAGTGTTTAAAGATAACTTTGTTTCCCTCATATGACCAAAAAGTCATGACTTTTTTACTTTAAATAGGAGAAAAAAACACACACCACAATTATAACCTACCTAATCCTAGTTGTTATATTGATGTTCTAGTCATAAAATATACACGTGGTTAGAACAGCTTTAGTCGATGTTACCATGAGTTATACACACCTACAGGAGTTACATTAGCATATTAGCCTGTGCAAGTATTGGCTCATGCATTTTCTGCGTCATCCTGGGAATGCAAGCACGGTTTTATTCAGACAAATAGTTAGTTATATATTAGTCCTGTTCTGACCTATGAAGCACCACATGCAGACAGATTGAATTAGTATATGCTAATAATGATCCATTTTGGAAAGACTACAGTGCTGTCAGTTTTAATGTGTATTACCATTGTTGGAGGAGCTGGAGAAGATTCAACTTTCCTCTTTATTTCATACGCTGTGTTACCTTTTACCGAAACTTTTCTTACCTTACATAAATGACTGCAACACAGTTTATAGAAGCATTACTGTGCCATCAATAGAAGAATATATGGCATTTTTCTTGAATGATTTTTAGCCCAGAAGCCACTTCTTGTTTGTTCTATTCTAATATTGATTTATACTATAGCATTCCTAGTTTTTCTTTTTTTCAAAATTGCTCTCATGCTTCCCGCAAATAATTTCCCTAATAATCTTAACCTTAGATTAGTCTTAACCATTGCAGCTTTCTTTTCTCTCTCTTGAAGTTCAGAGTAGCAACTAAAAGCACAAAGTAATGATTTCCTGAGGCTGATAGATTGATTGATTGATTATAGCAAATCTGTAAAGGTGGATGATTGTATTTCTCATGATAGATTGTTATTGTGGAAATCATTATTTCAACTTTTTTTCTATATTTTCTCTATCTCAATTAAAAAAAAATATTTTTAATATAACTGAGTTTGACCTCCTCATTTTCCTTTCAACAACCATTTCTGCTTTCATCCAGCAATTTGAAGATGCAGATAAAACCTGGTGGTATAACTTGTCTCCAAGTTCTTTCACTGCACTGTGAGAAAAAAAAAAGTGACAGGTTCAAAATTAAGGTATCACCTGTACAGTTTTACTAAAATTATGGCTTATTAAATCATATTAATGTGATTATTTATATTTAATATGAATGATAATCTATCTGTGTGCAGGTTTTCCTTACAATAAAGTCTTATGATTTTCAAAATATAACTGCAGTTTAAAACTGCCTTTTAAAATTATTCAACTATTCCATAATCATACCAATAATAACAGCTACTCAGTGAATATAATTTGGCATTAACCTCCACAAGAGGTTAATAAGGACCCTATTCTGATCTAATTCCAAAAAACATATAATGAATTAAAGTATTTTTAAATGCCTCATTATAAATATATAATTTGAGTTTTTTTAGAAAAGAAATGTATTACAGGAGGCATCATCAAGCTGATAATAATTTAAGAACATGATACAATAATTTATTGGTATTTTGATGTGTTAGTTGCTTTTTTGTTAGTCTTGTTTAGTGTAGTAAGTGATTAATCCATTTTCCTTATTAACTATTAAAAGAAAAAAAATAGTTGAATTGAAGATCCTTTTTCCTTACTATCTCATAGCATCGTTGTATGAAGAATCTAAGAATGCTCTGGCTTGCACAACAATGTGCAATAATATATGACTGTCACGTTCCCTTTGTGTTCCTACTACTTTAAGCTAAAATTTTCACCTCTTCTGTTGTGACTTTTTTTATTGCTGTCATTGTTTGTATTGTAGCTGTTTGTTCTCTAATATAAGGTTTATTATGTAAGCAGTTTTGTGTTCCAGTACTTTAACATTTGCCTTCATTAAAGTTGAATCGGAGTTTGAAAGTCTGAATTAAGTCTTAGGTTTATAGTATGGTTTCCTTCAGCTTCAGAGATAGCTTAAACTAAGCTCTCAATGTATTGTTTTTTTCCATAATTTAAACTGTATGTATTGAGGAAGTAAAATCTAAGGAACTTTGGTTTGTCTCCTTCAGCCCCTGCCTGATCCATTGAATTATTCATAAGCCCAACTTAAGATTCTGTATTCTGTGAGAGAACAAAAAAATGAATGCTGGTATATTTTACTTCTTTTGGGAGGGGGATGCTTCAGTTCTGATAAAGTTTTCATGAGCTCTATGTGAGAAATCAGCAACCAAAGCCAAACATTCACAGTATATATAAATAAAAGTCACTTTTAAGGTTTTAAAATATTTGTTAAAAAAAAGAAATATTAAATTGTCCTGTATCTGGGGAACAATTTCTGCATTTTTTGCTTTCTCAAATGGTTGAATTAAACGACAATTTAAAGAAAATAAAGATGAGAAAAATCTTAACAAAGGTAATTAGTGTCAAAAAGTTCACACTCCTGCTCTGAGCTGTGACCCAGAAATATGTGCAAGTGCATACAACACATGCATAAAACAAGGGACATTTTTCCCCAAAGAAACTGAAATCTCATTGTCCCAAGATCTTTTTGTTATTCTCACATTTTTGCTTCTCTGAATTATTTTGAACATCATGGAGTACATGATCCAAGAGCGTAAAGTGGTCTTATGCCACTTTATGCTAAGTAAAGCATCAGCTGCTACTGGTGGTCTGCAGTTTCTTCCTACAAATAACTACACTGAGCTGAACTACATGATACTTCATCAACTGCACACTGCCTTTTGTATAAAGAACCTTCAATCTAGGAAGCAGGTTAGTTTTTCAGTGCAGCCCTGAATCATAGAATCATAGAATCATAGAATCGATTGGGTTGGAAAAGACCTCCGAGATCATCGAGTCCAACCCTTGGTCCAAATCCAGTCCATTTACTAGATCATGGCACTCAGTGCCACGTCCAATCTGCGTTTAAAAATCTCCAGGGATGGTGAATCCACCACCTCTCTGGGCAGCCCATTCCAATGCCTGATTACTCTCTCTGTAAAGAATTGTCTCCTGATATCCAACTTAAATTTCCCCTGGCGGAGCTTAAGCCCGTGCCCCCTTGTCCTATTGCTGAGTGCCTGAGAGAAGAGACCAACCCCCACCTGGCTAGAACTTCCCTTCAGGTAGTTATAGACGGTGATGAGGTCACCTCTGAGCCTCCTCTTCTCCAGGCTAAACAACCCCAGCTCCCTCAGCCTCTCCCCATAGGAATATGTCCTGTTTCTCATAAATCTTAACTTCCCAATGAGGCTAATTAGACCAGGCACAATGCCATGCTTAAGCAAAGGTAGTTGTGCCAGCTCAGCACGGTGCTGCACTACACACTGTAGGTTCACCTCTGGTGTTGAGGTGTGCAGTTAGATGACTTTAGATGACTATATATATTTTAAATCTGATATACTGTCTCCTTGCCAAAATTTAATTTCTGGTAGAGGCTCTAAGTCTGTTCCAGATCTTGGGGGTTTACAAATTAAAATGTAGTTCGTATCTCGTTAGAAGTTTGCAATATAATTCTCCAAAACTGTAAATTTTTTACTTTGCATGTAAAACCTGAACATTCTTGCATATGTGAATTCATTAACTATAACTGAAATATATTACTTTACATATATAGTTTATATGTGTATTTTACATATATACTTTATATATGCGCTGTAAACTTAACTCCAACCTTAAGTTCAAACCTAAAAGGGGTGGTATCCTGAGGAGGAGACTCCAAATTAACAATCTTCAAACAGTCACAGTGAGAGACAGATTCCAAGCAAATCTTCAAACTAGGCTCAAAAATCATTCTATAGATCCCTCTCCTGAAACACTGGCAACATATTAAAAACAGCATCCTGCAGTCCTCTGAAGAATCCTTAGGGTTCTCCTTCAAGAAGAACAAGGACTGGTTTGATGAAAACAATCAAGAGATCCAGGAATTGTTGAGGAAGAAGAGAACTGCTCACCAAGCACACTTTGCACTGCCATCTTGTCATGTAAGAAAAGCAGCCTTTTGTCTTGCATGCAGCAAGCTCCAACAGAAACTTCGTGACATCCAGAACAAGTGGTGGATCGATCTATCAGAAAAAACTCAATTATGCGCAGATGCGGGTGATTACAGAGGATTCTATGAGGCCTTGAAAACAGCATACGGGCCTACATACCAGGTCCAAAGCCCTCTACTCAGCACAGATGGTCAAACGCTTCTGACAGATAAAACCTCCATTCTGAATCGATGGTCTGAACACTTTCAGACTCTTTTCAGTACCAGCTGTGTAGTTCAAGACTCTGCAATACAGCACATTACACAGCAACCGGTGAAGAATGAATTGGATACTGCCCCTACTATGGAAGAAACTCTTAAGGCCATACAACAGGTGAAAATCGGCAAGGCAGCTGGGGTTGATGGAATTCCACCTGAAGTCTGGAAACATGGGGGCCAAGCACTCCATACTAAATTTCACGAGTTCATACTGCGCTGTTGGGAACTAGATCATCACTAGAACATCAGATCTTTGTGATGCAGTCATCATCACTTTGCATAAGGAGAAAGGAGATAAATCAGACTGTTCAAATTACCGTGGTATTACTCTGCTCTCCATTGCTGGCAAAATCCTGGCAAGAATACTTTTGAACAGACTAATACCCACTAGAGCAGAAGAACTTCTACCTGAAAGCCAGTGTGGTTTCAGAGCCAACAGGAGCACCACAGACATGGTGTTTGTTCTCAGACAACTGCAAGGTCTCTATGTAACCTTTGTTGATCTCACCAAGGCTTTCGATACTGTGAGTAGAAAAGGTCTATGGAAGATTTTGGAACATTTAGGATGTCCCCCCAAGTTCCTTAAAATGATCATCTCACTCCATGAGGATCAGCATGGCCAAGTCAGATATGGCAACGCACTTTCTGAGCCCTTTCTAATAACCTTCTACTGCTTCCTTTGAGAACGCACGCAAGATCATTCTCCAGGAAGAAAGACAACACAGAAAGAATCATGTCTTGCCAATATCACCAAAGGAGTCTTTCTGCTGTGCCTTTTGCAACCAGTCTTGTCTATCTCATATTGGCCTTTTTAGCCACTAGCGTGCTTGTATTATACATGGGTAGCACCCTTCCCAAATCTTCCTTGGCGATGCCTAGCCATGATACTTTATATAGTATTCTTTTTTGTACTAATGAGATGGTGCCAAACACAATATCCTCTTTTTCAATAACATTGATTTACAATCAAAGTTTTCATATTCATAGCAGTTTTATGGTATAGTTGACCTAAGAAAAAAAATCCAGTTTTATGCTAATATGAAAACTAACTGTGAAGTTTTCAATTTTCCTTCATTGCAATGTGTATTTCAACTGTTAGAAGCTTCTTACGTTCTGGGGAAGACCATTTATAATCCAAAGAACCCACTCAAAGAATATATAAGTAAAGGCATTTGATTTATCCTTGATAATCAAAATGCCAAAAATAGTCATAGGTACTTTTGTAATACTAGCAGTTTAGTAACTCACATTGTTACTATATTTACAATTTATATTTTGATACTCTGACACATTATAGATCATGGAAGTCTTTGTTATAATTTCATTTTTTTAGTGGTTACATCAATTTTTGAAGAACATACCTGTATTTAATTTAATCTGGAGGGTAAAATGTCTATAAAATAAGAATGGCTTCTTTAAAGAACTTGCAACAGATTTGGAAATGTTTTAATTTTTTCTTACATATTTTGTGATGAAAAATACAAGTCTGTCATTTTGTACCTGAAGTCAACCTCCAAGCACAGCTATAGTTTTGATCCTGAATATTATTTTAATAGATGTCTCACGGCATGTGTTGAAGTGTGATGTTATGGAAAGAAATAGATACATATATATAAAAATTGTGGAATGAGAAAGTCTTTCAGGATCTCAAGGTTTATCATAGAAATATTTGAGATGTATTGGTCCACTAGCTGAAGCAAAAAAGGTATTTCATATGATTATATGAGTTGCTAAATTGTATGAAATGCTACCTTTTCACTGAGATTTAGGACAGCACAGAACCACAGGAAACAGCATACCAAAGAGATATTTTTTTCTTAAAAAGCTAAAAGGAATATGTTAATGTTAAAATTTTCTGGGTATGAAAAATAAATAAGAGGGTTTGAGAATAATAAAACTTTGCTTTTAGTAATTTGCACTGATAAGTCACTGAGGCGATTCTGATTCAGTTTAATTTTTTCCCTAATAGCAGGAAATCCTCTTTTCACATTACTTAGATAACTTCATCACTCATCAAAATTCTTTGATTTGAAATACACTGACAATAAATGGATGTATTTACAGACAAATTACTCTTTTCTGATAATAATATTGAGAAATATAAACATTAGAATAAAGACATAGAAATAGTGGTTCTAGAAAGTTTTTTAAGAAATGTGTTCTGTGGTGACAACCTTCTCTGGTTTTTCTTTTACAGTGCAAGACGTATGCGTGTGTTTTGGAGAGTCATCTTATGGGACTTACCATTGACTTTAACACGGGCTTTGTTTGTTTTGATGCTGCCACAAAGGTAAAGTTCTAAGACTTGTTTCTATAACACTATTATTATTCCTTGTTTTTTCTAACATTTTGAGATAAGTAGTATCCTTAAAATGTCCTTCTCTTTGTTATAGAAATAGATCATCTCTTGTCAAATCTCTCATGCTTTAGTTTAAATTCAGGACTGATTTCTGATTATGTGAGAAGATGTCTTCTTTATGTGCTTGTTATTGAAAAATCAATACCAATATCAATCTGAAACAACCATCAGATCTTGATTCTTTAATTTCACATGAAAGCCCACACTGATTGAGTTTGATGTTTCTTTTGCTGATGTGTCTTTGGTTTGAGAAGAAATAATCTTCTTGGTTTCAAGCTGATCTATGAGTTTTGAAAATAACCTTCCATTCTCTTCTCTTGTTTCATGAGTGAGAGTGTGTGCTATTATAGCAATTCCCAGTTTCTGTTTTAGATGTATTTTGTTCAGGTGTCTGTAAAAGTATAAATCAACCATAGTCTGTACGTCTCACCCATCAGCTTTTCCCATCAGCCTCAAAAAAAGCTCAGTACGAGTGATGAAAGAGTTTGCTTTATTCAGTAAATAGTATGGCACCAATTTCCAGGTTACATTATTGCAAGTCCAAATCTCAGTAAAATCACTGAGAGCCTGAGTATGTTGACAATTGTACTAATTGTTGGCAAGTACTAAAATGTAAGCAGGCTTTAGTGCTTCTACTTGACACTGCTGTTATGTGAGAATGTGAAATCTTTCTTCTAAGTTCCGCTTCTCTTCAGTACCTGTTTTATTTTGAGATGCTGCAATATTGCCACCAGCAATTGCTGGAAATGCCCTTTTGACTACAGAATATGCTCTTATATTCTATCTTAAGTCAACCCTTCCCACCACATTACTCTGCTCATCCTAACCCTTTTATTCTTCCCACTCCATTCTGCTGTTTGTTTGCTCAAAGAGTGGTAAATTTGGAATTCAAATACTTATGTATGTATGTTTCTTTTTGTTATGTAAAAGACCTTGAATGATTCATCAGTGAAATGGGACTATCAGTTTAGAGGGCATTAGACAAAAAATCAGTGCAACAGAATTAAAATGCAGTGGCTCAGTAAAAAAAAGTGAACTTTTCCTCACCCTTCAATAATATTTTTATATATAATACCTATATATATAACACATATATAATGTGTGTTTGTATATATATATATGTATACATATATGTATATATATATATGTATAATATTATAGAATCATAGAATGGTTTGGGTTGGAAGGGATCTTAAAATTATCTAGTTTCAACCGCCCTGCCATAGGCAAGGACACCTTCCACTAGACCAGGTTGCTCAAAGCCCCATCCAACCTGGCCTTGGACACTGCCAGGGATGAGACATCCACAACTTCTCTGGTCAATCTGTTCCAGTGCCTCATCACCTTTACAATAAATTTTTTCTGCATATCTAACCTAAATTTTCACTCTTTCAGTTTGAACTCATCACTCCTTGTATTGTATGTATTGTATTGTATGTTAGAATAAAATATAAATATCACCATGAATTAAAAAAAAAAAGATGTTGTTTTGTTAGGCATTAGGCAGTGTGAGGTAAGGATGGCAATTGCATTAGAAGAGAAGAGAAACAATACAGTAGAAAGAAGTATAATCTTTTGCCAAGTGACTGCTAGAATTAAAATTGCCAAACAAGCCATAGGAAGAAAACTTGTCTAAAACCTGTTCTAAGTGTGTCAGTCACATTTTAATGAGTGCCTAAACAGGAAAAATATTACCTAGTCTCCATCATTTTATGGAAAGATGAAAGCTGCAATTCTCTTAGCCAAAAATTTATTCAGATATCTTCATTATGATGGCGACAGGTGTAAGTTGTGCCTATGCTGGAATGTTCTTCAACAATATTGCTAATCTGACATAAACTGAGACATAAACTAGACATGTATAGTCACAAGGGCTAAAAGTATTATTTCTTCACATAATGAAGGAGTTCATATGAAGCAGGAAATCAAAATCTATTTTCCAAGAAAATTCAGAGAAAACAATGAAGAATGGAAAGCAGTTTGCAGGACAAGAAAAACATGAATAAAATTTAAATTAAATTTTTTATATCTTATTAATATTTACATATACATTTATGGATTAAGACTGTACACAAATCCTAAGAAATGTCCCATGAATTAAGATACTCAGTATTAAAGACAAAGACATTATTTAAAATTTCATACTTTTCATTAAAAAGATACTTACATATAATTTTTTATAAGTTCTATGATTTTTTACAATTTGTATTTGAGAAATCAGTACAAACTATCATCTTTTCACTTTCAGCATTGGGGTATCCACAGATTTTTGGGGCAACCTCTTCCACTGACTCACCACCCTCATAATAAAAAATGTCTTATATCTAATCTAAACTCTACCTTCTTCTAGTTTAAAAGCATTGTCCCTTGTCCTGTCACTGTAGGCCTTGGTAAAAGCTCTTTCTCCATCTTTCATATAAGCCCCCTTTAACTGTTGAAAGGCAGCAACAAGATCTCCCTACAGCCTTCTCTTCTCCATCCTGGATAGCCTCAGGTCTCCCAGCCTGTCTTCATGGGAGGGGTGCTTCAGCTCTCTGATCATCTTAGTACTCCTCCTCTTGTACATGTTCAATTCTGTTATTTTGGCGCTGCTCATACCAATTTCAACCACTCTTTTTTGGGTAGAGCTTAACTCAAAGCCATATTCTATTGACTTCAGAGTTCAGTGTCAAAATGAACTGTTCATTCGGTATGTTTCTCACTTCTCACAGAACAACATCACAAATTCAAAATGTTTCAATGAATTCAGAGAAGGTCTTGAACAAGTACTCAGAGAACAGATCTAATGGATATCATTAAATGCTTTATTATTATTATTATTTATTTATGGCACTTACAGATTTTCCAGAACACAAAGATCTTCATAAAACAAACTAATTTCTGAAACAAAGTAGTTTCTGGGGACACCTGAGAAGCCCTGTCATATTTTGTTGCAGTGGTGCCTTCAGTAAATCTTGAGGCAATTTAAATTTTATCCTTAGGGTTGTGCATATGGTATTTTAAGTTTTCTTTCTTAATCACTAATGAGTTGACTGTGAACTGTCTTTAAAAGTTCATAATCACTAATAAGCTAAGTGAAGGAAGCCAAATTCTTTAACTCATGATTAACCGTTATTCAGCTATTCAAATATTCCAGTTATGTAAGCAATGCAACAATATTTAAATTGCTTCTTTCTCTTACGTTTTAAGTAGATTAATAAGTTTTGTCCAACATGACTGAAAAACTGCAGTCAAAATTTCACAAACGTTCTAAACCCCAAACTCACTTCCAATTTTCATGAACAAGTTTATAGAGGGTAATGGCTCTCATTATTCTTATGGTTTCCAGACAAAAACCGTGCAACCCTGTGT
Organism: Pipra filicauda; assembly: GCF_003945595.2. Classification (NCBI taxonomy): domain Eukaryota; kingdom Metazoa; phylum Chordata; class Aves; order Passeriformes; family Pipridae; genus Pipra; species Pipra filicauda. The sequence continues at coordinate 375,793 of NW_024104457.1, read as the reverse complement.
GGCTTGTTTCCTTGCTTATTATCATTTAATCTCTATATAATACTTAACTATGTAAGTTAAAATAAGTGGTTAAAAACTGCCATCTGTGCTAAATGTATTTCAAGTTAAACACATCATAATTTGATAAAAACATTGTTTCTGTCTGTACAGATGGATGATAAATATGAGTACACAAAGTATTAAACTGAGTTATTCAGAACAAATCTGTACTGTGACGTGATTATAACAGCACCGACATAAATCATGGCTGTTTCTGCTGCATATTCCCTTCTTCCTCTTATTTGTTTTCTGACTGATAGCTCTTAAAGTCAACAGTACTTCATCATTTAGAGCATTTGGTATGTTGCTCTATTGCTATTGTTGTTTATAACAAACCATTGTAATTTCCTGAAAGGAGAACAAACAGTTTTTAAAACTGCTTAGTTAAATCAGATTCTTCCAACATTTCAGAAAATAATTTCTTAATTCAGTTAAGCAGTTTATAAAATACCAAATATAATTTTGGACACAAAATAGTTCTTCTTCCTGAACCTTAACAAGTAGCAACAAGTATATTTGTGTCCTTGTTCTTCTGTAGCACTTTCCAGAGCTAAGGCTTCTGTGCAAGATGTCATCTCTTTTTATTACTAACAAGGTATGGTATGAAAGCAAAGTGTGACATAGAGGCCAAGCAGACATTGGTAAATGTCTGATTATATTTATTTGTGTGATGTAGTCCTTCATTTGCAGTAGATATATACCTGGAGTCAAAAGACCTCCTACTTCCTTTGCTGGTATACATGGAAGTTTAAATCTGATCAATAGGGAATTTCCCCACAGCATCTCTTCCACTAGGGATTTCTTCATAAAAATGTCCACCAGTTTTAATGCAATGTCATTTGCTTTATTTGTAATACAGAAAACTTATCTTGTTTATTTGTTTTTAAACTATGAAAATTCTAAAAATAAGCAAAATATTAGTTTGATCTAACTTGATCTTAGAAGTTATAAACCGAATTTTACCCTAGGTAATTTTTGCAGCATTGTGTATCAATCTCTACTGGAGAAAATATTTTTCCCAAGTCCTGCACAATTACAGCACAGCAATTCAGGTCCTAAATTTGTCTAACATTAGCTAGCAAATAGACATCAATGTTTTAATGAACAAATATAACTCTTGTGGATAATTTATGTTAGGTATGGACATGCACATATATTATGATAAGCATTTATAAATAAGGTTTTGCAGCCAACCTTAAGAATTAATATGGAAACTGGTAGATTATACAGATTAACAAGATGTGTACAAAAATTTATCTAAATACTATTCTGAAAGTGATCCAATATGTAAAACTACTTACTTGAGTGGCATTCAATAACTTACTTTTAACATGCTCCTAACAAAAAAAAAATTGACTATACTTAAAGTGTATGGGTGAATATATGTAGACATGTATGTTATGCATGTTTCTGTTTATACTGGCATATTCATTAGATTTTTTTTCTAAAATGTGCATATTTGCATCATAACTTCTACGAATAATATATATGTTTGTGTAAATATACATTGCAATATACCTACCTGTGCAAAGTGCTATGACTGTACTCCATCATATTTACCGCTCATTAAACCAGCAGTCAAAAATATATATTTGTCAGAAGAGAAGAAAATCATTCCTGGTAGGACTGAAAATAGATTAAGGTGCTGCTGAATTATATGGTGGTGCTAGAACAAAGTAACAAAAAGCTCTATTATGGCCCACAGGGCTCATATCAACAAAGCTCAGTGTACCTGTCCTCTGTTCTCTTGCAGAAACCTTGTGCACTTCATCAAAAAAGAGAATACACTGTAAACAATAAGCAGCATTGCAAATATATTTAATTTGTTTTTCATGCTGAAAGACTATTAAATCACACAGAGCAGTAGTTCTCTGAATTTCTTTAGGAAAAAACTCCATGTTTTCTGGGGATACATACCTTAAGGTCTGTTCCTTCATTCAACTAATACATATACAGCATATTGAAATAAAACAGCATGCAAAACCCCCTTGATACCCAAAGTTTAGTAATAGAGAAGGCAAGAGGAAACTGGACTTACTTCAAGATGGAGATTTAATGATGTAACTCTTGCGAAAAAATACTTTTTCTGTGCTCAGAATTTGAAACGCTGAACAAATAGCTACTATAACTTTAATATAAGCCATCAAGCATGATTCATACAGTTTTATGTTCCGTGGCTAGAAACAAAAGTTGGTAGGTCGTCTGTCAGTACCAAGCAAATAAACCGTAGTCTTTTAACATTCTATGTAATTTCAGTAATGGACAAGAACTCTTATTTTATAAGGGCTGAATTTCTTGCTTTTTTTCTTTGTCTCATTTTGTTCTTTATTCTCTGCGTCCTCCCGTCTTTCCCTTTACAGTTATAAAGCTGCAGCAGTTGACAAAGGAAATTGCCTTGGACCATAATTCTTTTGTAGTAAGGCACTCTCTAGGGATTGGTAACACGGTAGAATTGAGCAAGAGCAAGATCTTAATCCTACTCAGTTCCCTTCTGCTGCTATTAGTCTGGCCAAAGTGCCACTTTGCAAGAATGCAATCCTTCTCAATTAGCTATGAGACAGACAAATTAAGGTGTATCCCAGGTGCCTGAAGACCCAATTACTTTTATTCTTGAAAACAAGGACCTGCAAGGCATCTGCTCTTGATGTAGTTTGACTTGTAGGAGTTTTGCTTATTTTAGTCAGAAGACAAACAGCATTAGCTTGAAAGGTGCCCATTGAAGCTTAGCATAAATCTGTAATATATCAGATAAAAATTGCCTTAAAAACCTAAAAGTAAGAATAATTCAATCAGTCAGAGTATCAAGAAAAAGGAAGCAGTGTTGGAAAAATACAGCTACAACTTTTTGAAGATGCAAAGGAAAAGACAGCAAAGGGATTTGCTGAAACTAGAATTTGGAAAGAGACCTCTGACATCCTTTTCCTTGTTTACTCCATCATTTACATGTGGTCTGAGATGTAACTGTCTAATCATTATAAAACACTGACAGATTCTTTCATTTTTTTTTCCAAGCATCCTACCAAAAGCCAAATTTCTTTTGCTATTACATAATAAAATCTGTATGATTCATGTCAATGGAATGTATAAATAAAACCTGTATTTCATAGAGTCATAGAGTATCCTGAATTGGAAAGGATCCACAAAAATCATCAAAGTCTGACTGCTGGCCCTGCACAGGACAGTCCCAAGAGTCACATCATGTGCCTGAGAGCATTGTCTAAACGCTTCTTGAACTCTGTCAGACTTGGTGCTGTGACCTTGCTTGGGGAGCCTGTTCCAGTAATGAGCCAGCCTCTGGCTCAGCCTCTGGGTGAAGAACTTTTTCCTAATATCCAAGCTAAACCTCCCTGATACAGCTTCATGCTGTTCCTTTGGGTCCTGTCACATTGGTGCCTTCCCCTCCTCTTCCCCTTGTGAAGGAGCTGTAAAGTGCTGTGAGGTTTCCCCTCAGTCTCCTCATCTCCACCTGAACAAGCCAAGTGACCTCAGCCAAGTGACCTCATGCAGCTTCACTGGCAGGTGAAATGATGCCATTGCAGTATGTGGTGCAAACACTATTGCACAAGTTTGTTAGGTGTAAATAGTCTTTCTGCAAGAACAAGTATGGTCCACAGTGCATAACCCAACACAGAAGAGGCCAGACTGTTAAATAATATATTGAAGGTAGTTCATCACTGAAACCATAGGACAGAAGTTAAATCTATTCTTGTTGGAGATTCCTATGTTGACATAATACAACTTTTCTTTCCTATTGCCAATGCAAAATGTCCACTATATCCTTCCTCGATCATATAGCTATTGCAGAGCCATGGACTAGTCAGACACTCACATTTCTATGCATATCCCTTGGTAGGTAAAAATATAGTTGCTTTTTTATTCTGTTTAGAGTAAAACAACTCCTTGACCCAAAACAAAAACCCTAACTAACATTCCCAGTCATAGCCTAAACTGATTATGTGTATCCCCACACTTCTGATGCCATTATCTAGATGGCAAGTGATTTTACCTGATGTCATCTCATCAAAATTGTATGTGGTTTAGTCCAGAATTCCGGGAATGAGTAGCAAACTGACATAATATGAATGGGAAAGTGTTTCCTAAGGTCCCTTGCAGAATATGTGTTCTAGATTTAGCACTAGTGCTAAGAATAGAAGCAGTATAATTTTCTTCATTTGTAGCAGGAGACGGTGACGCCCTGCCCTTCCTGCCATAAGGCAGATGGAGCAAACCAAGTAGATGGGGGAGGAGTGGAAACAGATCCCTGACCGGAGAGGTAAAAGAATCCCCTCCCGACCCCTATCACCTCCCATGGTTCCCTTGAAGAACAGGTACGAGACCCTGGACCCAGAGAATCAGGTAGAGGACAGTCAAGAGGAAGATCTGTCTGGAGGGTCTCCTGGTTGCACCCTGTCTGCCAGAAGGATCATAACTACAGCTATAAAGAAAAAAAGACAAGTAGTTGTAGTTGGTGACTCCCTTCTGAGAGGGACTGATCGCCCTATATATTGACTAGACCCAACCCACAGGGAGCTCTGCTGCCTTCCCGGGGCCCGTGTGAGGAGTAGGAGACTCCCTGAGCTAATTTGGCCGTCAGATTATTATACACTGTTGGTAGTCCAGGCTGGCACTGATGGCATTAATGACATTACTGATATTAATAGAAGAAGTACCAGGGCGATTAAAAAGGACTTCAAGGCACTGGGTCAATTAGTTAATGGGACAGGAACACAGGTGGTGTTTGCCTCAGTTCCTGCAGTAGCAGGGATGAATGAGGAGAAGAGTCGGAAAACTCATCAATAGGTGGCTAAAGGATTCATGCCACAGACAGAATTTTGGTTTTTTTGACCATGGGGCAAATTCCATGGTACCTAATCTCTTCAAATCAGATGGGCTTCATCTATCTAGGAAGGGCAAACGGACTGTAGCCCATAAGTTGGCTGGGCTGATCAGGAGGGCTTTAAACTAGATTTGAAGGGGAAAGGGGTTGAAATCAGACTCTCCAGAGAGGACCATAAGGGTGGAAAGCCCGAGTTAAGAGTGAAATCAGCAGCCCAGTTGAAGTGCATGTACACCAATGCACGCAGCATGGGTAACAAGAGGAGCTGGAAGCCATCGTGCAACAGGAAAGCTATGATATAGTCACCATCACAGAAACTTGGTGGGATGACTTGCATGACTGGAGTGCTACCATGGGTGGCTACAAACTCTTCAGAAGGGACAGACAAGGTAGGAGAGGTGGAGGGATGGCTCTATATGTTAGAGAGTCTCTTGACTCTGTAGAACTTGAAGTCAGTAACAATACAGTTGAGTGCCTGTGGATCAGAATCAAGGAGAAGACCAACAAGGCTGACATTCTGGTGGGAGTCTGTTACAGACCACCCAACCAGGATGATGAGGATGATGAATTATTTTACAAGCAGCTGGCAGATGTCTCAAAATCGCCAACCCTTGTTCTTGTGAGTGACTTTAACCTGCCAGATGTCTGCTGGGAACTCCACACAGTGGAGAAGAGGCAGTCTAGGAGATTCCTAGAGTGTATAGAGGATAATTTCCTGCTCCAGCTGGTAAATGAGCCTACCAGGGATGGGGCCCCACTAGACATTCTATTCACAAACAGAAAGGGGCTGGTGGGAGATGTGGTGGTCGGAGGCTGTCTGGGGCACAGTGACCATGAAATATAGAGTTTTCAATACTCAGGGATGCAAGGAGGGCCATTAATTAAACCTCTACGCTGGACTTCCAGAGGGCAGATTTCAGCCTATTCAGAAGACCGGTTCAGAGTGTATCCTGGGAAACAGCCCTTGAAAACAAAGAGGTCCAGGAAGGATGGACATGCTTCAGGAAGGAAGTCTTGAAAGGAGAGGAGTTGGCTGTCCCAGTGTGTCAAAAGGCAAGGCGGTGGGAAAGACAATGGGTCTGGCTGAACAGGGAGATTTTGAAGGAAATTAGCGTAAAGAAGAGAGCCTACTGATTATGGAAAAAAGGGCTAGCTACTCGGGAAGAGTTTAAGAATATAGTTAGGTCATGTAGAAAGAAAATTAGAGAGACAAAGGCACAACTTGAACTTAATCTCACCATTTCCGTGAAGGATAACTAAAAGTCCTTCTACAGATACATCAATAGCAAAAGGAGGGGCAAGGAAAACCTCCATTCTTTAATGGACATGAGGGGGAATATGGTTATCAAAGATGAGGAAAAGGCTGAGGTATTTAACGCCTTCTTTACCTCAGTTTTCAACAGTAAGACAGGTTGCCCTGAAGACAGCTGGCTTCTGGAGCTTGTAGAAAGAGATAAGAATCTGAATAGCCCCCCTGTAATCCAGGAGGAAACAGTTAGTAACCTGCTGAGCCGCTTGGATCCCTAGAAGTCTATGGGACCAGATGGGATCCACCCAAAGGTGATGAGGGAGCTGGCGGAAGAGATCACCAAGCCTCTCTCCATCATCTACCAACAGTCCTGGCTCACTGGGGAGGTTCCAGGTGATTGGAAGTTGGCAAATGTCACGCCAAACCACAAAAAGGGTCAGAAGGAGAACTCAGAAAATTACAAGCCTGTCAACCTGACCACAGTGCCTGGCAAGGTTGTGGAGCAGATCATCCTAAGTGCAATCACACAGCCCCTACAGGATGGACAAGGGATCAGACACAACCAGCACAGCTTTAGGAAGGGCAGGTCCTGTCTGACCAACCTGATCTCCTTTTATCATCAGATGACCCGCCTGGTGGATGAGAGGAAGGCTGTGGATGTGGTACCTGGACTTCAGCAAAGTCTTTGACAACATCTCCCACAGCACACTCCTGGAATAGCTGGCAGCCCACGGCTTGGACAGGAGCACTCTGTGCTGGGTTAGGAATTGGCTGGATGGCCAGGCCCAGAGAGTGGTGGTGAACGGTGCTGCATCCAGTTGGCGACCGGTCACTAATGGTGTCCCCCAGGGATCAGTGTTGGTCCTGGTTCTGTTTAATATCTTTACTGATGATCGGGATGAGGGCATTGAGTGTACCATTAGCAAATTTCCAGATGACACTAAGTTGGGGGGGAGTGTCGATCAGCTGGAGGGCAGGAGGGCTCTGCAGAGGGACCTGAACAGGCTGGAGAGTTGGGCTAATTCCGACAGGATGAGGTTCAACCAGGCCAAGTGCCGGGTCCTGCACAACAACGCCCTGCAGCACTACAGGCTGGGCACAGAGTGGCTGGAGAGCAACCAGGCAGAAAGGGACGTGGGATTTTGGATTGACAGGAAGCTGAACATGAGCCAGCAGTGTGCCCAGGTGGCCAAGAAGGCCAATGGCATCCTGGCCTGCATCAGGAACAGTGTGGCCAGCAGGACCAGGGAAGTGATTCTTCCCCTGGACTCAGTGCTGGTGAGACCACACCTGGAGTGCTGTGTCCAGTTCTGGGCACCTCAGTTCAGGAAGGATATTGAGGTGCTGGAGCAGGTCCAGAGAAGAACAACAAGACTGGTGAAGAGACTCAAGCACAAGTCCTATGAGGAGAGGCTGAGGGAGCTGGGGCTGTTCAGCCTGGAGAAGAGGAGGCTCAGAGGAGACCTCATTGCTCTCTACAACTACCTGAAAGGAGGTTGCAGCCAGGTGGGGGTTGGTCTCTTCTCCCAGGCAAATATCAGTAAGACAAGAGGGCATGGTCTTAAACTGCACCAGGGGAGGTTTAGGTTGGATATTAGGAAGAAATTCTTTACAGAGAGGGTAATCAGGCATTGGAATGGGCTGCCCAGGGAAGTGGTGGCTTCTCCATCCCTGGAGGTTTTTAAGATGAGACTGGATGTGGCACTTAGTGCCTTGGTCTAGTAACCACGGCAGTAGTGGATGAAGGGTTGGATTGGTGATGTCCGAGGTCCCTTCCAACCCAGATGATTCGATGATTCTATGACTGTAGGAAGCATCAGCAACGTATTACAGGTATAGAAGTCAAGAGCTTTTCTTCCATGTGTCATTTATGTATTGCATTTATGTCCCAACTTTAAAATAAAAATATGCAAGCAGAGAGCATCCTTGGGTAATTATAGCAAAATAACACTAGCAGAAGATAATAGACAGTAATTTCATTGCAAAGACTAGAACAAATGAGTCCTAGATGATTACTTATAAATAAAATATTTCTCATTAAAAGGTATTGGTGGAGAATCTTGGTCTCAGATATGTCACAGGAAAAAAATCCTATTAATTTCAGTGAATACAGGATTTTTTTTTGATGATTTCTTATTACAATAATTTAATAGCATCTCAAGAGATGTCAAGTCTTAAACCTAATTTGTCATCTTGTCTGCACTGTTTACTTGTTTGCACTGCATTCTGGTATTCTTTGAAGTTAATTTTATTAAATGATATAAAATGCAAAAAACAGCCAAAGCAATCTATGAATAATAATTGGGTAAAGGATTTATATCTTATTGGTTGTTTTCAATTTTATGCATGTTACATACCATATTTGTTCAGAGATTGTCTTCTTACAGTGCATTTCCCAAAACATGGATTAATTATGTCAGATTTTCTGCAACCACACTGGGAGTATGGAAATTGTGAAGATGGTATTTTCAGTATATGCTACTACCTTGGTCCCCACTTTCTGGATTGGACTGTTTGCTGTTTTCACAAGTCCTACTTTTACTCATCGAATGAGAATTCACTTTTCGAGGCAATAAATAGTGCATATTGAGTTCTTATCTTGGTCTTACATCAAGGCATCATAAGGTTGTGTGCCTCAACTTGAAAGGTGTCTCAGAGTCCTCATGAGTAGCTGATGCCACTAGCTACAAAATAAACTTTTTTAATTTGGTTGCATTTTGTACTTTAAAAGGATTTGGCACCTGGTCCCCCTGTCAATTCTATTTTAGGGCATACAAAAATTTATTGCTTCCTAAAAATGCTATATATAGTCCTATAAAATTTTCTCAGTGATGCGTTATGCACAGTTACTGAGGATTATACAAGGAAAGTACTTGAAGAAAATTGGCTGCTTTTACCAGCTAAAAGAAACCCTATCAGAATGTATTATAGAGTGTTGAGCTCAGTAACACTGTACCTTCAAACTAGTAAGTAAGTACTTCTGCTTATATTTTATAATTTATGAAAACTGATTTAGGAATAATTTATATGACACATATTTAGGTGTTTGGCAATTTAGGAAAAGGCCGACATGTTTTACAAATGTACTTAATGCTTAGAAGTCAATATATATACATAAATATATTTGTACAAAATTATAACAACCTATGCTATCTCACTGAGACAAGCATTCAACAAATGGTTCTAAGGAGCTGTGATATTCAAAAACATGAAGACAACAGTACAGTGACAGTGGAGTAGATCAGTGTTCCCAAGGGTACCTATTCCTATTTAAAATTAGGATTCAGAACAATCACCATAGTGAGCACTGTGACACTGAAGTCAGCCCACTGGTATATGAAAGATAACAACATGTGAAACTCTCTGTCTCGTGTTTTTGTCACTGCTGCAGTTGCATATCTGTGTGAAACATATCTGTGCTTAGGTGAGTGTGTCTGGTCTTTCCTTTCTTACCTTGGCACTATGAAGCAACCATTGAAAAAGTATAGGTTTGGTCCCCGTTCACTGCTTATGCATTTTGCAGTAATGAAAATGAAAAGAAGAAAAGAACCATGCTTAGAACATATGAAACCACAAGTGGAAGTAATCCAGCATCACCAAGACACTGTACTTTCAGGGCAACGTGACTGCAGTCACAGCATTCTGCATCACCTTGTACATCTACTTTATCTGCGAAATGTGCAGCTCTGGCTACACAGAGCAGCACTTCAGCTTCTTTGATAGGAGACATGAAGTAAATGGGTCTTAATGGACATATGCTTAACTAATTTACCCAGTTTTTGCCATCTAGAATTTGAACATCTAGTTTAAGTAGTTTAAGATAGTAGCTACACTTTCAATATAGTATGATATATTGGAGTAGAGACACATCCATAGTCTATTGGGGACACATTCAGAGTCTATTAGAGAGAATCAGTTTTTCCCAGTTTTTAAACAAGGATGTAGGAACCGTTATTCAGAGATTGTCTAAAAGAAAGAAATAGCCAGGGTGACTAGCTTGAAATACTTTGCATTCCTGACTTGATAACTTAAAACTCACAACATTTCCCTACTCTTATTTTTGCAAAAAGAACCCTCCGTCATGTGGACATCTTTGGGGGAAATTTGTTGAAGATCATTCAAAAGGAACAGATAATTCTTTCATGTGGGAATAATTTCATGCCTTGTCAATAGCATTTTTACTCCTTACACTTTAGATGAAGAGTGTTTAATCATCTCTGCAAAGAAACTGTCAGTTCTAGGAGCTTGTTTTGCTGTCTTGATGGTTGAAGTGAAGTTTTGTTGGGATTAGTCCTCTCCACGCTATAGACCTGATTTTGCAGAGTAATTAAGTAAGAGAGATTGCTAAGTAGGAGACTCCAAAACCAATGTTATGCATAAATTGAAGTGTGTTCCTGAGTCATGCCTGTGGTTTGGTGTGACTGTCATTCTCTTTCCTCTGAGTGGGAATGACGTGCATGGTAAAACTGTATGGAAATGTCAAAGTACCGCAGTTCTATAGATCCTTCATCTTCATTCAAACTTAATCTGACTTGGAATAAGGCCAGGTACCCTGGGATTTTGCCTGCCCATCTAAGGGTCCTTGTTAATGCTGTATCTCTCTCTTGGCTTCTCCATATATCATCGGAGAAGAAAAAGATGATAGCTCATTTCTTCAATTGTTTTCTCCTGAGATAAAGAGACAATCAATGCCCTTTACATTTCTCATAGCTTAAATAGATTTGCTGTTCCTGAAGAAAGGCAATGGTCTTGATCTTCTGACAAGATTTGTTGATTTACATAGATCTGTAAAAAAAAGAAGTTTACAAAGTAGGTAGGAATATAGCCACCTGAATGATTTATTGGATTGCTTTGTTTTATCTTGAACTCACAATATAAGTAAACGTCATTTATCAAACAAGGTCAAAGGAATTGCACACACCTAGAGATGAGGGAAGCTATTCTACTTTCTGTAGCACACATTGGTGGACTCAGGAGAACAGCATTTGAAATAAATATGTTTTCTCCTAAATTGTCAAATCCCTTTAGTTTGTCTGAAATACGATGTCCTTAACTCTGTTTATGGCAGATGGGAGCTCACCTGTCACATACACACAGAGAATGAAAGTGGTGCTGAGACTAGGTGTTTACTTTTATGTGGAAGGGGCAACTACATAGAGAGAATTTTGGCAAAAAATTCTAACATTTGCTTTGTGTATTGTGCACAGTTAAGATGCTGTCCTTTTAGTCCTTTTAGTCCTTTTCAAGTTACTAAGACAAACATTGCAAACTTTATTTAGCTTGGTGCAGGTGAGAGATTTTTGCCAGTCATTAACATGAAAAGATGAACACACACTGAAGCAAAGAGACCTGCATAGATTTAGGACAGTTAAAAATCTGACCTCCCTCAAATTCTTTTTAATTCTCAGTAGATACTAAATCTTTCATAGGTATAGACAAAGGGCACAGATGGAAGTGTCATCCTATGCCCCTGAGAGGAAATAATTTATGAACTCTTAGACAAAAGGGTTGCCTTAAGTTTCTGTGCTGTCCGGTGCCCGTGAAATTAATGTTTCCTCAAAGTAACCGCACAATGTGATATTTTATTCTAATTATTTGAAATAATTTTTATTCTAATTATGTGAAATACTACTGGAATCACAAAGAAAAATTTTAATGCCCAAAATACCTGAAGGATGAGGGGATATCTTTAAATGAGTCTGAGAAGACTTATAACGAAAAGTAGCACTTGTCCAATTTTAAGCAAAATAATGTTTTTTTTCCTACATAAATCCACATTAAATATATTTTAAAAAGATGTTTTTCTAGACAGCTGTAAATTTTATTAACTGATTGTTTATTTTGTAGAGCAATCTGTCTTTTTTTCAACAAGACACAATGTAATTCATAATATAATTACTTGAAAGACCACTGATATGGTTAGAATTAATGATCTGCTCAAATTCCTCATTAAACTTTCATAAGTAAACTCTAAATATGTTCTCATTACAGAGTTTGTTTCTAATTTGATTTGCCCTTTATGTTAATATTAGATTTTTCAATGTGGAAAATAAAAGAGGGGATTTGTATGTAAGGTCATCACTTCAGATGGAGATAGGGAATCCACGAATTGTCAGTGGAAAAAAATCTTTGGTTTTTGGCATGACAATGAATTTATAATCCTTCTCCTTTTTGATTAATCATAATAGATAAAGGAATTTCAGAGTAAATTTCACAAATTTAGTCTGACAGATGTGAATCAAATACTGTCAAAGTATGATACATCTATATGATCAAAGGGATATCTGATCACAGAATACTACAATCGTTTAATTATGTATCATAGAGAGGTTAAAATTCTCTTGCAATGAGATCAACTATTTCTAATACAATTTGCAATGATAACTACATTGACTTGCTTGTGTATGATTTTTATATTTTGGGTTTTTTTGCCTTTAGGCTGTGCTTTGGAGGTACAAGTTTTCCCAGCTCAAAGGTTCTTCAGATGATGGGAAGAGCAAAATCAAGTTTTTGTTCCAAAACCAAGATACTAAACAAATTGAAGCAAAGGTAAAAACAATACCTTGTTTATATAAAGGCAATGTACAATTTTCAAAGCAACCAGGGGAGAAAAGGAGTATAATAAACTAAGTTACTCCAAAATATTACATTAATGCACAAAGGATGCAAACAAAATCAAAGAAATTAAAGAACAACATTTTTCTAGTTTAAAGTCTTTTGAAAGGTGTAATTAGATTAAAAATTAATAAAATACAGGACTCATTATTTATAGTTTTAGGCATGATTGCAAAATCTCCTCTTTGTCATTTTGATAAAGCTAGCTGAGAGATTGAGTGCCTTATTCCCTTACAAGGCTGAAGCTTTGTCTGTGTCCAATGCAAAATCAGAAAAGTTGTGTTTTCAGTTGTGTTTTTGATTCAAGAGTTAGTTCATGGAAACAGTAGCTGTGAGAGATTTAGCCTTCCTTCAATTTATGTGTTTTGAGAATAGGGCATTTAATGTCCCAGTGTGTGTGAGAAGTGATCTCCCTGGGTCTCTGATAATTGAAATTGCCTTGCAGTCTGGATCAATGTTCTCTTTGACTAGAACCCTAATTTTAGTGTAAACCTAAAGACTATTTTCTTGTCCATCTTTAGCCTTGCTTATGAAGCATTTCCTACATCATTTTTCATGACCACATTAGACAGAAAATTGCTGACTGAATGTGATAATAATACAGTTCCATGAGCAAATAGGAAATAGTTAAATAAATTGAACAAAGGTGCTAAATATGTACAGTATAATAAAGTGTGTAAAGAAAAAATACATTGCTTTATGACAATAGACACCTCTAACTTTAAATGCCAATAGCTACCTTAAGCAGTTATTTTTCCTTCCTCTATGTCTCTTTATGTTTGGTGTAAATTATTTTCTACCCAGCGGCTATTTACTTCATTTTGAATGTTTTACTCAATACAATGAAGGTATATAAAACCTCTCATTAAATCAACAACAATGAAATGTGGTGACCGTGTCTTTCAATACATTCTGCTGCATCTCAAAGATAAATACTTTCTTCTGATTCCTTCAGAAATTGTTTTAATAATATAGAACTTTTTTTCACCTATAAGAAGAAAATGCAAACTAATTTAATGTCATGAGGATGATTTTCTCTTAAGGAAACAATTGTACACTATTATCCTGCTGAAGGATGAAAGTCAAGTTATTCTTTTTCTAATATCTGTCTGCTATTGCTGTCATATTAACACAGGATTTTAGGATTGAAGAAACTTCATAGGAGTCTAAGAGTGGGACAGTGGTAGGTTTTTTGTTTGGTTTTCTTTGTTTGGTTTGGTTTTATCATTGGTTTTCTTAAATTGGTAAAACTAGAATATATTTTTAATTCTGAATTAAATTTTTTGAAAGATTTCTAAAAATTATGAAATCTAGATTTTGAAGAGGAAAAGTTTTCATGAAAATATCTTCCTGTTTTAAATTATATCTGTCATGTAAATCACTTTATAAGCCTTAGAGATATCCTGGTCTGGTACCTTTATTGTACCTATTGTTGTTCCCACTCAAGTTGAATAGAGCTTTGTTTCTAGAAAATTTTGCCTACCTTTTTTTAAGGTTGAAATTCTACCTTCAACCTTACGAAGGCAGAATATTACACAGACTTACTAGCATGCTTATTAATATTATCATGTTCCCTGGTTGTTTCTCTTTACTATAAATATAAACTTTCACCTTAATCAATTTGGAAATAAAATTTGTTACTTTCATTTAATTTTCTTGGTGATGAAAGAATATCGTCTATATTATGATCAAAGATGTCAGATTATATTCTCTTTGGAAGGTGCTATGGCATTTATAATGAGCACATCTATCAATTCCAATTTGTTTTCTGGTTAAGTGTGTTGCTTAGTCTAAGAAATGTAAATAAATGTGGCTGTAAAATGAATGCAAAGGTTTTGGGTCATATATTTTGAACATTCACTGGTTAGTTTAAAATTCTTCAGTATCATTTATACCTTTCATGGATTTAAAGCCCTATGCAGCGTGAGGAGAGGTGGAACAGTCTAGCCTCAATTTTTTTGACTTTACATTACTAAGTTAGAGGTATAGCTATTTGTGGAACTGTTGAGCCATTAGAAAATCTTAATCAGATTTTCAGAAATGCTTGTAATGCCAGATTTCATGCATACTGTATGCAGGCTTCATTTGGAATAAGACGATGGAATTTTTTAAAACATCTGTTAAAGGTTGTGATGAATATTCATGGCAACAGCTTTCATCACCTGTTAAATGCAGCTCTGTTTTTCAGAGGGCCTGGAGACTCACTGTTATAAGGGGAAATACAGTGCAACATTTTCCTTATGATTTTGTGTTTTTTTCAGTTATGTTATATTGGGAATAATCAGAATGTGGTGAAATGAGACCTCACAGTGGAGAACAAAACCAAAAATTTAAGGGGCTATTGCACCAGTTTATTAGGGTTCTTCACTTCTGCATTCCCAAGCAGGAATCTGGAAGCAAGGTACCTTTCAAGGCACCTCAAATCCTGTGTACAGTTTTGGGCCACCCACTGCAAGAAAGGTACTGAGGTGCTGGAGCAAGTTCAGAGAAGAGCAATAAAGCAGGTAAAGGGGCTGGAACACAAGTGTTATCAGGGCCACCAAAGGGAGCTGGGGTTGTTTAGCCTGGAGGAAAGGAGGCTCAGGAGGGATCATATGGTACTCTACAACCTGAAATGAAGTTGTAGCCAGGTGAGGGTCAGTCTGTTTACATGAGTAAAAAGCAATAGGTCAAGAATGGCCTCAATTTACACCAGGGGAGTTTCAGGTTGGATATCTGGTGGAATATACGGAGATATCACTGCCAATGTTAGAAGAATCTAGGAGAAATACATTTTGGGAAAAAGTTCAGCACCACATCCATTCATCAGGTAACTTTTTTATTTTGTTGAGAAACACACTTGCCACCAGAGTTTATATTCCTAAGTGAAAGTGACTTCACTGACACTGAATTACTAATACTTTTATAATACCGTCAACATTTTTTGCAGTGTGCTTCATGCTGACTTAAAGAAATTCAAAATGGCTTGCTTTGAGACATACATGTGCTACAGATTTCGTTACAATTTAACTTATTACCCGGTATACTTTTCGTCAGTTTTAAAATAATTTTAGATATTTGAACATTACAAATACTGCCTTTTATTTTCTGTAGAGACTTTGTACTGATGCTTTTGTTTGGTTTCTCTCTAAGTTAAATCATAGTGTTTCCTCATAGATTTAAGCAGTTCCAGACTGAAAAATCTGAACAATAATTACCATAGGTCACACCAGTGGATCCATGGCAGGGTGCCTGGAAACAAACACCTGAGTTTGATGGTCTCTAAGGCAAAGTCTAAGTGGTTTCTGACAAGAAAACCACTTAAGGGCAACATTAATCACCAGTACCCCTTAGACATTCCAATCTGTAGGTTATTTCCCAACTGTCACTCAGCAGGAGATATTGCATAAGTTTGCACAGTCAGACAGAATTTTTCTGAGTGAGAACTACAAAATAGAGCTGTCGGCTTGGCAGAACATGGAGCCAATGTGTCCCTGTATTTGTTCTTACTGAATTGTTGCGATGGGTTAAAAAAACCCAAGCACAGAAGGGCAAAGCTTTCTCTGCATCTATAAGGATTTCACTTAGGTACCTTCCTATCTAGTTATCTATCTGTTTATCTAGAGTTTTAGGTGTAGTTTAATGATCCATTTTTTCTCCACAGTATCACAGAAGCCTCCAGAGACTAACACAATCTCAGGACTCTAATAAACTCAAGAGTGTTGTAATCTTCAATTTTACCTGACTAAATATTAGACCACCGCAGTAGAAACTGCTTTATATTTCTTTGACAAAAAGGAAGAGTACCTTAAATCAATGAGAGATACTATTTCAAGATAAAATGCTTCCAAACATAGAAGTATGTAATGTGTAGAAAAATTAGTGCTTTTCCTTATGTAATTTCTCCTTTGAAATTTCTAAGTAAGCACACCAAACTGTGAATTGAGAGTCCCTGTGCCTTGCAAAACATATGTATAACTCAAAACCTACACTTCAGTCTGTGCTTTCACCTCTCTCAAATCACAGCACAACAGTTCTGTCAGAAGAGCTCAGTCAAGGTCACACAGCTGTGCTGCATCAGGTGAGATTTTGTTCACAGACTACCTGAACTCCTAAGATGAGCAGTACAAAACTGAACTGAATATAAAAATAAGCTTATAAAGATGAAGGCCCAGTCAATTGTCTTTGTCTATTTTAATATGGAGAACTGAAGAGGGCAGAAATATGGTATCAGCAAAAGAAGAAGTGTAACTTCGAGGATTAAACATTAATCTTATTATTAATTAATACTACCTTAATAGTAATTAATGTTAATTAATTTGTATTTTAATTTGTCTGGTATAGAACTCTAACGAAAAATAGGACAAATAACCTGAGACATTGCTGCTCACATTACTGAGAACAAAATACTTACTTTGAACTGTTGCAAGGTGACTTGATGGTTGCACGATTTTCCAGACTGACATTTCTATTTAAGTGTATTCTCCAAATTGCAATTTTAAATTAATCTTTGCTCTTAGCCTTGAGGGTTTTTCTGTGAGCATCACAGTGCTCTTCACATTTAGAATATCATCTTAAAAGGTACATCTTTTAAAAAGTACATCCTTAAGATTTTTACAGAATGATTGCTCAGTTGCAGTGACTGCATTTCTGAGCTCAGATTTCTGACCTTTGTTCGTTTTTGTGTTTCAATTTTTATTTTCCCCATGTCTTGCACATTAATTATTTGTTTAATATCTCTTTTTAGATCAGATTCTATGCTAATATAGAGAGACTATGTAACACCAAATTTGATGAAAGAGCAAATATTTTCTCATATAAGCAGTTTAAATACGGATGAAAGAGAAGATTTTTTTCTAACCATATCATGGATACTTAGAAACAAAATTGCTTGATTTTGTAGATATATCATTTATGTAGTTGCATCATTAATATAATGCAATAAGAGATTGTTGTGGTTTTTTTCGTTTGGGTAAACTCTTTTTTTGTTTCCTCTTTCCATCTCTTTCTTTCAATCCAGACTTTCTTTGTGAAAGGCTACTAGAATTTCCGTACAATTCTGACCTTTCTCAATGACTACATCTTTCTCATACACCTTTCAGCCCACTGACATTGTCCCCAGCAGGAACTGTGAATGTTCAGGTTAATAGTCTGGGAGTGTCTGCCATAATGACAGTAATATAGGGTGAGATTAGTTTAATCAACAGATAGCTTATAAAGATAGTTTCAAGACCAAAGTGTACACTGATATTCCTAGGAGAGTAGGGTCTTAGGTAAGGCATACAGACAACATTCTGGAAATTGGAATAATACTACATTGTGTACTTTTGCATGGACAAGTAGATGCGGCTCAAGTTAAGATTTCTTGCTTTTTGGGGGTTCAGAGAATTTTCTCCCTACTGGTATCAATTTTAATGGCGTCACTGCATATTTTTTCAGGTTTCTTAGGGTTTGCCTATTTGTTTACTTGAAACTTCATCTAAAGTAGGTGTGTAATATGTAATACCCTGCCTGAATAAAAGTGTATTCAAATGAGAGGATGTCTGAGGATGAAATATATACAAAAACAACCAGGGGTGGCTGGATATGCACAAAAGCCTCTGAGTTCCCCTCCATCTGCTGGCAGTAGTGCCAACCTGTGGCCAGCATAAAGTGCAAGTTCTCAGTGGAAGTGAGGGCATGTTTTGTCTGTCAGCAGCTCTACATGAAATCTTATCTGTTCATTGAGGTTTCTTGTGATTAGGATAATCTGCCAAAAAAGTGTTGTTCCTGATAGACCCTGTTCCCATCAATCAGGCTCCTGGGAACTGACCTGCAGCCATTAATCAGACCTATATGTAGTCACCGCATACCAGCCAGTCTACTGTGCTTCACATTGCTTTAATTTCCAGTCAAATATGCATGTCTTCATTGAAATAGGAATAATGTTTCATGGCAAATAATAATCAAGCATTTGCTAAATTCTTGATTCTGTTCTTTGCAATCAAGGTAATTTCCACGTTGTGTCATTTCTATCAATAATAGTAATCTAGTGGGACCTTCAGAGGCTGTTCTGTTGCTTCACCCATTCGCCTTGATGGTCCATTGAGCAATGAGTATTCCTGACGTGTTGCTGTTGCAGAAACCCCTGTGATAACTATTGGCAATTATTATAATCATGCACTGTGAAAATTCAGTGTCCAGTAGCTGTAATTATGATAGTAAGAACTTTCAGCTAGTAGGGTTACCTAGTTAACTCAAACAATTCTCAAACTATAATATTTATTTTAATAGGCTTATTCTGTTGAGACATGGGAGTAAATGTAGTCTTTCTACATATAACATGTGCAATTGATATTACAAATATTTCGCAATTCCACTAAATATTTATTGTCTCGTTTTAAGCTTCAGTTTTATTTTTATAATACTGATTAGACAAATTAATATATTAATAAAACTGAGTTAACTGAAAAGTAACTTAATGAAGGATAGTTGTTATTCTGAAATAGCTTCCATAATTCCTTGTTTCCTCATCTTTCAATGTCCGTTGTTTTCTTATCTATGATAATTTTTCTTGTTTTGAAATTTGAAGCAGAAAAGGCACCACTTTGACATAGTGATAAAATTGTCTTTCTCCCAAGGTTTAAAATTGAAAATGTCTTTAAACAGATTTTTTTTTTGTATGGACACAGATGGCAGGTTTGTGAAATTCAGCATAAACGTTATCTTCTTTATTGATAATTGATTGTCAGGGGAGTTTAAAGAAGCTCATGGGATGTTACAAATTTATTTCTGAGCATGTCTGAAGGACATCTGCCAGAGTTGTAAGAGAGCTGAACAAAGCTTCACCTATTCAGCACATAACTAGACACCCTGCACATGCAGCTTTCTGCTTTCACACTGTTATCCCTCACACATGTGGGGGATTTGTGAATGTCTCCATGTATTCTGTGAATAAATATCTTTCAGGAAATATCAAGGGGAAGAAAATTGCAGGTTGATGTAATTTTGAGGGATTTAGCAATTTTTGTTGAATTTATATCATCAATATTCTTCTAAGCAAAAGAGAAATACCCTCGGCACTACATAACCTGGAAATACTAGTGCTAGACAGAAACAGAAATAGAATATGCCACAGATATCTATTATTGGCTTCTTATTGCAGTGAGGAAATCTGTATAGGCAGTGAATCAAAGCAGAAAGATAGCAACTGTGCACCACTATCCCTATACCTACATGTATTGAAGTACCTGTGTTTGCTTTCAAATGCAACAGGTATTTATTGATTAAATACCAACTCCAAGAATACATACTGCAGATAACCTTAAAAAAACTGATCAGACAAAGTTAATTAGACACAAAGGAGCAAATTTATGTATGTAAAAAAATGTAGGTTTTTTTCCTCTGTAGTGGTGTCTAAAAGAGTCCCAGCTAGTCTAATTGTATGCTGATGGGCTGTAAAGAAGTGTAAATTAAGGTAGAAAAATAAGGACTTTGTATAATATTACTAATGAAGTTAAAACATAGAGTATGTTCCTTTTTTGGTCCAATAACACATCCAAAATTGATCCAAAAAATCACTGTATGATAGTAGCACTCTTTGAAATGTTTTTTTTTTTTTTTTTTTTTTTTTTTTTAATTATAGAATCAGGTAAGATGATACCTAACACTGTGAGGTGACATGATGAACAAATGTAACATATGTGGAACTCAATGTTATTGATTTTTTGTGTGTACATTGGTTATCCAGTAGTAGTCCAAAGATGTGTAGACTGTTATGGTGCAGCCATTAAATTTCTATCTAAATTAACCTGCAGAAGTCTCAGATTTGCATTAACCTGGAGCAAGATTACATAGTATCACTTTCCTTTTCCTTCAACCAGCAGGATCTTGTATTTGTATGGAGGCACTTAACTCATAAATTTGTCCATCTTAGCCTCCAAAAAATTATTTACTGATTGTTACATGTTCAGCATTTAAGTCCCTATAATGGAGAATTGTAGGGCACATTAGCAGGATGGCAATAAGTTATTAAAATTATTGCTATTTGAGTAGCAGTCCATTCCTGGCTATGTGTTTGTGGGGTGTTCTTCTGTTTCATGTTTAATCTTTTTTGTTTTCACTTCCAGGAGCTGGAGTTTTCCAACCTGTTTGCAGTCCTTCACTGTATCCACTCATTCTTTGCAGCCAAAGTGGCTTGTTTGGACCCTTTGTATGTAGGCAGCCAAGCCACAGCTTCTGCTCTTCCCACAACTTCTGGTACTGGCAAATTAAAGTATACTACTTGACATCTCATATGACAGTACTGCCACTTAACAAGGACACATAACAATGTATAAATATTCGTAAGATTTAGACCTTTGGTGAACCATGTACGTGGAAACCAATCCTGGAGGCAAGACATCTTGCAGCATCAGCAGATAAATGGTCACGTGGGATCATAATTTCATCTCAGTTCTGCAAGACGTCAGTAAATAATACTAGTCGAAACCCCAGAATAGGATGGATATGCTTTTAGTATTATCTATTTGTACTTACATAGTGCTTTAAACAACACTGGAAGCAAAGGAATAAATGATGAAATGAAGCACTTGAGTATTTAATAAAAAATTCAAATTGCTGTAATAATACACAAAAAGAATTGTCATTTTCCTGTTTTCAGATTTTTTTATGACAATATACTAAACTTTGAGTATGAATATAATGCCCTATCATTATATTATAAATGAGAGCAAGCAACAAGCATATAATACATGGTGGAAAGGAGATAAGCATGAAAAGTCATTTGTGTAAGTATCTCCTCAAATAAGAAAGCACTTTAAGCACTGCTGTAAATCCATACTTGTGTCCATACATGGAATCATGCTAATTTTTCCATTTTGTTTTCTTAGTCTAACAGTAACAACAACAATGATATAGCCATACTGGACTGATAAATTAAAACCAAACCAAACAAAAACAAACCACAAAAAGCAAAACACCTTTTCATTGGTAAGACCCTCTTCTTCAAGTAAAAATAATGGCATATGAATTTAATTTTAATAACAAATTAAGTGCAAGTACAAAAATATCATCAGCTATTTACTCCCTCCTTTTTTTTTGTCAAGAATACTGTAAATCTAACAGTCTTTGTTCACAAGATTTTGAATTTGTTTCAGAGACAACCCACTTAATATGTTTCTTCCATGGTTTAACTTTGATTTCACGTCATAAGTAGGATGTCTACTCCACTCAAACTCTCAAGAAATAGACATTTTACATTATGCTTGGAAAATTAGTTCACTCTTTGAATTCTTAATAATTTATATTTTATAGATCTACATTGTTAGTAAAAAACAGGAATAATTTAAATAAGCTGTAATGAATAGATTACAAAATGGATAATTTCTTTGTCTGTTAAGACCATTACATCAGTCTGGACCACGTACTAATTCGAGAGTATCATTTAAAGTTGAAATATGAGGGACTTGTAAATTTAAAATTAATAACTTTATTTAATTACAGTTTTGCAAAATAATTTAATGCTGTGCTATGACACACATCAGTGAACATGGGAAAAAGGTGTGAGGATGTGTGTGATATAGTTGAAACAACAGAAAAGGTGACGGATTTTTTCTTTTGATAAACAGGAAAGAGAACCAAAAAATACAGGAAGAACAGTTAGTGAGCTACAGTTTGGGCAAAACATTTTCAGTAGTATTTGTGGTTTTCTGCTTATTATATTGTAATCAAAACTTCCTTTCTTCCCCCCCCTCCCCAGACTTGTTAATAGCAGGTATGGGCTAGGGACACCATCTGCCTTTTTTAGCCGACAGGCAAATTCTTTCGCATTCCTTTCTATGTATTAAGATAATTAAAAACTTCAAAAGTGAGGCCAGAGAAAAACTTATCAAAATGGGAACAATTCAAACTGCAAGGCAGGGGCAAAAGATTAACAAAATGTAGGCGCAAATCATGTCTCCGTTTTATTTTGCTTTGCATTAGAAGTATTTAGATTTACATATGTGGGAGTTACATTGCTTTGAAGTATAACTGATCTAACTTGATACTAGCTCCAAATAATCAAAAAATATATTTTTCTGAGGACTCTTTTATCACTTTCAAATGTTTTTCAGTACACATTTACTTCCTTTTGGTACACCTCCAAGGGCTACACATTTATTTTTAATTTTAAATATAGTAGAATGATGTCATAATCCAACTATTAAATACTATAAGTGTCATCAAAATCCAACATTTTCATAGGCATCATCATGTATTTGTTCATATGAATTGTCCTTAAATAAGGGCATCACGTACTGGTCTCTGAGTGACAGATAGAACTACCATGGCTGTCCATAGGATCTTGAGTTTGCTCCTGGGAGAGTACAATCCCCAAATACTTTGAATCCAAAGCTGCAACAGTCTAAGAGGTTTAACAGTTGTGTCCTTGTCAAGAAAGCATATACTGGAAACACAGGTCTTGGCAGAGTGCTGACAGTGCTGAAAACAGAAGTCTGATATCTGTTAATGACAGTTCTCCTCCTCAGTGCTCCCAAATCATCTCCTTCTTTCAGTGCATTGCTGTGGCATTCAGCTATCACAGTGTCGGCATACGCTAACACCTCAGTGCATGCTCTGCTGGCACTGGCAGAATCTAAAACTAGTCAGCTGCCAGTTGAATGTTTTTCCTTCAACCGTCTATGTTATGTGCACTTTTGTACCACTGAAACTGAGAGGTATTTAAGAGATGTGCTTGAATGAGCATAACATTTACCCAAACCAACACAAAGTATGCCATTGGAAATTTTTGTAGATGAAGGGATTCCATCGTATGACAGCCCCCAGAAAAATCAAAATACTAAAAATTATCATTGTGCAGAACAGAACTAATGACAGGAACTTTTGGGACGCCAGGGTATCCTGAAGATCTCTGACAAGTATTCTTTTTGTAGAACCCCTGTATTCATCACTGAGACTTTTGCAAGTGGGCATTAAATACACAACATTTAAGAAACACATTAGCCTGTAAATTGATTTTCTTTTTGTTTTTCTAAAGAGGTCAACTGTCAGGACTTAGTCAATACTTTATTTTCAGAAAGATAAAATTGATACTGAGAGAATATAAGACGTCATAGCCTTGACTGTAGGTCAGCATTTATTTTTTAATGCAGCAGGGGTTTGTGCAGTGACGTCACAGAATATTCAGAGGTGCCTCTGCATCCAACCTGACCCTTGTAAAGCAAGTTGGTCAGAAATTCAGTCTTGAACCAAAGAGGGAAAGTTTAAACTCTGTGTTATAAGTAATCCTTAAATACCAAAACAAAATTTACAAACATATTAAAAGGCTACATTTGTCATTTAAATACCTACAAGAGGTTCCCATTCAAAGCACAGGGAACTTCATATGCTTATGTCAAAACTCAGGCTTTATATTGCAGCCTGTCATTTCACACTTAATATAAAATGAATAAAAGTATTTCATAAGTACACACAGCCCAGAGACAATGAAAAAAACACAATTATGAGCCGTCAGCTTTTGCTAAAATATGAGTATGCAAGTGGAGGCAAATATTTTAAGAAGAAAGGGCAAACCAACCAACCCGTAATATATAATTTATTTTCTTTATGTCATGATACTGTCAAGTTAGTTTAATAAAGAAAATTCTTTACAGTACTGTGCCTATTGAAGTGATGTTATACAGTATACCAAAAATACACTTGGTTTGATTTGCTTTGCTTTGTGATGGGAATTTTAGATAATCTGATCTTCAAAGAACTAATCATATGATAAATTATAGTGTTAGCATAATTTTATTAGGGAGGTGTTACTGGTTTGAATACATATTATTCTTGATTTCATCAGTAAATGAATACATTTCTTTTCCTAAATCTGTTTAAAAATACAGTTAGAGATTTTCAAAAGAGCTTTGTGTTCTAGTAGCATGAAGGCATCTTTGAAATAAAGATCAGCATATTTTTTAGCTGTTCACCATTTTATTATCTTAATTAAGTGCATTAAGTTTGTGGAGACAAGCTAATTGTAAGTGTGTTATTTTTTAAAACCAGTAACTGGAAGGTTTTTTTTGCAATTCAAACTAGAATTTTTAAGAATGCAAATCAATTACACACAGTATCAATTTGCTTTGAGATTAAAATCATCTCAAAATAATCTTATTTTCTGGATTAGTCCTTGATTCTACAAAAATATATTTATTTATTTTAGACATGTAGACTTTTCAGAACACCTCAAAGTGCACAATCAAACGTGTAGGTAGTTTTCAGCACTGCAACCTGTTACTTTAATTGTGATTTGGTTTATTCAATGCCTTAAGATGTTTCTTGAATCAGAAAAAAATGTTAAAAAAGTTGAAGATCTCTTGAATGTATAACAGTTCTCCTTAGAAAGTCAGACCAGTTTTCATTCTGCTTTGACTATTCTAAGGAAGCTTTTGGAAATTTTATTAATATTAAACACTAATCCTTACATTTGACTTTCCATTTCTTTATGGAATCTGGTCTCTGAAAAAGTATAGTGTCTGAACAAACATTTAAGCTGATTTTAAAATTTCTGTATCAGGGAATTATGAGTCTGTGCTTTGGACTCGCACCTCTGACCAGTTCAGTATGATGGGAAACATGAGAGACTCACTCAAGCTCCCAAAATTTAACTACTTGTCTGAGATGCCACTCAAGGCTCTCAAAAGGGAAACACAAAGCAGGACTGTAGCTTCAGATATCTGAAGGTGCATGTGTATGTCTCTGTCTCTCTCTCTCTCTCAGGAGCTAGAGGTGCTCCTATCCTAGTGCTTTAATTTTATCAGAAATGTGTTTTTTTAATATGGGCTCTGCCTGCACCCACTCATTGTGCTATTCTTCATATCACAGAGCGGTCTTTAAGCACATGAACTGTTTTTAACAGGATGAAACTAAACAAGCATCACATCTATATAAGTTCCAGGTCCTAATGGGCTTTCAGACCATGCAACCCAACTGAAATGAGTTCAGAGTAAAAAAACCCTCTGACACGCTAACAATGAGACTGCCAGGTTCTGGTGCCAGGCGTTTCTGTCTGTGGGTGCTTGAAGGACCCTAAAAAGCTGAGCTTCCCAGTATAGCCCACCAGAGCTTAGTGCCTGAAGGGGGATGTTGTGCTGTGGCAAGAGGCAGAATGAAGCTGAAAAAGGCTGAGGTTGCCAAGGGCCAGTTATTCTGCATCATTTTCCCTCGCCACACTGGGATAGTATTGGTTGCAAGCAGGCTACCCCATGCAGGTCAGCCTTCTCCCTGATGCATCTTTTTCCCGGTCTATCACATGCAAATACATACCTGAATATTTGCTATGAGGTCCCCAAGTAGACTTCCCTGTTTCCTCACCCCTGTTATTCAGACAGATGGAAAACTGTACTCTCACCTACATAACGGAGCCACTAACTCTTATACACAGTCAGGGGACAGTGTTAAGGATTATGGCAAGAGCATCTGTGTAGCAGTAAGAGTGCTTGAGTGTAATTAGCATTCAGGTTATAGCAAAGTCATATCTGTGCTTAAGTGCTTTCCTGACTTGGAGGGTTCTTAAGTGGAATTTTTGTATTTTCCTGGAATAAGTTCTATAATGTCAACACATTTCTACTTGCTTGACTCAATTATCAGGAAGTTTGGTAGAGACAGTGGTTCATATCTTGTTGGAATAATAGAAAAAAAATAGGAATACTGGAATAAAAATAAATTTCTGTTCTGATTCTGTATATTATTACAGTACATTACATAATCTATTAAAATATTTTGAACAATTTAAAACTAAATACTTTCATTTACATTACCTAGTTTTACTACGGTATACGTGGCTTCCACTTTCAACAACTTTCTCCACAGGAATCCCAGCTATATATTATAGAAATTATTTTATTATTCAGTATATACTAATATATAATGCAGGGTGTGTGTATGTGTGCGTGTGTGTGTGTGTGTGTATATTAGTATATACTAACGGAAGATATTCAGTATATATTAATGAAAGTTACATATTAGGCACAACTATGAAACAGAAGCATAAATCCATAAAGCTTTACATTTAAAAACTTATAATACTATAAAGAAACATATGTATATTAGTTGAAGAAATGGCTATTTTTGCAGGATATGCACAGTCTGGGTATATGATAATAAATTGATAAACACTAACT
This sequence comes from Pipra filicauda, assembly GCF_003945595.2. Classification (NCBI taxonomy): domain Eukaryota; kingdom Metazoa; phylum Chordata; class Aves; order Passeriformes; family Pipridae; genus Pipra; species Pipra filicauda. The sequence goes on along the minus strand of NW_024104457.1, from coordinate 348,930 downwards.
AATTTACTATTTCATACCTCCAGGAACTTTTTTTTTTAATTATTCTTATCCCTTTAGCATATTTGCAATATATATCATAAGTTTTAATTTGTTATGAATAAAAAATGACTGAAAAAATGTAATAGAAAGTGCTATATATTTTATAAATATTAGAAATTTAAGAAAAGCTATTCAAATTATTTATTTCATTTTTAGTTAAGGTTTTGTGATTGTTTGTGATATGTATTTGTGACAAGCATAAATCACCTAGTTGTTTAAGCTCATTAATGTATCACTAATAAAATGCTATCTTCTGTTTTGTTTTTGTTATGCTTCTTTTTGTAATGGAACATAACAGAAAAAATAGAAAATAAATACTTTTTTTAACTAACCTTTTGCATTCAGTCATACAGTGTATGAGTTTTATATCATTGAAAGCCAAGTCTGGGAAATCAAGGAAGTAGTTGGAGACCCTGGGGTAGTAAAGTTATTTCCCAACACTATGCACAACTGGTTATTTGATAGAAATAATGACCATTCCTTACCTGTACGATCAAGGCATATAACCCACTTAAAGCTTGACTAGGATTTTGGAAATATCCACCTCTCTCCTAGCTATGAGGCTCACCTGCAGCCAGATTATTTTACCACACGACTGCCGGATTATTTGACCATTGACATTTAATTCTTAGTTTTGTTTGGAATTAACTTAGGCCCAATATTGCAGTGCATGAAGGCATTTTTGGTATATCTTTGAAACCAAACAGCTTTAAAATGATGCCGCATGTACTAGAACAAAACCAACTTTGATGAGTTTGATTTTCTTTGTCTTTTTCCCTGACTAAGGGAGGAGATGTTAAAAGAGGGGGAGTCCCTTCTTTTATTTAGGCACCTTTGTACATTTTTAACAATTTGTGGTGAGTCAAGTGCACACCTTACAAGCACATTTTTAGTGCCTTTCTTGTGCTCCCAGTTTAGAGAAGCAAGGTAAGCTCCCTTATGGCAGTGCTGCTGTCACCTTTCTCTCTCAGCCCCTCCACAGGCAGTCACTGAGGCTTTTTTGGACCTCAGGCTGGTGTTGCCTTCCTCAGTTCTGCACCCAAGGGAAGTTTCCTTTGTGATCCCAGCCCTTTCAGCATCTTGAAGAGAAGGAAAAAAATATGAAGTTTATTGGAATCATAAGTGTGATGAACACTTTGTGTTGGAAAAATCCTCAGTCCTCATTCCCAGATATGATTTGGCTCTTGTGGGTTAGCAAACACACATAACTCTGTAACATCAGTTAGTTACCAGCATTTCAAGTTTGTTTTTATACCACATTTAAGTGAAAGGCCAGAAAGAGGAAAAAAAAAAGAGGAGAGAGGTCTTTAAAAAAAAAAAAAAAAGTGAAGAGAAACATAGAATATTACAAGGCTAGGAATACCTTCTAAGTAAGTATAATCCAAATGCACAGAGATCCTGTTGTAGCTACCATTTTCATTTGCCATTAAATAGGAACTATGTATTATATTGAAAATATGGACTCATAGAATGGAAAGGTTTATTTATTCTGGAATTACCTATCTTATTTTGAATTATTGTTTTTAATTTGGCATCTTTTACATCTTGTCCACAGATTTTGACCTCAAATGAAAGGTCTTGTACTCAAAATTTCTTAAGATACAGCCCTTGAATAACTTTCCTTAAAGTCATGGTTCTTATGTTGCACAGCTTATATACTTTTTCTCCAAACCCTACAGCAGTTTATTCTTGCAACTTTTGAAGTTAATTGTGATCTATTTACCTGTGCATTTGACCAATAAAAGTTAGCACAGTATAATATTTGCGTCTTACCAATTATTAATTTGTACAGTTTTCTAGTGCTTCTTTTTCAGTTTTGACAGTAGTTATTCTGTCTATGAAGTTGTTACAATCTGCTTAAATGTTGCAGAAAGAACTTCGGATTCGAATATTCCCTTGAGCAAAAGTAAAACTCATACAAGTTATCTGTTGATACCAAAACTGATTTTATTAATTGCTAAGAGATGCAAAGAGAAAGAAGAAAAAATAAGAAAAGGTTGGAAAAAGCTAAGATTAGTTCTAAAAGCAGAGAAAAGATACCACCAAAGCTACCTTTCTGCCGAGATGGTCTGGGTGGGGGGAGAGGAGAAGCAGTTTTCTACCTTTTTTTTTCTCTGTCTCTGCAGCTTTTCGATGTTATCTCTTTAGCTGCAGAAAGTCTTTACAGCTTTAGCTCTCTGGAATGCAGGCAGGATGTGGGTTCCACCGCTCACGCTGGGCTGTGTCCCAGGCCATGCAGAGTCCCATTCAGCCACTCCTTTCAGCTCTCAGAAATATGGTCAGGGTGGAGAAATAAGATTTGACTCACATATGTCACACGGAGGTTCTCAGTCCTCTCCGGGTCAGCAGAGTTCCAGTCCTCCGATGGCAGGCAGGCAGCACATGGTGGCAGGAGAAAAAGGTGAGGGCGAGGTGGGGGAGAGACTCTCGACTATAGTAGCCAATTCTCTTTCCCACTCTTCTTTCCCTACTTTTTCCAAATTTCTCCTCAACTTTTATAGTGTTCAAAGGAGATTGTACGTGATTTCTTGGCACATATGTTCGAAGAGATATGATAACCATAAAAAATAGCAGGATCCTGTGGCAGGAAAACTCCAGTGGGAAATTCTGGTGAGAACATCTGGTGGAAAACTGACACAGAATTTTTTGGTAGGAAGTTTTTGACAGACAGAAACAATGGCAAAACATAATTTTTTGGCATTTGTATGTTATCTGTCTGTTACAGAAGTAGTAGTGTTTGGGATTTTTTTAAGTATTCTTCAAACACAATGCCCATTACAAATGAAAAATTATATCCTTTAAATTACTAATCAGAAGAAAAACAATTTATTCCCCTTAGTGGTATGGTTAATATTACTATGCAATTGTTCAGAAAAGTGAAGAGAGGGTTTCACCATACGGCCACTATTGGCATTTGTTGGCTATGTGCTTTATGTACTTTGCATGCATACTCTTCTCACAACTTTGTGCAGAATATCTTCAGAACCCTTTCCTTCTATCTCATATATGGTACAGGTTGTAACCAGACCTGGCTCAGGACTCAACACTGTGAACAAAATTTTAGTAGTCGAAAAATGCTTCCTCCTGTGTTTCACCAGTCTGGAGATGATGTAAAACTCAAGACCATAAACAGGGATTTTATTCTTTTTCCTAAAATACACAGCATAAAACAGTAGCAGCTGGGAGAGGTTGTGTGGAAGCACTGCCACTCCATACTCCCTGTTTTGGCTTTGCAGAATTGTGAGCATAGAAGACAATAGTGTTTTACTTGCTTTTTGTTTTTCTGGATTACCTAAGGTGCAATCTGAAACTTTTTCAGAGTCTTTTTTTTTTTTTGCTACAGACTGGAGGAGTAGAAAAATTTCTTAGTAGATGCTGAGATTGTCATGTGAAGATTTCTCTAGAAATTGAGGCTTTAAGAAAAGTTACAATAAAAAAAAAGCTTCATCATGTACCATGAGCTTCAGTGAAGAGGCAAGAGCAAAAGTTCTTATGCAGCCAGATCAAAATTCTAACCTTTCTCTCCTTTTAGCTAGATGCCTTTTCTTTTTTTTCTTTTTTCTTTTTTCCTTTTCTTATTTTGCTTCAAGAGTCTAGTGAGGGAAGACAAAAGATCTCAGAAAGGTCAAACCCCTTCACTGAAGCAAGGAAGCAAGACAGTGGGGTGGTTGGCCGTGGTCTTTGCACTGCAATACCACGGAGAGCAGCAAAGGCTTCGATCATAGCAACATCATAAACAACTTATGTTTTCTTCACACTAGAAGACAAATATTTGAAAGAAGCATGAAGACTTTGAATCATTTCACAAGAATCAGGAGCTCAGACTGTGATTAACATGGAAACTAAAGGCAAAGGAAACTCATGTCTGGGTGGTTCATGTGACTGCAAGCAGGTCCACAGGGGCATGCACAGCACTTTTCCCACACAGGGAGGCTGAGGGCCCCAGTGCTGGTGAAGTTCAAGAGACATCTGAGCTATCTGAGGGGATTAGGGGAATGTAGTGATCTACTATGAAGGACCAAGGGGTTGGTGAGATGGAAGAAAAATGTTCAGAGGAATATGAATTTAGGAAGAACAACCTGAGCTACTGAATCTTACCCAGTTTCCTCAGCCAGTCATGTCATATAACACGTTTCACAAATGTTTAAACTTCTTAAAAATAATTAGGCTTTTTGTCCCTTTTCCTCTTGTTGGAAATCCTTCTGGAATCTGACTGCTCTGATGGTTTTAAACTGTCTTCCAATTTCCAACCTAAACCTATTTGTAACTAGTTTATATCTATTTGATCTTGTGCCAGCATTATCCTCTAATTTAAACAGGTTTTTTTCCAGCCCCAGTGTCAGTCCCCCCTTTCCCCTCCCCTTCTTGATGTAATTATAGCAAGCAATCATATGCCCTGACAGCTTTCATTGTGCCTGAATGCACAAACCAAGCTCATGCAGAAGATGTCTATGCAGTGCAGTGAAATTTGGTGCAGAAAATCCTGAGCTATTGCTGACTCCAGCTGATATGTCTACCTGTTGTGCTGCAGCAAGACCAGCTCAGGGCCAGAAGCAGTTCATTCACTTTAAATGCACTTTAGGATAATAAATGCAGCCCATCAGCACCACACTGTGATATACTGCTTCTAGAGCAGATAAAGACCACAGCAGCTTCAGTGCTCAGTGCAGACATTCACTAATCGGGCTCCCTGGTTTGTTTCCATACCACCCTAATGGGATGCAGTATTACTCTAAATCCGTTCTGATTTTACTTTTTTCCTAGATGGTGACTACTTCTGCACATTATACCATGGTCCAGATATGATCTCCCTTATGTCCTGCCCTATGGCCATAATATTTGTCTCTGTCTGCAAAGACTGTGACTGGTAGCATGAGTTATTTCTGTGACTGCATCATACTGGTGACTCACAGGCATCCTGTGCAAAGCTAGTATATCATGGAGCTTCTGGCTCTTCCAATCATGTGATCAGCTCTCAGCTCATCAGTAGTGAGGATAGGGTATAGGAACAGGTCAGTTTATCACCCAGAAGATAAACTAGGACTTTTTCTTCCCCCCTCCCCCCCCCCCACCTTCGTTATGGGGAAGGATAGACAGAGAGAAATGAGCCATCCTTTTAAGAGTTGGCTTTCTGTGAGACAGCTCCAAGCGGCATCAGGATAAAAATGCAGATTTGGATGCAAATTCTTTTTCTGGAAGGCAGCTTAGAGGATTTATATGCCAGTTCTACCCTTTCCACATCTTTTGACTTCCAGCCATGACTGAATAGAAGAAAATAAAAAGCCCTGTAAAGGGCAAAAGAGAAAGAATGAAAGGCTCATAGGAAACCTTTTCTTTATCGTCTTCCAGAGGTAAAATATCTCCAGCATTTATCAAGTCTTGTTCCATCTTTGCAATCAGATGGTTTGTTTCTGAGTGATTAATCTTTCTCTTTTTTTTTTTTTTTAACCCCTGCAGTTGAATTATATTCCAGCAGCCTTGGTTGGGATAGAACTCCAATGACAAAATCAGCACTATATTCTATATCCTTTTTTTCTGTTTGAGCTAGAGAAATCACATTTTTCAAAGCCCGTTCTCACTTTTGTTGAGCAGTTTTTGGAACAAAAATAACACTATAAAGAGTTTTAAAAGCCTCAGTAACTGGGTTATTATTACTTTTTTTTTCCTATTCTTTTTCTTTTTTAAATATGAATGGGCGAAGCTCAATGAATCAGTGGCATTTCCTTTTGTTTGTTTTTTTTTTCCTGTGCATAAATGAACTACTATGAGTCTATTTATTTTGACTTCTGTGAGACCGGTTTCAAGGACCTTTAAAATCAGAAGTGCAAATTAATACAAAATCAACAAAAAAATTATTTGCAAGGATTAACCTCAGCTAGGGGTCTGTGGAATTATCTAAAGTTATGAATAGCTTGTGCAAAACAGCATTTGTTTTAATGAACAGGAACATTAAATTTTATACATATATATTCAGCATTAGCTTTAAACTACGAGTTATGAGCTGTTTCCATAGAAAAAAAATAACTCCCGCTACATGAAATATCAGACTGCATCATAGTAAATACATAAATTCGACTAAACTTAAATCAAGTACAGTGTGGCAGCTCTATTGCAAGGAGATAGATGTCTGTTTAAAGTGTTGTTATACCCCTTGTCATTTGGCTGCTGAGGCGTATTGCAGCTGAGCCCATGAGCAGGTTTGTGAGAAGTCTACAGTCCATTGGTTCAAGCTGCTCAGAGGAGGGCTGTCCTGTTACTTTGCTTTTCACAAAAAGGCCTGTGTTAATCTAATCCTTTCTAACCTCAATGTGGAAGGCTTCCCTTTTCATGTGAAAAAACCAATGGCCTCACAAAAACAAGTAAAGATGAGAGACAATCTTAGTGTCATAGGTTAGTTCAGGAGGACGTTTTTCCCAGACTCTCATGCCCCCAAATGAGAGCATTTAAAGCATCACATCAATTTTTTTTCTAATTTTAAAGTTGTTTTTGTATTCTCCTGCTTTATAATAGATAGTACTTACCCTTGTGTTTAGGAACATTGTCAGTCTTCATTCCACTCATGAATGAGATAGGCATAACAGGGTCTTTTTATAAATTCTTTGCTATTAAATGCTAAGCTTTAATAATGTGATTTCTGTCTCTGTGACTTGAATAAAGTATGTTGTTTTATTATATGCCAATGTTTTAATTATAATAATTTTTTTTATTATATTGCTATCATGGTTCTTCTTTTTCCCTTGTATATCTTTCAACTCCCAATTCTGTTTTTCCATAGGTTTTATGGGATGGCTTCTGGAGTTCCAGTATTTCCATCTACTTTTTTGAAAAGATGCAACATTCAGCTTAGATTGCTTTAGTTACACATTGTTATATTTTGAATAATGCTTGAAAAAGGGGCTGGGAAGACAGTACATTTTATTAAGAACAGATAAACTGATTGTTACTTTACTGTTACTGACTGTAAAATTATAAACCAGATTTCTTGTTTGTTGGTTTTTTTTTTACCTTATATAAAATTTAAAAGTATTGTCAATGGGACTGTATTTTCTTTTATGAGTTCTGATCCTTTATGTACATGTTAAGATAGGGGTTTTTTTCCCCTGCAGGCTACAGATGTATTTATCTATTTATTTATGTTTAATCAACCCTGTGAAGTAGTTACCTGTATGTGAAATTTAGTCATGCTGAAGTATTATTCTGAGACTGCATGACAACTTGGGACCAAATGAAGCCATAAAATTATTGTTGTTCACTTTATTTCTACTGCTTACTTTGTTTCAGTTATTAAATTTTGTGTGAACAAGAAATCAAAAAAAATATCCTGAATGTAAAAGAAAATTGAAGATGCTCTATTCCAAAAGCTGTGTGCCTTGTTGTGTTTTGTTGAATTCCAGTACTGGAATGGCCAGGAAAACCTCTCAAGTTCAGTACAAAAAAATGCTGCAAATCTCACACTTTCAGAATCTCTTCAGGCAATCTCTCTGGTTTGTGTGCGCTCTCTCAAATGGTCCCTAGGCCCCAGAAATTAAGTTACATTATTTTCATGAATGCATTTTCCTACAGCTGTTTGTACTGATGGCATCATTTGCTAAGGTTTTTTCGGCTGTATCTTTATCTGGAGCATGAACTTCTTTTAATTCTGAGTTGTTTGTTTTTTGTTTTGTTTTGTTTTTTTCCTAACGTCTTTCTCTTTTCAATACTTTCATACCCAAGGGTATCAGAACAGGTAACCATTTCCACTGGAAAGAGCCTGCTTTACAAACAAACAAGTATCTATAACTAATATGCTGGTGATGTGTCAAAGCTTATACTCTAAAATCCTCTACGTAATCCTACTTATATGTTTAGAATTGATCTGTCAAGCAGCTTTGAGATAACAGAAAAAAAGATTTTCCAGATCTATTTCAGATAAAGACCTTCAGTTTTTCATTAATAAAATCACTCAAGAAGGAAGATACTAAAGTACACCTTTTCTTCTGGCTTCTTTTATACCTAGTGGCAAAAGCCATTGTGTATAAAACATGGTTCACTTTAAAACATTAAAAATAACTATTTTACATTTTTTAAAAAAAGCAATTTTGTGATCATCACAATTAAAAATAAACCTTTTGTTCACAGATTTCTCTAGATATCAATCACATTATTTTGAGACATTAAATGTATGGTATCTACTGATAACTGTTGACATTTTGTTAAATAACATTTGTATGAATTCAATCCACTGGCTCATTTGATGTCATCAGGAACTGGTGAGATCTGGTATGGTGCTTTGTGAAAAGACTCTCTGAAGTTCCTAATTTCTGTATTTTTTAATTTCATCCTCTTCCTTTTCTTTATTTGTTGTACTCTGTGATTGTTGACTTTTTCCTGATTTCTTTTCCCTTCTTGCTGATTTCTTTACTCCTTCTCAAGGAGAGCTTTGAAATTTTTACCAGTAAGACACCCAGTCCTAAGGAAAAGTAAGCATAGGAAATAGGAAATTATATTTACAGATATTTCGTATTTCTGCACCATCCAGAAATACTGTATTGGTGATAATTGAAGACATATCCATGTCTTTTTTAATACTGTTTTTAGACTTATTACATAATCCCTTTTCAATTTGCCAATATTGTCTGCTCCCCAAAACTCTTGTGATATTAAATTCCAGAAGCTCATTATATGAAGAATTATCAAATGGTAGTTTGATCAAAAGACTGTGTTTCAGCCCAGTTGGATTGCATGCTGAAATTACCTTTTCCATCACCTCTATGATTTTGTAAACCTTAGTCATACTCTGTACTCAGCCTCTTCCTTTTCAAATTGAAGAGTCACAGCTTTTTCAGTCTTTTCTCAGACAGAAACTACTCTATCCGCCCCATTGTTATAAGTGATCTCTGTATCTTATCTAACTTAATTATGTAATTCCTGAAATGTAGAGGCCAGAATTATATTCAATGTTATGGTCTGGGTGACAGGATTTAATTTCATAGCAAGATGACACCTTCTGTCTCCCACTCAGTATCCATCCTAAGCATACTCCATTCTGGTACCTTTTGTTTCTGCTACTGCAGGTAGAGTCAATTATCTAGCAAACTTTCTACCTTGACTCTTTCTTTAAATTTCAATTCCAAATTCACCCTCATAGAGACAAAATTTAGACCATTTTTCACTTAGATAAATTACTTCATATATTTATGTCCACTAAAGCTCACTTTTTTAGTCCAAACATTTGGTGAGTCTTTTTTCAGCACCTTGTCCCTAGTATGACATTTGACTACTTGGATGAGGTTAATATGGTCTACAAACTCATAGATGCATTGCATACTTCCTTTCTCATGTCTTGAAAAGTTGAATAAGACTGGTCATTGCAGCAATTCAGTGCTGACTCTTCTCAAGTTGAGAAAATAATTAATCAGTTCTAGCCTTTGCTTTCCTGTCTTTAACACATCCTTTCCTTCATCCTGCTGACAGATCAGTTCCTTTCCTAGAAAGACAACAATCAAAGTTGTTTTAAAGCCCATTTACGTAGTTTCCATGGTCTCTCCTTTATATATGGGCTAAGTGTCACTCTCATAGAAGTGCAGGAGGTTAGTGAGGCAGCATTTCCTTTCTCAGGAGATTTTTACTCTTCCTTGGCATACTATTATATGTGTATACTCAGTAATGTCATTCTTTATTATAGATTCATCCATCTCAGCAGTCTACCTTGACTCTCAGTGGCCTTAAATTTCAATTCCAAATTCAGTGCCCTCATAGAAACAAAATGCAAAGACCAAACTTAGATAAATTACTTCATATATTTATGTCCACTAAAGCTCACTTTTTTAGTCCAAACATTTATTTGGTGAGTCTTTTTTCAGCACCTTGTCCCTAGTATGACATTTGACTACTTGGATGAGGTTAATATGGTCTACAAACTCGTAGATGCATTGCATACTTCCTTTCTCATGTCTTGAAAAGTTGAATAAGACTGGTCATTGCAGCAATTCAGTGCTGACTCTTCTCAAGTTGAGAAAATAATTAATCAGTTCTAGCCTTTACTTTCCTGTCTTTAACACATCCTTTCCTTCATCCTGCTGACAGATCAGTTCCTTTCCTAGAAAGACAACAATCAAAGTTGTTTTAAAGCCCATTTACGTAGTTTCCATGGTCTCTCCTTTATATATGGGCTAAGTGTCACTCATAGAAGTACAGGAGGTTAGTGAGACAGCATTTCCTTTCTCAGGAGATTTTGACTCTTCCTTGGCATGCTATTATATGTGTATACTCAGTAATGTCATTCTTTATTATAGATTCATCCATCTCAGCAGTGAAAGAGACTCAGTGGCCTGTAGTTCCCAGGATCTCCTCCAGTACCCTCTTTTGTAGACATGCAAACATGGCAAACTAGAGATAAGTGCTGGTATTTGTCTCGATAGCAGTTAGCAATGATATCCACCTTTGCCATAGTCCTTCAGTTTTACAGCTGAGTTGCTTGGGTGATTGCAATCTTATGCTGGTAATATCTCCGTGGTTTCACACCTGCATGTTTCTCTAAAACTGCTTTTGTTCCTGCAACCTATCTGCTACTGGTGCCACATTAGGTGTGGGAATCTCCCTCAAATTCCCAGACTCAAAGAATTTATTGAGCTTCTCTCTTGTTCCTGAAAGGAATTTTTATGTCCTTGTCCCTGCTTGTTTGATGACAATAATTTTTTAAAGTGCAAGCTAATTCTAGACTTATTTTTTACATCTGTCACTACTTTACTTTTGACCATTTCCTGAAATGTTTTCTCACATTGTAAATACATGACTTCACAGAGCCAAAATTTAGGTCTTTTCAGGTCATCCTTTTCAAGAGTACCCCAAGCTGATGTTCACAGTGTTTCTGTCAATGTGATACTGGAAGTATAGCCAGATAATGACAATAAAAGGCTTGGTGCATATTATGCAATAAATATTCTCATAGCTTTTCCCTCATGACCATTTTTTTGTTGTCAGGTAGCTCAGCTGACTCCTTGGTATCATAACTTATATTGGAGTAGGAGATAAATTAAGCAGAAAAATGCTTAGAAGGCAAATAGGAAATAGAAAATATGAGAAAATATAAACAGATAGTGTTAGCTGGGGAAATGTTTAATATGTCTGTGGGAAAATGGGAGTTTACTAGCAAATCTACAGACAAGTAGCCTCCTCACCAAAAACAGTGAACAAGGTCGGTTAAATATTCTGTTTACTTGCGTAGAAGTTGGAGGTAACTGGCAATTAAACTAAAGAAGAATGTGGAAAAGAGATTGGGGAATCATATCTTTTAATTTTATAAGAAGTCTGAGTCTTTGAAGTTGGCAGAGAAAACATTAATAATGAATAATATCTCTCATGCTTCAATGAGTATATTACAGAGACAAATAGAGATACATTACAAATATAGATCATCTTCTTTCTGTGCATAGCCTAAAACAAAATAAGTATGTCATAATTTTGTGACTATGTGGAGTTTTTTTCCTAGTGTTGTGAAATGCACTAATCTCAGAATTAGGACCACTTTCTTGGACTGGAACCATCTTTTCTTATTTTGAGTAAGCCTACTGCTCTGTGCAACATTTACATTTCTTCCTTATGATCCTGCGTGTGCTAAGGTAATCCAACATCGCTCTTAAACCAAAGCGCTTTTATTTTGATATTAAAGAAATGCTTTATAAAAAGTATGGTCTGTAAGTTAACAAATAATTTATATGCCAGTTTTTTAATTTCATGCCTTTCCAATTTACAGTCATCAGTTGCAGAAGGAATCTGCTCCAATGCTGGCCCAATCTTCAGTGGAGCAGTAAATCGTGGTGCACAGGGGTTTTCCTGAGGCAGGGCAATGCCAGCAGGGTGGAAACACCCACTAGAAACTGGTAGCTTTTGTGGGAGTTGCTGATGAGGCCTGGGCATTGCCAGTGAAACTGGGGACAACCTCACACCTATCAGAAACAGCCCCTACGGACTGTGAGTGACCAGGAATGCGATGCCCAGAGCAAGGAAACAGGACATGGCACAAAAGACAGGGCAGGGCACAGCATTTTGCAGGGCAGTTCACCCAGGTAGGGCTTAGTCACTCTTATAGCTCAAGAGGTAAGTTCCCCTAGAGATGATGACAGAGTTGGCAGAGAAGATGAAATGCCTCTACATCAAAGCACACATCATGGGCAGCAAACAGGAAGAGTTGGAAGCCACCATGCTGCTAGAAAACTATGGCCTTGTTATCATTAAAACTTGGTGTGACAGATCCCATGACCAGAGTGTGGCCATCAGTGGCTACATGCTGTTCAGAAGGGGCAGGTGAGGAAGGAGAAGATGGAGAGGTTGCTCTTTAAATCAAGAAAGAAGATGTTGCCTCTGAAGAACAGCTACAAGCAGGTTGAAAGCTTGTGGGTGAGAATTAGAGACTGAGTCAAGAAAAGGGAACCATATGGTTGGTGTCTACTACAGGCTACCTGATCAATTGGAGCCTGTTGACGAAGCCTTCTTTCTCCAGCTACTGGATGCATTACACTCACAGGCTCTTATTCTGCTGGGGGACTTTGACTGCCTCATCACCCGCTGGGAAAGCAGCATGGTAGCTGTAGGCAATCCAGGAAACTCCCAGAATGCAGGAAGGATAATTTCCTGAGCAAGGTAATAGACAACCCTACCAGAGGGGACACGATACGGGACCTGATGGTCCCTGACGCAAGTGAGCTGATCAGGGACATCGAGACTGGAGTCAGCCTGGGCTGCAGTGATCACACCCAGTCTGGAGAGATATGGATCAGGTGAAGAGTAAAGTCATGATCTTGAAATCTAGGGAGATAAATTTCCAGGTGTACAAGGAATTATCAATAGGACTAACAGGGAAACTGCTCTCAGGGACAAGGGAACAAAACAGAGCTGGCAGATATTTAAGCACTCTTTTCATACAGCACAAGACCTCTCGACCTCCAGGTGTAAGAAATCAAGAAAAGAAAGACAAGAGACTCTCAAGGTTTCTGGTCAAACTAAAAGGCAAGAAAGAAATGCACAGACAGTGGAAACAGGAACAGGTATCCTGGGAAGACTGCAGGGACTCTGTCCAGTTGTGTAGGGATAGGGTCAGGAAGACCAAGGCTGAACCTGGCAAGGGATGCAAGATCTTAATATAGCCATGCCCCCGTTAACCATGCCATCAAACTCATAACAACGGATGAGAAGGCTGAGGTACTCAACAGCTTAATTCTTCATTGGCAACACACCTCTTGAGTGTATGAACCACAAGGCAGGGACTGGGGGAGCACTGTAAGAGAAGATGAGGTTCATCACCACCCAAGGAACTTGAACATACATAAATCTATTGCTGATGTGATGCATCCCAGAATTCTGAGAGCATTGGCTGAGGTAGTTGCTAAGCCACTGTGCAAAAAATCCATGGACCTGTTAGAGTGGGTTCAGAGGAGGAATCAGAAATATTTAAAGTCCTTGGAGCAGCCACCCTGTTCATTGCATGCACTGTGTCATGCTGAACTACTATGTTTCTGTATGTATCTGGGCAGATTCTTTCCAGTCTGAATATCAAGCCATACTCCCAGACAATGTCTCCCCAAACACAAAGGTGTCTTCATTGTTTTTTTCTTTTTGTTGTTGTTGGCAAGATTTTATATTCCCTCAGGCCAAACCAATTCCTCTACAGAGGGCAGAAGCATCAGACTTAATAGTTCTGGCATTATCTCTTAATGATGTTGGCTGTCATGAGTCATCTCCTATTTTCTGCTTGACCCATTTCAGACAATTCCAAGTAAGAGGCACTTAAGCCAAAATATTTGTATAGAAACCACTAGGTCAGTCTACAGAATTATCAAATTATTTTAAAGTAGCTCTAGGTGAGTCACAGAAGCAAAAATGCGTTGATGAATCCTCCAGAAATCAATAGCTCTCTGCATCTGTTCAGCAATCTGTATAAATTGTCATTGTAAACCCACTGGGGCCCTTTAGTCTTACATTTGATCTTGAAAATGTAGTAGTTCATCAATCTTTTAGAGGTCAGAGAGAGTTAAAGAAGGATAGTAGCTATAGGACAAGGTTCTAAAAGATTGTTTAGCACACAGCAGTACCCCCCTAAAAAAACAGGATGATTTACCCTCTAATATAAGGAACCACATTAAGGACTGGTTGAAAGAAGGATTTGCATCCTTTTTTCTCCTCATGAAGTTCAATTATAGATTTTGAAACCACTAAAATTTCAGTAATATATTAAATTTGATGCTTCTTTGTCAAAGAGAAAGAAAGGCTCCCAGAGTTGTGGAGAAAAGGCTTCTGTTATGTAAAAATCAGTTATTTACTGCTACCTAGAGTTCTTTATGGTATGCATATTGCCAAGTAAATCTCTGTAATGTTATAAGTGAGCACTCACTGTATTATACTAATAAATTGTATTTTAGCATAACATCTTATCTTTCCACAATTTTCAGGACATATGGAACAGCATATATACTAAAAACGTGGAATGAAAACAAATGTAAATTTTTACTCGTCTTTGCATATCAGTGACAAACAATGTAAGTGAGCAATAAAATTTCTGTAGTCTGCTTCACCAAGGGTACAAAAGTTGACCCTAAAAGACAGGTTGCCATCTCCAACTTGAAAAAAGTATATGGGATTATAAACCACAAAGCAATAGGTTTTTATTTTGGGAGAAAATCAATTTATTTAGCTAAGTATGTCATGGGACCACATAGTGGTAGCATAGGAATAAAAATTATGCATTTATATGTAAGTGGATTAATTACCAGAAAATGCTGGGGGACTATTTTTAATAGTAAAAATGAGTTTGCCAATCTGGTAAGACAGTGCTGCAAAAGTTCTTATTTCTTTTTCTTTCTTTCTCTCTTTCTTTTTTTCTCTTTCCTTCTTTTTTCTTTCTTTCTTCCTTTCTTCTTTCTTTCTCTTTCTTACTTTCTTTTTCTTTCTTTCCTTCTTTCTTTCTTTCATTTTTTAAGGTAAATATCAGCATATCTATACAATAGAATTTCATGGCAATACATTTGATATATACATGTTATATCAAAGCAAGCAAACTAGACATTTGATGTGACTTCATATGCTGTCATGTTCTCTTGTAAAAGGAGAATGTGTCAATTTTTATGACTTCAAGGGAATTCAGTGATCTTCAAGTTTTCAGTACTTTGAATAGATACCTCTGTTTTTTTAGACATTTATTATGAAGTGATAGAAAATATATAGAGACAGGGTATTCGGCCAACAAATAGAAGGTTTCTCAGCAAAAAGTGATGCTGGTGATGCAAGGAAAATGATGCTGAGGAACATTTCTGGGCACTGGGATGGAACTGCTTTCCCTGTTCAATTGTTATGGTCTTACACTCATACTTATGTTGTTCAGTGATTGATTAAAATGATCCCTGGCACATAGTTGGCCCAGGCTGTCTCCAAAGCAGTTCCAGGCAGTGCCATTTGCACAAGAAAGTAGAATGCCTTCAACCTGTTCTGGAAGGTGAGACAATGCATTCGTAAGTGTGAGGGTTACTCAATACCAGCTTGTCTCAATGCCAGCTAACAATATTGGGCATGTTTAATTTAGTAGGATGGATGTAGCCTTAAAGGCCTTTTTCTGAATATTAACTGAAAATCACTTCAGAAATCAGGGGCTTAATTAGAACCAAGGCATTAGTTTAATTTATCCCTATCCACTTACATTTGAATGTGTTTACACATTGTTTAGCATTTAAAATGTGACTGTTACTGTCAAGGATTACAATATGTCTTCTCTTATGAAAACATTAGGTCAGACCTTTTTTATAAGGAATCATATAAATTTGAGTTTTGTCTCTCCTGCTGATCAATGGGCATGAAACATTATATCCATTTGGATATATCAAATTAGAAGGGCCTGTTGCACTCTTCTGGAAGATGGAGCAGCCTACATTGTCTATTTGGGAGGAGCGTTTCACAGAAAGCCTGCTATCCCACTGGAACAGAAGCTAAATAACACTACAGATGGCTCTGATAATTGTTACCTTACCAGATTTAGAATATGATATAATAATAACTCAGTCAGGGTAGACTTCATATACAAATGTTTTTTCCTGGTCCCATTGGATTATTATCTAAGTATTTTAATTGCTCATCTAAGAGAGATAAGTACATTCCCTGGACATATAAAGCAAAATTCAATCACAATAGTTTTCTTCAGAATACAAAATGTCCTTATGACCAACTATGCTGTAAATCTTCTCTAGTTTAAGTTGTTAAAAACATGCGATCATTTAACATCTTTCTGCAAGACAACTGAGTACCTCTTGGAGTGAGTCTGGAGGTGGGCCACCAAGATGATTAGAGGGATGGAGAAACTCTCTTATGAAGAAAGACTGAGAGAGTTGAAGCCTGGAGAAGAGAAGGGTCTACTCTACTACCTTAGAGTAGCCTTCCAGTACCTGAAGGAGGCCATCAAGCCTTTCGGAAGCTTAATGTGGAAAGAGAGCTAGTACCTAGAGCTCCTACTCATGCCACTGTCTTATGATATGCTACAGACCACTTTCATTTGAGAATGTCAAGTTTCTTGAAATCTGAGCAGCAAGTTAGAAGTTTCAAGCTATTATTTTATCCTAACTTGACTATTTTTTCTGTGTTGTAAGCAAATGTGAGTGGAAACAGCTATTCAAGTGAATATCAAAGTCCTCATAATTGAAATTTTAAATAAGAAATAAACACATGTGTGCTATGAGTGGAGAGTGTACTGGTAATTCTGACATAACTTTAAATGTTTGGTTCAGAGTCTATGAACTCAGTTACTCTAAAGCAGTATTTTGTCTTTTAATTTCTACTTGTTTTCTGAAGGAGTGGAAAGGCATAAACATAAAAAATAAAAATAAAACCAATGGTCTAGGGAAATTAGGTTTTTACACAGTAGATGGTTTTTAAATGTTTATGGTGTTCACAATAAGTTCGAGTTTTCATCATCTCTCACAGGGCATGGTTGTAACCAGTCCCCAGTGACGGCAAGAGTGAAAGCATTAAAGGAGAATGGCTTTTGGCAGTGGCAGCCCACTGAGACTTTACTTTTCCATGGTAGAGCCATTTTGTACCACAAATACCAACAATTGAAAGTAGACAAAATAATCTTCTGCCACTCCGCAGTTCAAATCCTCTTTTGATGTTACCTGCAACTAGTAGATAGATGCCAAGTAATGGGAACACAACATGTCCAGTCACTATCCACTTCCCCCACCTTTCCAAGGAAGATTGAGAAGCAGTAAATAATGGTTAGTATAGAGTCTAAGCTCACTTGGAATGACTGACAGATGGAAAGTCAGATTCTGTCTGCTATTATTGCAGGGGAGCATTTATTCATTAATATTCTTCATTAATAACTTATATTGCTTCTTTCTCCTATCTTTTTCTAAGCCCCTTTGCTTGGGAATTAAAACCACGTCTTTTCCATTTATGGCACCTGCATTTGGAGCAGTTAAGGAAGCAAATCCTAAATGCTTGATCTGTGAAAAAAAACAAGTGTGGACACAAGTGAGTAAATTTATTTGATTCTATATTTTCTGCAATGTACTATGATTTATGCTCTAAATCAAACAATAGATGTATTTTCCCATTGTCAAACTTATATCTTCCTTAAGGATACAATAACATTTATCTGTTTTTGTCCTGAATATCTGAGCTGAAGCCTATATGTGAAAAGTACTATGACAGTGAGGATTTTAGCTGATATTTTTAAGCTGTTTAATGGTATTCATGGTGGTACTATTAATGGAAAATAAAAAATTCTTGCTAGGTTCAAAGATATGTCTCTTGTAAGAGCTCGGCTTTTGTAATGTGCCTACTTTATTCATTTACAACAAATGAATGTTATTCATGTCAATTTGAATGCTCACGTAAATATCACCTTTTATGAATTATGTGCTTTTTAGCACATAAAGGAACATACTTCACATAAATCTGAAAAATAGCAGCATAGTTCAGAGAGTCAAGACTAAAGATAAATTTGATGCTCCAAATGAGGTTCCCAATAAAATACTTCTTCTTATTAAAGGATTTTGAGTTCTAAGGTTTTAACTGAGTTAAATAACCTAACAACCTGTAAAAAATCATCACAGAACTTTCCTTTATCGTATCTCTTTAAGGTGATAATAGAGCAGGAAAGAAAGATAGAAAATGTACTTCACAAATATTTGAAGATACAGTTAATTAATTGCAAAAGAAATTAAAAATTAAAATCAGTTCACACTGGAATTGTCACAAAAAGTTCAGACGGTGTCTGTCAATGGCCATGGATTTCAAAGGGAGGCACAAAAATTTTGACATCTTTGTTAGTGCTGATTTATGAACCAACTACCAGGTAAGTAGACTTTTATTCCATTTTTGAGATAGGATCTAACACTAAAACATTGAACTTTATATGTTCCTGAAGCTATATCCATGTCTAATTTACCTTTGAAACTTAGTACATCATTGGTTTCAATGTCATTGTGTTCCTGTTCATCCTGTTGTGCAATTATTCACCGTTTGGACTTTTAAAGGAAGACATGACTTGGTGCATTTAAATCTTATTGATCACTCCTATCTGTTTAGAGTGTAAGACAGAGTAAAAAATCCCAATTTATCTTCTCCCAATTTATCTTCTCTAATGCATATTAGGGCAATAAGGCTGGTGAAGCATCTCTAACACAAGTCCTGTGAGGAGTGGCTGAGGGAGCTGAGGTTTTTTAGCCTGAAGGGGAGGAGGATCAGGGAGACGTCATTGCTCTACAACTATCTGAAAGAAAGTTGTAGCCAGGCAAGTGTCAGTGTCTTCTCCTAAGCTTTGGAATGGACTGCCCAGGGAGGTGGTGGAGTCACCATCCCTGGAGGTGTTTAATAAGAGAATGGATGTGGCATTTAGTGCCGTGGTCTAGTTGACAAGGTGATGTTAGGTCATAGGTTGGATTTGATGATGTCAGATACCTTTTCCAACCTAGTTGATTCTGTGATTCTGTGGTATTACTTTATGTATTTTCAGCTTTTTTTTTAATTCATTATGGTCATAGGTGGTAATCACAAGATTCTATACCTTAAAATTAAGAAAAAAAAATCACCAAAACCCAACAAAAAACTCTAATTAAAAGAGCAGTATTGATATTGATAAATGATATTGATAAATTTAATTACATTATCACATACTACTTTTTTACAGAGGTCTCCTGTCTTATTCAGAACGCAAAATGAACAATTCTTAATGAACAACTATTCAATATTTTCTTTTTTATTCATCATTCAATGTCTGGTCAATGCCTTATTTACTGCATGCTCTTAAAATCCACTCTGAAGGGAGAATTATTAAATCTACTGGGTTTTCTGATGACACTTATCACTATAATATCTGAATACTGCTTAAATACTAACAGATCTGTTTTCATAATATAAAGAAAAAACACTAGAAATTTTGCATATTTTAGGAGAGTAGATTAAAGGCAGAATGATTAGAAGCGAAAATTGTCCACTCTCATTTGGTGTCAGTCTTTCAGGACAGTTTAATAGTCTTCACATCTGCAAGTGCTCAGGGCAGAACTCTCTCTCATCAGTCACAAGTATGCACACTTGGAAATTTGAAAGCAAACCACTCTGACATAATGTCAGAAACCCAGGAAACAAGTTGCTCTTAATACAAAAAAGTGTTGCATAGGTTTCAGTGGGCTCAAAGGAATGGTATCAAAGACAGAAAGAAACCAGTTCTTCAGTTAGAATTCATTTGCTTTAAAGATAAGATCATCCTTTCTTTAACAGCAAGGTTATCTCATTTGTGGCATTTCATTCCATGGCTACAGTAAAAGAGGCATCACCTCTCTAGACTGTTTCATTTCCTAAACAGCACTGTTTTATTGCCATGGGGTGAAGCCTAGCAGAAAGCACTGCTCAGTAAGTGACATCTTGACTGCATCTACCCAGCTATAACTTATTAGATGATTCTGGTAAATGCTGGGAAAAAAAAAGTTAGCAGAGATAATTGCCACAGGAGAGGCTTCCCCCAAAAAAGCTGGATCATATCTTCTCTGCTTTAATGATTTAGGTTTTCAGAGAAAAGAAACAGAGAAGTGAAGATGAACTCTCAGTGACTTTACATTTATCTAACATGCTTAGGGCAGGATACCAGAAGGTGATAGTGAGCCAGGTAACAGCAGTTCATTGGCTTTAGGTACACAGAAAATCAAAGAGACTGGCCTGGGGTGACAAGAGTAACAAATATTTTAATAAGAAGCACTGTTTTTTCTGACATTAATTATTCTGACTACATTTCTGAAAAATATGTCCTCCTCTGAATTTCATTTCACGTAGCAGTACTGTATGAAAAGTTACAAGTAGTTATGAGATCTTACCATAGGTTCATTAGCTCTATTAAAGCTTTGTCTGTATTATTCTCTGACCTATTCATTTTCCTAAATTTTCTCTTTTTTTTCCTCTAATTATTATTATTTTAACTGCATTCTGCATTTTCCGCCTAACTGTCTGCTGTAATATTCAAGACAAGTCCTTAAGAATTATTTTGGAAACACCCTTCCAAACAGAATATTTTCTATTTTGAAATCCCCTGCAAGTAATTTTACTGCTCAGAAGGCGTGTTTTTCTTCTTTGCTAATATATACAAAGGTTTTGACCACAAATCCCCAGATCCCCTTGGTCTCCCTTATAGCTGCATATCATTAGAACATCCATTCCCAAGTCTTGATCGTTCTCTTGCCTTGTCCCAAAGTTTTAATTTCTTAATGACTGATTAAATTTTGAAATAGGATCAATTACCTGAAGATAACTAAAATAATTACCATCCTTAGCAATATGTTAGTTATATTAATGAGGTCTAATTTATTTTTTTTAATTTTCTTTTTTGTAGAATTTCTAGAACCACTGAAAATTATGTGCTGTTATATAAAGAGATCCTAACATTATTATTATAGCTTCTAAACTGTCAGCAGCCACTTCATGAGCAGCTGGTGTGGAAATGGAACACTGTGAGAGGGCACTGAGGAGAATAACTGAAGCAGCAGCTGCAATTACTACCATTCATTATTACCATCAAAGTATACAATACGAACATAGAGATTTGAATGAAATGCAAATCTTGAATCCTGATATTCCTACACCTTGGAATAACAAGAATGGCTGGGTACCCTTACTTCTAGTGTGTGAATCTCAGCATCACAAAATTGTCTATTTCAGATCTTCTAGGACACATTTTATTTGGGTATTTGGAGTGCAAATGCATCCCTATTGCTCAGGAAAGCCACAGGATCCTGTATATTTTAGTATGTATTTAAGCTGTAAAACTCTCCAGGGCTTCACAACTTCCAGGAAAGCACACCAGGCTTCAAGTGTAGCTTAATTACAACCAGACTGCATAGTGGGGCTGGTCAAGGTGCATATCACCTTTTCCCATTTGTTCTCACCTTCTCCTTACCTGATATCCTAGTTTCCACTGGAAGCAAATCAAGATATGTCATGGAAAGAAAGATGGTCTAGCAGGTTCATGCTCAAAGTAATAAGAGAACAGGAATTGAACATGCCGCTTACACAATAGCATTAAGTACAATTAGGGTGGAGAAATCACCTCACATTTAGTCTTCCACTTGGCATCAGAGCACCTTCACCAAACTGAGCCTGGAGATTTGCAGCAAAAAGTCATCAGGTCCTCAATTCTCTGTTGCCCTGGCACCCACTTGAATTTCCCCAGGCTCTTCTTTTATATGTAGGAGCATATAAATAAGGCTGAAGTAGAAATTTTCATTTTTTTTCTTTATTGAGATGTAAATATAGTATATCATTGCCTAATTACATTGTGACTCCCTTAGCTACCAGGTTCATTTCTGTATGAATAAAAGGACACAAAAAGAAGAACTCCCAGAATTTTTTTTGGAAAATATACCCTTTAGGAGAGAGCAAGCCGGGAATTCTTAAACTAAACTAGAATATCTCAGGATGTTTTTTCTTGAAGAATGGCTTTGTTATGACCTGCATTTCTTTCTGTCTCCTTAAAAATCATCTCTGTTTCCATGGAAACAAAAAGAAAGTAGAAAGATCAGGTAAATTTGATAGATGGAAAGAAAGTTTTTTATGTAGTATTTATGTAAATCCAGTAGAAGAAAAAACTCAAGCAAGTACAGAATCAATTTTAAAATGTTCGGCAATGAAAATTGTGACCTCAGAATCATATTTAGAAGATAATCCTGACTAGAGAGAGCAAGAAAAAGTCATTGTGACAATAGAACTACAAACCAAATGTGATTGTGAGCATTCACTTCGGCCCAGACCTAGACAAAATACTCTTAATTGCATAGCTGTGAAGACTAAAGTATCACCTCTTATTCTGCAGTTGTGTTTACTGCCATGTAACCTACTTGCGCAGTCACAGCTCAGGAGCTGAATTACTTATTTAGAGATATTATTTTTCATGGCTGGGCTTCACAAACAAAGATTTGGGAAGGGCTCTATCCACATTTGCTGCAAATGCACTGGTGGCTAAAGAAGCCAATGCAAGATAGACAAGTCGGGTTGCAAAAGGCACAGCAGAAAGACTCCTTAGGTGGTATCGGCAGGACACGATTATTTCTGCGTCGTCTTTTCTCCTTGAGAGTGACCCTGCGTGTGTTCTCAAAGGAAGCAGCAGCGTTATAGATGGTGTGTCTCCAGACCTCCCAATTGGAGGTCAGAGTAGACCAGTTATGGTGATCAATATGGCCAAGGCTGAGATGTTGTTTCAGGGAGTCCTTGTATCTTTTCTTCTTGAGGCAGCCAGTGGTAAGTTCACCAAAAAGCACGATCTTAGGGAAGCGGTAGTCCTTCATCCTGGAGACGTGCCCTGCCCAGTGCAGCTGAGTTCTCAGCAACGTGGCCTCAATACTCATAACTGCTGCTTGTTCTAGAACAGACGTATTAGTCACATAATCTGACCAGTGGATGTTTAGGGTTGAATGGAGACAGTGTTGATGGAAGCCTTCTAGAGACGCAGGTGGTGGCGGTAGATGACCCATGAATCGGACCCGTATAAAAGAGTGGACAGCACAATGGCTCTGTAAACACTGATCTTTGTGCTTTTCTTCAGGTGTTTATTTTGCCAAACTCTTTTATGGAGTTTTCCAAAAGCACTGTATGCCTTTGCTAACCTGTTGTATATCTCTCTGTCAATCTTACTGTCCGAGGAGATTACGCTACCTAGGTAATTAAACTGCTGGACTGATTTGAGCTCTGATTCACCAATGGTGATATGGGGATGAAGAAAGACTTCCTGAGGTGCAGGTTGATAGAAGACTTCTGCCTTCTTTAAGCTGACTTCCAGCCCAAAGAACTCAGCAGCGTCTGCAAAGTAGGATATTAAACGCTTCAGAGCTGCTTCTGTGTGGGTGATGAGGGCGGCGTCATCAGCATAAAGCAGCTCCCGGATAAGATGATTTAAGGTCTTGGTGTGGGCCTTCAGTCACCTTAGATTGAATAGACTTCCATCAGTACGATATTGAATGTAGATGCCATCTTCATCATTGAGGTCTACTGTGGCCCTTTGGAGCATCATACTGAAAAAGATTGTGAATAGGGTTGGTGCAAGAATGCAGCCTTGTTTCACACCACTGGTTATTAGAAAGGGATCAGAAAGTGCATTTTCATATCTGACTTGGCCATGCTGATCCTCATGAAGTGAGATGATCATTTTATGGAACTTGGGGGGACATCCTAAACATTCCAAAATCTGCCACAGGCCTTTTCTATTCACAGTATCGAAAGCCTAGGTGAGGTCAAAGGTTACATAGAGACCTTTGTTCTGTTCCCTGCACTTCTCTTGCAGTCGTCTGAGAACAAATACCATGTCTGTGGTACTCCTGTTGGCTCTGAAACCACATTAGCTTTCAGGTAGAATTCCTTCTGCTATAGCAGGTATTAGTTTGTTCAAAAGTATTCTTATCAGGATTTTGCCAGCAGTGGAGAGCAAAGTAATACCTCGGTAATTTGAACAGTCTGATTTATCTTCTTTCTTCTTATACAAAGTGATGATGACTGCATCATGAAGATCTGATGGTAGCTCACCTCGTTCCCAACAGCGCACCACAAACTTGTGGAATTTGGCATGGAGTGCAAGACCCCCATGTTTCCAGACTTCAGGTGGAATTCCATCAACCCCAGGTGCCTTGCCAGTTTTCACCTGCTGTATGGCCTTAAGAGTTTCTTCCATAGTAGGGGCAGTACCCAATTCATTCTTCACCGGTTACTGTGTAATGTGCTGTATTGCAGAGGCTTGAACTACACGGCTGGTACTGAAAAGAGTCTGAAAGTGTTCAGACCATCGATTCAGAATGGAGGTTTTATCTGTGTGAAGCACCTGACCATCTACGCTGAGTAGAGGGCTTTGGACCTGGTATGTAGGCCCGTATGCTGTTTTCAAGGCCTCATAGAATCCTCTGTAATCACCCATATCTGCGCATAATTGAGTTTTTTTCTGATAGATTGATCCACCACTTGTTTTGTATGTCATCGAGTTTCTGTTGGAGCTTGTTGCATGCAAGATGAAAGGCTGCTTTTCTTACATGGCAAGATGGTTGAGCAAAGTGTGCTTGGTGATCAATTCTCTTCTTCCTCAACAATTCCTGGATCTCTTGATTGTTTCATCAAACCAGTCCTTGTTCTTCTTGAGGGAGAACCCTAATGACTCTTCAGAGGACTGCAGGATGCTATTTTTAATATGTTGCCAAAGTGTTTCAGGAGAGGGATCTATGAAATGATTTTTGAGCGTAGTTTGAAGGTTTGCCTGAAAGCTGTCTCACTGTAGTTGATTGAAGATCATTAACTTGGAGTCTCCTCCTTGGAATACCACCCCTTTTAGGCTGAAGTTTACAGCGCACAAGTCGATGGCTGAATTACTTATTTAGAGATATTATTGTACCATGCCATGTAATTGCTTCCATTGCATTCCTAATCCAGGACGCAAATATGTTCATACAGGAGCTCAGGACTCTGTTTTTTGACCAGTGACTTGCTGAACAGGTCTCATTCCTACTAGTTTTTATTTTGTTTTGTCTCAGAGCTAAGGTTTTATTGAGTTTCTCATCCCCATGAACTACTCTATGCACAACTCCACCTCTACACATAACTTTACTGTCCTTCAAGCAACCATCAGGTCTCACAGATGTCCATGGTCTCCCACTATCATCAGAGGAGCTGAAGTGGATGAAACCAAAATTCTCAGAATGTACAGTACAACCAGGCAGGTGAAAGCTAGCAAAGCGAATATATGGAAAGAGTAACACGTAATAAAATATTCAAGGGGTCAAGTGTCTGATTCAGCAGTGTCACGTTTATCTGATATCTTTCTGCAGCACATGATCAGCAAGAGCAGTGTTAATTTGATAGATCCCCCTGAATTACATGGTAAATAAGTTTATGTCAATAAGCACCATGAGGACCAAAGTTGGATTTTACCACACTTGTTCCTTAAAAGGATCTTGACAATTTTCCCCAAAGGCAGATTTTTTATTCCTAGAATTAGTGTAAAATTATGCTCTTGGTAAAGCCTAGCTGCTCTATCAAGTTGCTTTCCTAACAGAGACTGCTATGCAGTACTACTGTGTGTTAAATGACTTTCACACTTGAATAAGTAGAGCTTAACTTCCCTCTTATCCCTTGGTCTGATAATTTCCAGTGTGACACATGGAAAATTCCATGCATGTGGTATACGTGGGTTAGGCTTTTGAAATCAGTTAATCTTTTTTCTAGCAGAAAATCAACAAAAATTTACAGGCAAGTTGTTGTAGTATTAAACAAGGATAAGAACCCCTCGGATGCTTCTTGAGAACAATAACAAGTAAGAGATCATCTAATCTTTAATTTGCTTATTTTATTAATGACTAGAAGGGCACGTTTAATTGAGGACATGTCATAAAGCTCTTTCTTTTTGTAGAAATTAGAGACTTTTCTGGTAGAAGAAATACTATTTTCTCAGCCATAATAAATTATACTTTGGTATAGAATTGATATATTTTATATATTTACTGTTTTCCAGGTGGCATCCTCATTCATATATAAAAACATGTTCTTGCATGGTTTCTGGGTATTAAAAATAGATTTTCATCCTTGATATTGCAACTGACAGTTTTCAAGAGCAAAAATTGTATAACATGTAAGAAATTGCCTATTCTTTGAAAATGAGATGCAATTCTCAGTCAGTGAAGCTGAGACAGAAGAGTAAAATCCCTGGAAATTTATATTTTAAAACAGTTTATTTCATTGTTGTGTTCTTCAACAATAAAAGTGAAGTTATCAGAGAAATGTCTTATATCAATACAATTTGTTCTCCTTGACAAGTACTTTCCACATCCTTGAAATGCATTTAGCAGTAATTACATTACTTATTCTCAAAGAATTTTTCATTGTCAAATATACTAAAAAAAATAAACAATGATTTTCATCATTAGCCCTTCTAACTCAACATTTTAATTTAATTATCTGATGAACATGGCATCCCATATATCTAATTGGCAAAAATCCTTTAGTTGTACAGCAGAGTTGAGAAGACTGGTGAAAAATTGCCTACCCTGTGAAAAATTACCTACCCTGCTCTACTTCCCAGCTTAAACAAAGGAATAATAGAATTGGAAATATATGCATTTAACAGTTACATGTGATAACTGTCAAGGTGCCTATCTTACACTGGGCTTGTAGCTGTTCTGGACATACATGCACTTTTGAGTTCCCCAGTTGCTGAAGACTAGTCCAATGTAGAAATAGTCATGGGGCTAGAGGAAGAAAAGCAGAAGTGACTGCTTGATGGGAGAAAGAAAAACCAGGTTCCTTTCACTCGATCCTAAGTGAGTCCCACAAAGTTACAATAGGCAGCTCACAAACAATCAACAAATCCCAGAAGAAGTTCTGAAAGTATCTCATTTTGAGTAAGAACTCTAACAGAGAATCTGTAACCATGTTCTTCCTTGGATTTTTTTTTTTTATTTTTCCGTGTCTACATCACTCTTCCTTGCTTAGCACAATGTCAGCCTAACAGAAAATGTTCCTTTTTTAATCTAAGAGTAAATTAAAAGGCATTGCCTAAAGAAATTAGAGATATAAGTTCCAATCTCTTTGGGCAGACACAGGAGCTTAACTCAGGTCATACAATTTACTGGACAAGTAAATGTTCTAGGCTAGCAGGAAATTATCCAAATAATGTATTGTTTTTTTCAGTTCTATTTTCAGCTTAACCTGTTCAGAATTATAGATCAGATCTATCAGTGGACTAAGAGGTGAAGTCATACAGAGGGTAATAGTGAATGGGATAACATTAGGCTGGCCACCTGTCACTAATGGGGTTCCAAAGGGCTCCATCTTAGGCCCAGTGCTCTTCAACATCTTCATAAGTGACTTGGATGCAGGACTGGAAGGGATACTGAGCAAGTTTGCAGATGACATAAAACTCAAACGAGCTGTTGACTCCCTCAAAGGCAGGAAGGCCCTGCAGAGAGACCTCAACAAATTAGAGGGCTAGGCAATCACCAACCGTATGATTGATTCAACAAGGGAAAGTGCCGGATTCTTCACCTGGCATGGAGCAACCCTGGATGTATGTACAGACTGGGGAAGGAGATGCTGGAAAGCAGTGCCATGGAAAGGGACCTGGGGGTCCTGGTCAATGGCAAGTTGAATGTGAGTCAGCAGTGCCCTGGCAGTCAGGAGGGCCAAACATGTCCTGGGGGGCATCAGGCAAAGCATTGCCGGCCAGTCAAAGGAGGGGATTGTCCCGCTCTGCTCTGCATTGGTGTGACCTCACCTTGAATATTGTGTGCAGTTTGGGGCACTGCAATATAAGAAAGATATTGAGCTGTTAGAGAGTGTCCAAAGATGGTGAAGGGCCTTGAGGGGAAGCCGTATAAAGAGCAGCTGAGGTCACTTAGTCTGTTCAGCCTGGAGAAGAGGAGACTGAGGGGAGTCATTGCAGTCTACAACTTCCTCATGAGGGGAAGAGAAGGGGCAAGCACTGATCTCTTCTCTGTGATGACCAGTGACAGGATCTGAGGGAACGGTCTGAAATTGTATCAGGGGAGGTTTAGATTGGATACAAGGAAAAGGTTCTTCACCTAAAATGTGGTTGGATGCTTCAACAGGCTCCCCAGAGAGGTAGTCACAGCACCAAGCCTGACAGAGTTCAAGAAGCATTTGGATTATACTCTCAGGCACATGGTGTGACTCTTGAGGATGGTCCTGTGCAGGGCTAAAGGTTGGACTTGATGATCCTTGTGGGTCCCTTCCACCTAGGTTTATTCTGCGATTCTGTGATTTAATCCATGCAGCCTTGTTAGGGTTGTATGTGGGACCAACAAATTGTGAGCTTAGTATTTGTAGTAGCCAAAACTAAAATACTTAAAATACGCCAAGAACCTGGTATGCAAATAGCACGAAGACACCTAAATGGAATTTTCCTGATTAGCGTCCCTGATGAAAGACAAACAAATGCCAGATGAGGAGCACTTCAAATATCTAATTGTTCTTCAAAATCACAAGTCTATGTGATAAAACATTCCTGGAATGTCATGTAGAACATCATTTTCTACTACAGCATAAAGTGTCTGAAAATGAATTGCTGGAAAAAGTTATTTATCCCCAGCTAGTTCAAGATGTGAACTGTTTGAATTCATGTCTGTGCATTTTCTTGTAGAACTACTGAAACTGTATATAATGTCTAGTTTTCTGCATATTAGATGGGAGAATTTTGCACAGCTAAATTAAAATCTCCTTAGATTTAAAAAATGCCACAGCTAGTCAGAAAAGATGGAAGACAGAGCATCTGAAATCTCATTTCTATTCTGAACCTAGGTGACTACAGAGAACTGGTAGCTGTTTTGCACAACTTGTACTTATAGCTCATAAACCTTTCTGGACTTCAGCACTTAGAAATCATCCCTTTGAGATATATCACAAAGAGGGTTAAATTTTCCTCCAAGGAAATATAATCTTTCTAAATAGCGAGTACTGGAATTCTAGCTATCAGACCCCTGTATTTCTAATGAGAAGACACTGAGAATGCTATTTTAATAGATGTCATGACTTTCCATGTATGTTGAACTGGTGATTAATTGCAGTGATTATCTTACTGATTTTAGATGAAGTGCTGTTTGTAAAGGAAGAAGAAAATGAAGGGAACGAAAAGATTTTGCTTTTCAGAATATAACCTCTAATTCTAGTAATTTTTTCCTTCGTATACAGTGACGGATGACTGATGAGATCACAGTTTCATCATTCAAGATGGAAATATAGACCTTTCTTTTTCACTATAGCTTTGCGCATTTCTGTGTCTAGATATGCCTTCTGAATAGGTATCAGAGAGAATTCTTCCACCACAAAACAGGTTCTGTGCCTGTTTCCATCAGAAACTTTGCCAGGCTTACCAGTGATCTGCCCATGTTGCAAACCAGTAGATCAAGAGCTCATTTTTTCCATCTTTCAGATATTACAATCTCCAAGAACTTAGTGTTTGAATTGGTATGTTACTTTTCATGAGCGAATAAGCTCACAGAGATATTGCCAGATAGTTAAAGAAGTGGAATTTGCCTTTTCTGGAAGTTTACATTCTTCTGGGGGAAGCTGCCAAGAGTTTGGCTGTTCTTACTATCTATTAATGAGTCAGTGACCATACATTGCCAGTTTTCAATGCAACAACTAAATAGAATATGATAAAGCTTCCCATTAAGTTTTCTGGATAATGGCATAGCATTGCTGCTTCGGAGAAACTATATGAATGATCCTCTACAGATAACGAATGTTGGTGCATGTTTACAACTGTTGGTAATTTTAGGCATTTTAGCGTCTAGCTAAGGTTCTGCTGCAGGATCTTGCACAACACTATGGTGAAGTCAAAAGTAGAAGTGCAACTGAAACTTTGGTGAGACACTGACAACCTACATGGTTCAGATGTGACAATTATCTAGAAAGAGGTAGGTCAGGAATTAATTGCATAAAAAATTGCATTTGCAAAAATTTGGCAAATGATTTTAACGTAAATGTCCCTCCCTCATAATTAGCCGTGTTATGACAACATTGTATCTTGATCACATGTATAACAATATGCTTATTTTAAAATGGGGATTATCTCTTTGTGCACACAGATACACACATAAGTATATGTGTTCAGCACATAGTTAGTGATAAGGAAAATACTCAGTGTGCTCTAACTAACAACAAAGAACCAGAAAAGGGAACTTGAGTAAAAGTGATTATGAAATAATCACTTAGAGAGTGTACTAGAATTACTAGAGACTGTAATCTTTAAAGAAAGAAAGAAGTAATAACAGAAAAATGAAACCCAACAGATTTCAGGAAGACAAGCTTCATAAACTTTGAAAACTGGCAGCCTCTCAGTTGAAAATTTATTCGAAGGGGAAAAGAGAACTGGCAGGTTCTTAGAGGAATAATACTGAGATCACAAGTGCACACCATCCCAATGTAGAAGAAAAATAGAAAATGGGTTGGAGATGAACTGGTCTAAACCATGACTACTTCTTTGACTTCAGCAAAAGAACATATTCAAGCAGTCAAGGTCAAATGTGAATGCACATCATAGAAATATAGAGAAAAAATCAAATGCTTGGATGTTCATGTTTGTAAGTTAGTGGGAATGGTATACTATCTACAGGTGATAAAAAGGAAGTTTAATGATCTTTTCTACATTAATCCTTAATAAAATGATCAATCAATGATTTTTAAAATGAATTGCCCTAGTAAAAGTTTAAGAGCTCAGCCTTCTGTAAAGAACACTATAAGCATACTGGGTGCTTGGATAAGATGCTTTTAAATCAAGAAGTCAAGAATTCCCTCCTAAGATACGTAAGGAAGAGCTTCTGAGTTCTCATAAACCTTATGGATTATCTTGAGATCTCATATAGATCAGGCACCAGGAGACTGGAAGAACATTTCTTAATTTGAAGAGACGAAAAGAAGGAAATATAGGCCTGCCAATACTCAATACTACTATGAATGACAAAAAACCTAATTGCATGTCCCTGGAAAGGAGCAAGGAAAGAGTAGCAGACAAAATGGATTTGTCAAAACCAACATAATGTCAAACCAATTTAATTTCTTTCTGTGACAGGTCAGCAGACCTCATGGACAGGGAATAACCAGTAGATGTCATCTATCTCAAATTTGTAGAGATCTTGACACTGTTTCATGACATCATCATAATTAGTCCATTTGGTCTCTAGAGAAAAATATTAGAAAACTGTACTTAGAGAACTACAAAATCACATTGAGGTTGGAATAGACATCTTGAGAACATTTAGCTTCCTCCCCATGACTCTTCCATGCTAGTCTCCATGTTATGTTTGAGCAGAATCAGCTAGACCAGGTTGCCCAGGACCATGTGTAGTTAAATTTTAAATAGCTCCAGAGTCGGAGACTGTACAACCTCCCTGGGAAACCTTTTCCAGTATCTGATTTCTCTCACAGTAAAGAAGTTTCTTTTTTGTTCAGATGGAGTTTCATGTCTTTTAGTTTGTACTCATTGTCTCCTGACCTGTCAATGAGTGCTACAGAGTCTGATTTTCTTTTTCACTCTCTCCCATCAGATCTATAAACATATTGATAAGCTCCTCCTAAATTCTCTCTTATCCAAGCTATAAACAGAATGTGAAAGAGGCTGCAGTCCCTTCACCACCTTAGTGATCCTTTGCAGGACTAGTTCAGTAGGTCCCTGAATTTCATGTACTTCAGAGACCAGAAGGAGACACAGGATTCCAGATTTGGTATTAATGGTGCAAAGCAGAGAGATCACCTGTTAACTCTCCCCTTACCCAACATGTATTCAAAAGTAGTTTGTGAGTTTTCCCATTCCACTGTGCACAATCCTATCATATATCTACAGATGCTTTCTCCCATCTCCCTTTTATACTATAAAAATAGTATTTGTTTAGACTATCCAAAACAAATAGCTTTTACTCATACAGAACTAAAAAAAAACAATTTATTTGGACTATGCATAAAAAACATTATTGAGATACAGGGATTTAAATTATTCTTATTTGTTTTTAAGACAAATAAATGTCCTGAAAAGTAACTTTTTATTCCATGACCTTTGTCACATGTGTCCCACCCAGTCCAGAGGCAGCTCTAAATCTACTCCAACTCATATACAGGGTTATTAGAAGTATATTTGGAATAAGTACAGCATAATTTCTTGGGGTCAAATTCATTTTCTCCATTAGAAGATGTAATTTTATTATAAAGAATTTGCACGCATTTGTTTATAGATTAAGAGAATTTAGAATTAAGAAATGCAGGTCAAGTTTCTAAACCCTTTTTTGGTAAAATATTTCTTAGAACTATTTTCAGTCATTACTTGAGCACTTGGTTATATGTATGTCTATGAAAATTAATGAAAAATGAGACAAAGGATAACAAATGGAAAATAGCTCTTAGATCACTTTCAGATGTTTCATCTTGCTTCTTTATCTGTCATTGTTATAGGTTATAAATTTGAGAGAGGAATTTTTTCTTTCCCTGCTTCCCTGTAAGAGAAACAGAGTTCGAATAGGGAAGGGAGAAGGGAATCAATTAGCTTTACAAAAGATCTGGCCGAATTCCTGGCTGATGGTCCATCAGAGGCTGAGGGGAGCTGGCCGCCAGGCCAGAGGACAGGTCAGACTGCGAAGTTCACTCTCGGAGGAAGACGGGGGTCTGCATGCAGGCATTTGGGGAGAAGGACTGGGGATCTGGCTTTTTGGTTTCTCATCCTGGTCAGCTCAGACTACTGGCTTCAACTTGCCTGGGAGCTGTCTCTTGTCTCCAGCCAGGATCTGCTGCGTTTCATTGGAGAGTTGCGTGCCCACAGGAGAGAAGGGAGGAGTTTTGAGACACCATCACCTGAGACAACAGTGAGTCCCGTGGGAGTGAACTGCTTCCCTTCCCTTTTTCCCTTTTTTCCTCCCACTGAGGGAAGGGTCCCCCATTTTCTTCTCGGCTTCTCCCGCGATCTGAGACCATTCCCCCCTCCCCAGACCCCTCTCCCCGCGTGGTGACCATCAGGGCCCAACAGCGCCCCTGCAGGTCACGACAGAGAACTGCAGGCCCTGCACCTTCAGCAGTCCAACAGCGCCCCCTGCATCCCACGGTTAGGACTGCGCTAAAGGACAGGGAAGTATTCATTCAGACTTTTTTTCTAGGACTACTGTCTAGGGGTTTTTTTGTGTTCTGTTACTGGTTTTGCCAACATACATATAGCTTTTAATAAAGGGTTGTTATTTCTTCTATTTTTTTCCACACTTCCTCGATTAAAGCCCCTTAATTTTGAATTTACAATTGCTGAGAGAGAGGAGTTCGGTCTATCTTATAACTCATCCTCTTTAGCAAACATTCCAGTCTCCTCAGACTGAGACAGTCATTTAAAAATGTATTTTAGAGATTATAGAGATTCTTCTTGGTCATGAAAGATAAGCACAGGACAAGTTACATTTTGAAGTAAATGTTAAACAAAAGAATAATTTGTCGGAGGACAGAAATTGTGTGAACAATTTCTATTGCATTTCTGCGACCTTTACCTTGGCATGGCTGGGTGCAGACAGTAAAAAATACTGTGC
The DNA here is from genome assembly GCF_003945595.2 of Pipra filicauda. Lineage (NCBI taxonomy): Eukaryota > Metazoa > Chordata > Aves > Passeriformes > Pipridae > Pipra > Pipra filicauda. Next base: position 315,343 of record NW_024104457.1, on the reverse strand, counting down.
CACTTATATGGCTGTAGGCCTTGTGCCAAGGTGAAGGAGGAATTCTTTTGGCAGGAAAACAAGTTTTATGGACACCTGCTGTGGTTCAATTAATACTTTACAGCTCAGTGTGTTTTCCTTATGTATCCCATGTAACCTGGGAAAGAGTCACATGTCTCTGTGTCACAAGCAGCATATAAACTGCCTTTCCTCTAATAAAGTGGACATTTTTGCCAATCATATTGATTTGTGAGCATTTCTGTCTGTCCCCCTCCACCCTTAATAATTTTCCTTCTCTGCTTAAGTGCTGTAGTGTACTCGGTATTTTCATCCTAGTTAGCATCAGATCACAACACAATATCAACTGTCTGATTTCTAAACGTTGCTATTATTTTTAATAAATGTCGTGTTTTACTCTTCTTATTATTCCCTGTGTTTATAGATTACCTTTTCCCATAAGAGACACTTTCTTTTGATATCATCAAATGATGCTTCATTAGGATGAATATTGATTCAACCCTTAGATTGGAATTGAAAAACGTTCAGTTTCAAGATTAACATTATAACTGTACTAGTAGAAGACTAGATATGGGAAAAAGTTTATGTACACTTATACTTTTGTTTTATTTTCTCAAATGCTGAATCATTTCAAACAGAAATCAGCAAATTCTACCAAGTAACAAAAATGCTTCATGAAAATGTATCATCTTTAGGAGATGTGCACATGCATTGGGGAAGTCACAACTGAATAAAGCATTCACATTAAATTCCAGACATAATAAAATCCCAATTAGCTAAGTTCACTCAGAACAGGGATAGGGTAAATGACACAATACAGGTTTGTTGAATACCTTGTTTCTAAATCATGTTGTATGTGAAGATGCATGGTTTTTGAAAGATGTCTTTTGGAAGCATGGCACAAAAATGCCTATCAATTTCATAAATGGTCAAATGTTCCCATAACATATGCACACACCATTTAAATTTATTCCTACCTTTGAGAGACAAACATTCAAGATTTTATTTGTTTCCATGTACCATTCGAGGAAAAGTGTGTGTTAAGTAACTCTGCATCTAAAAGCAGCCTAGTTGTTTCCATCTGGCACTAAAAGAAGTGTTTGTTGCAAAGAGAAAAGTGCAAAGAAAAGAGTGCAGAGGAGAATATTCAACAGTTGCACTGATAATAAACTACACAGTTCAGTGACTGCTGATAGAAATATCAGAGACAGGTTTAAAAAATAGTTACCTAACTTCAGGAACCAGTTTGGTGCATTAATTTAGAACTCAGTTAAGGCAGTTCTCTACAAGGAGGCAAGGGTAAGTGGTGGTGAATAAGTCAGGCCAACTGTAACAGTGAAAAATGTTCCTTAGCTGCTTCCAAGAGGAGAATAAGAAAGCCAACCACTTCAAGGGTGTTCATGGTTCCAGTGGAACCTTTACACCCCTACTGGAAAACCTCAATTACCTCTCTGAAATGCCTGTCCACCAATGCATGCAACACAGAGAATAAACAGGCCCATGATACCATAGTAATTACAATGCTGAGACAGCTTATATGTCTGTAATGCTGTCATGGATGGCTACATACTTTTTAGAAAAGATAGGCCAGTGAGGTGAGGTGGTGGAGGCTGTGGAGTCTCCTTCACTGGAGATATTCAAAAGCCTTCTGGACATGATCCTATACAACTTGCTTTAGCAATGGGGTTAGACTAGATGATCTCCAGAGGTCCCTTCCAATGCCAACTATTCTCCTATTCTGCAGTGGTGATAAATTTTCAAAATCTAGCTTTTTTTACTTATGTATCTGTCAAAGTCTTTGACTTTTGACAGAATACTGGCAAGAATAATGCCATGTAGGTGTTGCCTTAATTTTCAACACATGTTCTGTTCGATAGTATATTGCTACCATTACAGCTGAATTCAGTTAGCAATATTGACACGATGGAATGCCTTCTACAATACGCTAATTATTTTTAGAAAACTGTTTTTTCAAACAAGGAAGACAGTAAGTAGTAACATAAATGGATTCTGATTATAAAATGGGTAGATCTGTGAACTGAGTTAGACTGTAAACTCTGTAATAGTTGTAACTAAATGCATAGCTGCAATTGAACTTTACTGACCTATTAGACATTTCCATGTGTTCACCAAACAAATTGCTATTGACTAACTGAATGTCTATAGTGGTCAGACAGATTGATTAAGTTTATAGAGATTTTGGGTCTTGTTTTGCAAAGAGCCTAACTCAGCAGGATTTTGTAGGATTTGATTCTTATTTTGTTAAATATAGGGTATTTTCAGCTTTCAGAGCTCATGTGGCATATATATTAAACTGTGGATGTAACAAGTTGTAAGGAAAATGTGTGAATATGGAAAAAACTCTTTTTACTAATTAGTTCAGTTTTTGATGATTGACACTATTATTTTTGTACTAGTTATTTTTCTAGGGTCTAATTTCTCCCTCCCATATATATTATTAAAATTATCTTTATATCCTCCCCTTCTATTATACTTTACTGATTAACATTGCCCCTTAATATATGGTTCTCAAAATTAAGATTTCTTAAATAAAGAGACACATTAAAAAAAATCTACAAGTAGTCCTTTGCATTTATGACTAGGGTAACCCAAGCAGTATTTGCTTTTTCATACAGAACAGAAGCCAATTTTCCTGCTGAATTAAAGGAGAAAGAAGATCAATCTGCTGGAAATGGCTATAAAATGTTAGTTTTTCTCTAAAATAAGCAGTAACGGCTGCTGTTGTATTTTCCATTCACAATGGGGAAACATGTACTTACAGGTCAGATTACTGTTATTTTAGATAAAATGAAACAACAAAGAAAGAAAAAAAAAAAACTTGTAAGGAAAATGCCTCCAAGTGTACGAGGGCAGAGTGTCCATTGTGTGAGTATTAGCAGTGGAAACAAACAAGATTTATTTTTTAACAGAGAAATTGCTATGTCTTTTTTTTTCTTCAATTATAACATTCCCCTGCTTTTTATGAATGATATCCTTGCTCTGCTTCCTATCAACTTGACTTAGAGAGGGGAAAATAAGGAAACAAAGGGAATGTGGATAATTATCCTTCAAAGAAAAAATCCCTTGAAATACTCCTTAAGAAGTGATATATCTAAAAGGATGCTTCAATTCGATCCAAAATTTTGGCAGTACATACATGACTCTTTTTTAATTGCATATCTCACGTAAAAGGCTATATTTTTCATTTTTTCAATTATTGTATTACTAATACCAGGTGAAATAGTTTTTGGTATCTTAGTACTATTGTTAGAAAACCTGTTCATAGCTTTATATTACTGTGAGACTGACAGTGTCAGCTGAATAGACAATACTCTTTTATTTATCTGAAAAGACAGTGTTCTCCAAGAGAACAAAACAAAGACAAAAATCCTGTAGTGTTGACAGTAAGGAGCAAATACGTGCTCTTCAGTAACTGATCTAAAGGGGAGATAAATACCTCAGTTCAAACACTAAAATTAAATAAAAATATAAACCTATAGACATCATAAAAGAAAATCTTCCTTTTGCTTGTTTAGTTTTTTTGGCTAACAATCAAGCAGATCTTTAACCTAGAGCACTCTAAGTTCATATAACTCAACAGGACAGGCATTGGCATTCTCTTGGTGGCTGAAGCAAAACACATTTAAACATGGACTATTCTGTGTATAAAAAGCTTTTTATAATAATTTTTAAATAATTAAAAAAAAAAAAAAAAGACAAAAAAGTACCTCTCTGGTTTTGCAGTTGTGTAATAGAATAACAGCATGAACACAAAGATGAATTATTTAATATTCCTGAAATTCACCACTACAAAGCTATTTGTGTAAGCAGGAATTGTTCCTGAGGATGATTCTGGAGCACATAACTTTTCATCTTTATCAGTTTAGATCTAGGCAGCATCAAAATGACTAGAAATTTCTTCATGTACACTGTGAGTTATTGATGCTTATGCCAGGCTATGTCCACTATCAAGTCCGTTTCTTATCCGCCTGATCACCTCAAGGGGGAAAAAAAAAAAGGAAATTGTTGCATTAGCATTGAACAAGTAACAGTTTTGGTTTTTACGTTAGTACACATAACAAGGTCATTAAACATTTATTTCTTAGCACTGGCATCTTGTTTTAGTAACCCACTGCTAATTAGAGTTATGTTAAAAAATACTGATATTCACAGCCTTACTACTAGAAACTAAAATCTGGCAGCTGGTCTAGTTTTGTCCTGCAGGTTCTAAAGATAAGACTTATGTTGCTATAAAGCAGTATGTAAGTGCTGAACAATATGATTAGGTATTCATCAGACTAATTCATCAGTCTATTTATTCTAACAGCAAGAAAAATTAGCATGTTATAAGTGAAAACAATCCTCTACCATTAATCAACTCGGTCTTCCACGGCAAAGAAATTAAAAATTAGACAGAAAGAAGACTATTAACCGACGTCCGGTAGTCAAAAGTTATTTTATTTCTTTCATTAGGTTTAAATAATAATGACATGACATCTAAACAAAGAATCTGGGCATCCCAATTTACTATACAATGAGGCTTTCAGTAAAATTACCAGAGATGAAAATAACTTCCACAAAAAGAAAAAAAAGTGTTTAAATCTAAATTTAAAGGAGGGATGGTTGGCAGATAGCATATCCTTCTCAAAAGTCAGAAGGAAACATGAATAAATAAGAGCAAAGCAATAAGGTGGGAAGATTCTAGAGAACATTGGGACTGTAACAGTCACAAAAGGAAACGAAAGCAGAGATATAAACCAAGATAAGACTATGTGAAAATTTTAAAGATGAGGATGTCCTAGAAAACAAAATGCATTATACTGAGAGAACAGGCATCAGTAATGAGATTTTTGGGATGAATAATGGAGCTAAAAAAAGGAAGAGAGATTATGCTGCATTTTGAATACAAAAGTTGACATACTTGGAAGTTGAATGGAAAATGTTGGTAATCAAATTCTTTGAGTAGAGAAGTAACTTAGTCCTAACGTTGATTTTAATCCATTCTATAACCGGCACTGAGATTTAAACCTCAAACTGCATTCAACTGGTGTTTGTTAGAAGCAACTTGGTGTATACAGTAGTTCACTCTGTGGAAGAATATTCCATTGGAAGTAATCAGCGCCTGTCACCTGTTTCCCTTGACTGTTTTACGTAGAGAATTCATCTATTTCAAAATATGCTGAACAACCTACGGGTAAAACTATTTATTACTGAACATTTGCTTTTTAATGTTCTGATTTCCTATTTTTCTCTTTCTCTGTGCAGAATTCAAGTGCACCCTCAGAATTTATCAGCATTGTAGAACTGAACTGTGGTCTTCGAAATGGGTCCTGGATCCTCGGTACATGGCTGTGCTATGTTATATGATCCATGATTAGCACCATGATAGCTTTTATGATATTTCATCTCAATCTATCAAGAGACTCCTCCATACAGTAATCCTCAGGATTTCTTTTATCATCTGAATTACACCGCCACATCATCGCTGTGCAGTTTCGGTCATCACAGTTGTTCTAATTATATTTTTTGTTCAATATGATTAATGCAGATTCACCAAATCATGTTGCAAGTAGCTGTCACAATTTATGTTTTTGAAGACATAGATCAGCAGTGAAGCAAACATAATGTTAAAAGAGTGTCCAGTTAATAGATTGCCCTATTTAAGTGCATGTGCTGTTGCAAGTGCTTGGTATTGCAAGTTTATTTTATCAGCATTCTTGACTGAGGACATATGTGTTTTGGATTTGAAGATGTTGATGACTTTTCAGGCAGCTAAATTTACATAAGATCATAAAAATTTACATAAGATCATCAAATTTACATAAGATTATCATCATATGCAGACCATCTCCACCCGTAGACTTGAAGCTCTCGTGAGTCACAAAGTTTCTAATAAAGTTTTGATTCTGCTCATGACATTTTTCCTAGATTTTCTATTCAACAAAATTTGTATCACTTGTACCTTACCCAGAAGAGAAGGCTGATTGATTTTCTGTTCAGATCTCTGCAACTTCATCGGTCAAACAGACCAGAACAACTTTGTCTTGTACCTTTCCAAGCAGTTGTCAGTAAAAGAATGCCCTGATGATTATCGTATGAAGACTGATTTCATTTCCTTGCTCACAGATGGAAACTGATAACATCTTTGAAAACTTTTTCATAGGCCCCTCAAATATAGAAACCAAGCTTTCTTACCAGCTTGTGCAAATCACATAATTTGACATTTGCTATTTATTTGTTGGCTTTCACAGCTGCAGAGATACTCACTGAACTTGAAAACTGATCAATTATTGCAAACAGTTTGTAATTATCTTGCACTCATTGTATTCCAAATAACCGTTATGTTTATTATGTTAATGACTAACCCATTTTTTCCAGAAGCATTGTGTGACACTTAGTAGAAGCCACTTATTGACACTGCAGCAGAAATTTAATTTTCTGACTACAGACCATACGCAGCTTTGAATTCATCAGAAACAAGTTGCGGGGGGGGGGAACAGTTTTCCCCCTGAAGTTATAAAATGGTAAAACCCCAGGGGGTGGTGATCCTTGAAGGTTTTAGCCAATGAACGCTTTTGCAAAATATAAACATATCACAAGCAGAACGGAAGAGAAGGTAGTTGTAGTTGTTGTTGAAGAAGTAGCCATGTTGTAGAGGCACGAGGAGAAGCAGCAGCAGCCCCACTGGGGGCTGGGGGGCCCAGCCCCCAGCTGGGGGGCTGCAGGGACTTGGAACAGTGTAAAACTAGGCTAAGTATCTGTAGCTAGGAAGCTAAAGAAGTTTTCTCCACCGTGAGTGAGCAGACAGAGCAGCAGCAGAAGCAGGGGCAGAACAACATTGGCCGGAGGAAAGCAGAAGAGAGCCAACAGATAAGAACTGAAGAAACAGCAGAAACAAACATGCAGCCGAGCAAGAGAGACACAGAGTTGTCCGAGAGAGAGAGAGAGAGCCAGTAGCAGAGAGAAAGACTAAGCTCTACAGAGACAGAGCTTTGGGGGTAAGAACCGAAACCAAAAACCCCAAACTCCTTTTGTGACCTTTCCTAAGTGGAGAGGATGGACTCCTACTGAATGGAAGTCCTAAATGCAGAGAGGACTGAAACTGCAGAGAGGAGCTGGAAAGCTCAGGAGTCCTGGAAAGCTAGACCAGGACAATTAAAGGAATGTGGAGGGGGTGACCTTGGCCCCCCTCGCTGCTGCTGCCAAGCTAAGCTAGCAGCCTGAGATCAGAACACAGAAGCTCTGATAGAACTCTTGAGGCAAAGGCCTCCAACTGAAAGCTGCCCGAGATGTTCTGACTCAGGGGTGAATCCCCTGAGGAAGGGACCTTCATGGGGGTCTTACACCCCATGATATGACGTGGTGAAGCGAGTTTTGTCCCTGCTACGCAACCCACGGAAGAGAAGACCCTCGCTTGGAGACGATGGGCTGAGGGGCTTGGATACCCCCTCGTGTGTACTGGCAGAGATCCAGCTACAGCTGCTGCATGAGAGGAAGAGAGCCCGCTGCCTTAGAGACTGCTGCTCTGAAAGTAGAAAAGATCTTTTCCTTCTTCCCTCCTGGACTTTTATTTGGAGGGGAGAAGAGATTTGATCCATTGTAAATACTTTTATGTCATGGTAGAGACGGCTAAGATTGTATATAATGTATTCTAGTATTTATTTTGTACAGTCATTGTAATATATAATCCCTTTCCCCCATTTTGAGGCTCGTGTGGTGTCTGGAAAAACCATCTCACACTGGGTTGAGATATGGGAGGGGGCTTGGACTAGGGAATTGGATTTTGGGGCTCTCAAACCATGACACAAATGTAAAGCTTTTTTTGTCAACAACAGACGAAAGCTGGTGTCATTTGGATGATTTTTTTACCAACTTTCTTTCATAAAATTTTATTGCCCATTATTTGGAATAAAGATATTTTGCTTCCCCTCCAGAAAAGCTATTTAGTGTTCCTCAAGGTTGGGCAGACAAACTGAAAACTGGGTGGTAACTATGAATTTTCTGTACAGAGATGACACCAATTTGGAAAAAATGTAACAAAAAAACCCAAAAAACATACTGTATCACTTGGTGTGTTGTTTTTTCCTGCTTGTTTCATCAAAACTGTTGTAAAAAAGGAAAAAAAACCCCAAACAACAAACCCACAGCACATTTGGCTTGTTTTTACTGTGCTATTTAAAATCCTAATTAGTAATTCAGTTTGAAACTCTATATTTAGTGGATATATTTAAGCATTGAGTTTTGCCACCCCAAAACAATGGTATCTTTTTAAGTCATGGCATTAAACTATGGAAATTATTCAAACCTTTTGGACCTCTATTTCGCCATTATTTTCTAGGATAACTATATATCATACTAAGAGTAACAGAGTGTTAAGAAGCAGAAAAGGTCTTTGGAAACATTAAGACAATGCAAAAGGAATTAAATTAGAATGAGCAAGAAATATAGGAACATGTTGTTTAGCAGAATAACTGTTTTTAACCCTTTTAGCCTGATTTTTTAAAAATAATTTCTAATTCCTAAGTGATAGAAATGAGATGTAAACTGTAGGTCAAACAGAAAAAAATAAAACTATTGGCCCTGTTCTGCAAAGAATTACATACAGAGTAACTTAAAAAAAAATTAAACAATATTATTGCCAATTTCATTTGTGTTTAGATCTTTATGAATTTGAAGGCATTTTTAAAAAGATATTTCCACTATTGATGGAGGTGAGGGGAGGAGGCAGGGGCAGGAGATCACTAGTCTTTCCCAATAGTCATATATATACATATATATATACATATATATATATATATATCTCCCCCCACATCTTCTTAAACTTGTATCGCTACATTAACATTTTTTTTTATTTTGCATTCATCCTTCAATTATTGAAGTTGTCTTTATGGGAAAGAATCATATGTTTAAGTTCCTTCTTTACAATAGAGTATAGCTCAAACCTAGCACTATGAATTTGCAACAGTGTGTATGGAAGTGACATAAAGTTATATATTTTGAAGAGAACTTTATTTTCAGGGAGGCTGTATTTCTTAGGAAAGTTTCTCTGACTTGTATGAAATAACCTTCTGCTGTGCATCTTAATTTTAAAGGGAAAATCTAGTCCTGAGGCAGAATCTTGAGCAAGAAATGATGTATGACACACTTTAAAATGTAGCTCTAGGAGACTATGGCTGGTGGACACATCTTTGAATCACGTCTTCCTTGGATCTTTCCTCTCACCAAGAGGAAACTCTTGGGGATCTGTAACATCATGCTACCTATGCAAATATCAGCAATGCAATGGACAAGTGGAAACAAAGTAATCAGTGAATGACTGTTTATTCATATGGGCCTGATACCATGCTCTGGTCAGCCAGTGCAAAAGTCTCTGTGTCCTTCCATCTGTCCTCAACCTGACATATAACACAACTCTTAATCCAGGGGAATGGTTTCTACAGAAGTTCTTTCATAAATCTAGACAGGGCATGAATAGGGCTTTAATGGAACCATTTAAATCAATGTAATCTATTTGCCTACATTTTATATTGCCACCTCTGGGCAAAATATCTCTATTTTAGGGCCTTTTCTAATTCAGAAACTAAAATACAAAGATTCAGTATGTGTAGGAACTAGTGAGAAAGCAACTATATGTACATTAAGTATTACTTTAAGACAGTGCAGATTTAATCTAATTTAATGCCCTAGTGTAAATTTATTTCAAACTGTAGGAATAATGTTCCTTCTAATGTAGCTCATATTTTTTCCTCATTTCAAATCCTCTACAAGCAGCCACCTTTTACGAGATTTGTTCCTGTGCAGTTCTGAGCTCTCTAACCTGCCATTTAAGTTGCTGAGAATAAAAATAAGATTAAAAGATTGAGTCTCTAACATTTTTATAGTTTTGTTTTAATTCTATTCTTTTGAGTTAGACTGATTTCATCACTAGTATGTTAAACAGTTATTCTTATGGAATTGTGAAGCTGAGTTGCCTTGGCTGAGTTCATGATAACAAACTCAGTTCCACAGGGTTCTTAATTGTTTAGAAATCTTGAAAATTATATAGTGAGATGAAGCATTTAGACTAGTGTCCACCCGAAAATCAGTTTCTATGTTCTCAAAATAATGTCTGCTTCATCAAGCTCTTCCCTAAACAGCAATTACATGGATATGCTTTCTGCCTTGTTCTGCTTTTTTAATATATGTTCATAAATATCACTTTGTGAACAGCAAATTGTGCCTTACCAATTTCTCTCTCACTTTTTTTTTTCTCCCCAGACAAGGAGTATATGATTTATTTTTTTCTTTTGTATTTGGGCTCCATTTAAATATATAACATAATTAAGGTATAGACTTTTTCTACTACAGGACTACCTGTCTGAATTTTTTTTTAAGGTTTTCCTTTTAAATTGCTAGGATTTGGTGCTTTTTATGGTGTGATTGCAAAATAAGCAAACAAATGACAAATAAAATGTTTAATAGTGTTATTGCAGTAAGAAAGACCAAGCTGGAGAAGAAGCATCTTTCTATTGAAAAGACTGATAAGAACTATAAAAGGGAAAAATTTTCAGGCACACTAACTTTCAACAGGTCTGGCACAGACAGATCAAATAAGCAGCTATGTATAAGTTGAGAACAATAACCTTAACTTTGGGAAAGGAAAATATCCAGCCTCCGCACAACAAAGACAGAGACAGGGGTTGGCATCTCCTTGACAACCAGGAGTGAGATATCAGAGATGGAAAGGTATTTTTGTGAAAAATTTTCATTCATTACTGTGCAGTTTAACTTCTACATATTGTCTGTAAGAATTTATCGTGGTACACAGCAATTTCACTGGTTCAGTGTCTGTGCGTTAATTCAGCTTTCTGAAAGAAAATAATATGTTTGTGTAGAATCCGCGAAAATTACTAGGGGTACCCTGTCAGCCACTGCCATAGATAAACTCATCAAATCAACTTATTAAGGATAGGAGCACACAAGGAACAATCAAAGATTGGTTTTCATGCAACAACTATTCTTTCTGCCTCAACCTTCAAAATCTGAATCTTTAAGGGAGATCTGCAGAGTAGCTCCAATACATAAGATGGAGGGTAAAATTCTAATAAATGTTAAAAACTGTGGACATAATGTAGAAGATGCTGAGACTGGAGACATCAAAAGTCCCACTTCTCACCCACTGCTAGAAGTTCATTCTCTCACAAATGCAAAACTCTTATACAAACCCTTGCTGAATCTGCCATCTTTTTGCTTGTTTGTATCCTATTATGCCATGTTATCACTAACTAATTTTCTACCTCAAAGTGTATAACTGATTAACATAATCACAGGTTATTGTTCCCAACCTGGTCTTGGATTAGCATGATTATTTATCTGCCTGTCAGAACCAGTGTGTGGCTCATTATGAGAATTTGTCCATTTTTCCAAATATATCAATCACTCAACTAAAGAATCTGTTTCTTAATACAAGTCTTACCTTATCCAAGCATCCAGTTTACTTAAATATTTCCAACTAAAATGCTAGTATGGTCCTGCAGTTCAGTGGCCTGCCTGAGAGACAGAGTGGTAAAGGCAAATTTTTAAAGAAATCTACGTAGAGTAGGAAAAAAAATGGACAGAGTAGATACATATCCTGAAAACAATGAACTATAAGTAAGATAGTATTACTTAAAGAACATCTTGCAAGTCTTGTGACTAGTTTGATGAAAAACATTGGATATGAATAATCAGCTTCAGTAAAAAGAGTGTGAATGGTAGGAATTACTTCATACTTGAATATAAAAGAAAACATCATTATACTGTTGTATATGCTTAGATTATATGTGGTCTTAAATATTTATATGCTGTCACTCTACCTCAAAATGTGAAAAGGTATATAGAGTGATATAAATGCTGATTAAGGGAGTCAGGTGACACCTCTAGTAGGAGACATTGAATAGACTGTGACACTAAATCTCAGAAATTACCAGAAGAAGGCATTAGGCAGGTTTTAAGTGGTAAGACGAAAACAGAATGGTATTTTTTAATATTTTTTTTTACTGTACAAGAACACAGCAAATAAAATGATCAGACAGCATGTTGGAAATACATAAAAGGCAGTTTTTCAAGTGGCAAGCAGTCAACAGCTGAAGTTCTTGCCAAGATGTTTACAGTCCAAAAGCATAAATAGGTTCATAAAAGATTAGATAAATACATGGAAAAAATACCCTAGAAAGTGCTATTAAACACAGATTCTTTGGCTGAGGCAGTCCCTAAGCTGCAAATTGCCAGAATTTTTCATTGCTCTGCTGCTAAAAGGAAGTTTTCCTTAAGCAGTGTTGACCCCATTCAAAGACAGGATGCTGGGAAAGATGTATCTTTAATCTGACCTAAGGCACCTATACACACGTACTTACACTGCCCTGAAAAACTCCAGCTCAATTTGAAACCATAATTCCAGCAACTACTTTGATGTCCCACCAAGCTCTAAACATTTTGCTAAAGTATTACCTACTACAGCAATATTTCACCTTTTGTGTTGCATAGTATATTCCCTTCTTCCATCTCTCTTTTTGACTGAGCCACAGTTTTCTGTGGCTAAAGCAGAGGTTATAGCTCCGTTAACACATAGGTCAGTTTTATTTAAATGGCACCTTTGAACCATGACAGGAGGATGGGGTGTTGTAACTGGATGCTTCTACTCAGTAGGATACACATTTCAGTTGAAACCTATCAGTAAGTGTCATGATATCAAATAAGAAAGAATGACATCTAGCAGCCATCCTCATTAAACAGAAAAAAAGACATCAAAAATAAGTGGACAGTTTTTCCACTGCAGAATTTAATAAAGTGAGTAGCACACAGTTGAAGGGGGGGGAGGGGGCAGGAGGCTGTCAGTAAGTGTCTTTTCATATATATATAAAAAGAACATTTCATATTTTGCAGAAGGAGACTATTTGAGTTACGAATTAAATGTTCTCACTTGGGAGACAGTATTCCACCAACTCCTAGGACAAGATGGCTGAAACAGATGTCACAAAATTCAGCTGGGTCTTTTTAGTCAATGGATGAAGAGATCTGGCCTGATCTGCCCCAGGTCTGGCCTGATCTGACTTCAGGTCCTGATTACCTTTGCTCATCAGTTAGATCTCCCTGTCCCAAGCTGAGTGTCAGCATGCGGCTTCAGTGTTTTCCCCTTCTTTTTTTTTTTTCCCCCCCAATCTCTACCCTTATTTCCAACAAACCAAGGTCACCATTTTTTCCTACTTGTAGTCCAAGTAATGATTTTAAATGCCAGGCCAAGTGGTACAATAGAAATTGTTCTGTAGAGGGTCAAAAGCTCACAGAGCCAGAAAGAAAGTATTTTTACCATACCTGTTGCATAGTGGTAGTGAATGCAGTAAGCTCTTGCTTTTACAGTGTTCAATATAATTCAGCTGAAGTGAGTCAGAATGTGCCATTAGCCAGGTATTGTCCATTTTTGTGTGAGAGGGTTCATTTTGTTCCATCTCTCTGTCCTTTTCTGATCCCTCAGAAGCTTATATTGCTCACAGGGTCTCAGGACAATTGGTTGTGCTCAAGTCAATCACCACAGGCTGTGTCATGCAAGCAAAAATAAATAATTGAAAAGGCAAAGGGAATTGAGTTCTGAGAACTGGAATACAAGTCCCCAGTAAGTCTGTCACTTCTGAAATGGCAACCTGTCTCTTCGGAGATGTGGGTACTTTTCAGTTTGTCCAGTGTAGGAATTATTTGAGCAGTCACAATACCAAAGGATCACATTGTCAAAGAGAAAAGAGGAAAAAAATCTCTCTTCCACCTTCTGTTCAGGGTCAATGACGGTCATTTTTTAAACACTAGATAATACTTCTACCAAAACCTAGGTAAACAAATAAAAGAGAAAATGAAAGTATTTAAGTATGTCTAACAGGGAAAAAAAAAAAAGTGGTTTTCATCAGTGCAATTCAAATAATCGAAATGAGAATACTAAAACATGAGTATCTTTCAAGATTACCTTTACTTCCAGAGAAGTAAATTTACTCCTCTATACTATAGAAAATATGTGTTGTAGTTTTAACTAACATTTGCATTTTGCAAGGACAACAGGTTAGTGAAGCCACTCAACAAGCAAATAATTAAAGCAGAAGTACTCAATATCTGGTCATTGTCGGTCCACAGGCTGTGAAGAAACACAATCCAGATAATATCTGAAGGCAGTTTACAGAGCTAGTGTATAAAACTAAACAGATGAACAGTGATCCTTGATTTCTATAAAGAAATTTGGCAACACCAGGTGAACAAGTTTATTAAAAGTGTTGGTGAGCACTGGGAAAACACACAGAGAACTAGGGCTGATAAGAAGTGTGGAGACCCTCCTTTAGCACTTCATGATTCCTTATGTCTTTTAAACTGTTGACAACCAGTGATGGTTCTTTGAGCTCTGACACAATAGCTGACTTATTTATGGCAAAAATTCAACAAAAGAGCTCTGTGGACTCTTACATGATTAAATTCTGGGGGAAAATAACATGGAATTAATTCTGGATATTTTTTTAATTTCTTTTTAAATAATGAAAAAATAATCTCCGAATCCAGCATAAGATATTATGGATCCTTCTGCCCCAGAGAAGAAATAAAAATACAGTTAAAAAACGATCTCAAGGGGTTGGTACTTTTTGAGAGGGCAATCTCACATTGCATGTTTTACAAAAAAGGGCAAAAACATTAAGACTTCCTTCTGCTGTGAGCAGGAGTTATGTCATTCAGCAACAATCCCAAGCGGAGAGCTACAAGCAACCCGTATGTTTTACTGGTGCATAAAGATGAAGAAGAGCATTGTGCTTAACCAGGTACTTCTCTCTGAAGTATGTTCCTAAGGGGAAGATGCCAATCGTGCTGCCATCTGGTGGATGGTGTTTAATACAGCTGCCTTGGCTTAAACTATTCAACAGGTAGCATAACACAGGGCACCTGTTTGCAAACTGATTCAAACAAGGTATTCAAGCATAAGTTGCTACAAATGGATACTTTTGCAAGTAACAGTTCACTGATTTCTTGACAGTTAATTTTGGCATCTATATAGAGGGCATGGTGTGATAACATTTCTCTAATTTTTTGAATTCGTAATTGAAGGCAAAGGCTCAAGGAAAATACTGAAGAAGAAATTTAACACTTTATTGAGATAGCTGTGTTAGTAACACTACTAATCTATACTAGACTAATGAGGAAAGTGAAGATAGCAAGGATTAAGCAAATAGTGGATAAAACAATGTATAAATCACCTTTTAAAAGCATAAAATAGAATAGGGACATAGACTACAAAAAAAAAAGAGTATGTCATCAATGCTGTACTGTAATCAAGTATAGCCTGAGTCTGAAAGGTCACAGAGTACAGTTTATACTGTGGGAATATATCAACCTGGTCTGCAATTAGTCTTCTATAAAATGGTCTTGTAACTATTCTGCAGTACATGGACAGCTAAACATGAACAGTGTGATGAAAAAAAAGAATATTCCACTCAGGTTGAATATTTAATATTTATTACTCCAGTGATATTCTCACAAAGTTGTCTAAACAGTTTTGGTAGCGAAAAAATATATGGATTAAAAATATTTAGCTCTGTCTTTGCAATTGATATAGAAAATTATTATCTTTTGTATTATGTTGGTCTAATTTTCATATGACCTCTTCTCAAAAAGTATATTCTATAAATAAGATTATATTCAATTTATTCTGAACAGGCAAAGGTGCAAAAAAACCTGCTAGTTAAATGTGAAACAGTTAGAAAACAGGTGACAATTAATTTTACATTTACATTTTACAAGTGCATACTCCCCAAGAAGCTTGCTCGCACATGTCAAAGCTCTAATACTTTGAATGTTACTATGAAATCTACATCAATTACTTGTTTTGCTGGAGAAACAGTTGAGAAACAGCACTCTTCAAGTTTATTGGAACAATTTAAATTGAAATAGTCTACCACCACTGCTGCATCAGTTATGAAAACAAAATTTAACAAGGTAGTCTATAATTACCGTGTGTTATCAGCCCAATATTTCAAAAAAGTGTTACTTTGCTACTTCATTTTCTATTTCCTTATAAAGCCATGAACATCAGCATGCATCTCTCTACCAACCATATTCACTGAGTGAATGCAGAAGACAATTTCTGTGCTAAACTGGGGCAATTTAAAGCGCAATGTTTTCATTTTACCTTGTTACTCTGTTTTGACTACTATGCGTCTTTTGTTTACATTAATAACCTCAAATGTCTTTCTAATATAATTCATGTTGACATCGAATGGCAGCCTGTACAAATTGCAGTTTCAGTTGACTGCTTGCAAAATGATCGTCAATAAAGTAAATCTAACTACTGGGATTGTACAGATCCAACAGCATGCAAAAAAACATATTTTCCCTGTTTTTTAAAGACTTAAACATTTTTATCTATGAACATACACAAACAAGTTGTGAAGGATTAGAGATCTTTTGTACGGGCTTTTTGTTTTTTTCCCCAATGATCATAAAATGATAATAAAATCCTTTTTAAGCAGGAGACATTCCTTTTTCACTTAGAGGAAAAATGCTGTTCAGATAGGAAACTGAACAAAACACTAATGAATAAGTAACTGTCATCAGCAATTTGTGTACAGTTACCTAAGAACCTGATAAAAAAATTATGGAGATAACTATAAATGGAAGAGCATAAATTAAAGGGTTTGAACAATTTCTTTTATTTCACTGGAAGTAGATAATATCACATATTAAATTTGTATTTGTATTTTTAATTTACTATGAATTTAGTCCTATATTCTAAATGAGGACCTAATCTGACCTGTCATCACTTATCATGAAGCTTTGTCTTTGATTTTTACTTGCTTTTAAGACTTTTATTTGTATTCTGCTTCCATGAGGCTCAAAACCTTTTCCTTCCCTTCCCTGTACCTCTTATTCTCCTAAATTCAGTGAAATAATTGTAAATAAAGACAGAAGAAGTGACAACATTTCTTCAGGAGGTTAAGTGGATTAAGTATAGAGTGAGACATCCTGTCAAGTAGGGGTTATTTTGCTATTTACCATAGTTAAGAGTCCTAGTATGAAAGAATAAAATGAATTAACCTGGAGGAGGTCAGTGACTGTCTTTGAAACATGCTGACTGACATTTCTTATTAGAGGTTGTGATCCATTGCACTAAAGTAGTTGATTAGCCAACTGCCTGATACCTTTATGTGCCACTGGGATCAAATAACATTTTCTTTGATATTGCAGAAGAAAATATTGCCCCCCCCATGACATCCCACCTTGAAAGGGAACACACAAGTGCACAGATGCTCATGGTCAAAAAGAAATGACAAAAGTCAGGGGATCTGCAAAAGCTTACAAAGTTTTATTAGTTAATTTTTTACCTGGTATGGAAATTGTTAGTTCCTTGTCTCCTAGTGTAAGCATATGATGGTGGGTTTTGAATAAGGGGTAGGGTGAAAGAGAAGAGAGAGAGACTAGAGAGAGAAAGAGGCAAAGAGAGGAAGAAAGAAAGAAAGAGAAAGAGAAAGAAAGAAAGAAAGAAAGAAGAAAGAAAGAAAGAAAGAAAGAAAGAAAGAAAGAAAGAAAGAAAGAAAGAAAGAAAGAAAGAAAGAAAGAAAGAAAGAAAGAAAAGAAGAAGGAAAGAAGGAAAGAAAGATCACCATCCCGTGTCGATCCAGCTGATGGGGTGTGCAGGGTCCTGGGGGCAATGCTTGGGCTTTGTAGGGGTACCTTTATGTAAACAAGTTTCTTCTGCCACGGAGATAAGTTTCTTGCTCTCTATGCAAGTTAGTTGTCATGCACAGCTTGTTATTCTAGACGCTTCTGAAAATGGGTTGGTCTTTGGGTGCCTTTGGTGGTCTCGATCCCCTCCTACTGGGTTATCCTTTGGTCAACAGTTCATGCCTACACTTGCGCTGTACAGTGTTGTACCTATCTCCAGGATCCAGAACAAAGACATTTGCCCCAGAAAAGTTCTGCCCTACCTCCATATGGCCTCCTTGTCCAGCCACATCCTGTTCTTTCTCACAGTGTGTTCTTAGCAAGAACACTCTTACCAAGAGTCCTTGGTTGGCTCCATGGCTATCCAACTATCAGTATTTGAGACATGTACATTAGCACCTTCTCTTCTGGGCTTCTGCACTCCTGGCTGACTTTCTCAGCTTAGCATATAGCTCTTGCTCTAATTCTCTTTTGAGCAGGACTTGCCATGATGTAATTTCAGTAGGGTACCACCTTGATTTTCCAATACATTGAACCTCAGGGAAAACTCCACGATTCAGCACCAAACATCTCCATTACCAGTGGCTCATCAGTGCTTGTGCAATGTGGTATCCAGTGTTAGCTGCAGACAGTGTAAAAAATTGTCAGGGGCTAGGGACACTGAACCAGTCACCATAGTCCATGTCCCATATTCTCTGGCATAGAAGGAATGAGTGTAACCATAATAAAAGGGTTAAGAGTTAGTATCACAAGTCCAGTTTTAGGCTGGGAAAAAAGCATTAACAGAAGCTTTTTCTCATGAATGCTTTATATTTGAAGGTACTGAGGCAGCTTGCCCAGGAGGCATAGAGTAAATACTGGGCAAAACAGTTGTGCAGCTCATGAGGATAGAAGAAATGAATATTACAGCCCAACGGCTGAAAAACTGGGACATGGCCTGGCAAGAGAGCTGTTCGTTATGTGACTGGCTGTTGACCGCCTCCAGTCTGGGTCCATCTGTTCTTCCTCCATCCTCTCATGAGCCCTACAGCTCCCACTGTCTTCAATGGCAGTTGATTACGGGCTACTTGATGGCAATGCAGCTTTAAAGAGACTGTGTAACACTGATGCCATAATCTCAGATCCATTAAAAGCACATTGCAGTGGTGATATTTCTCTAAAAGAGGTAAGAAATCAAATGGTTCTCTTTCTTTGTGGTAGTCTGCGTGACTTCCAGTTATATGCAGACACACTATATAGTTTTTATTTATTGTATCACTATTGAAAAAACAGAAGATCTATGAGTAATTCAGACAGTCAGCCTCTGGTATTCAGCTGCTGATCATTTTGTATAGAACATGGCATTTTCTATATCCAGCAATAAAAAGCAAGGCTGTTAGAAAGACAAGAATTTTCAGCAACATCCTTTTTTTTTGTTGTTTTCATTAAATAAAACAAAAATTTACAGTTATGACTGAGGACTCTGTTTACTTCTCAGGACTGAAATGTGATACAAAGTCTGTTTTTTCACACCCTATTCAGACTGAGGAAGGCCAAAAAATCCCAGAAAATAAAAAACCCTGATGCACTCAATTAATATTTCTTGTCAAATTTCTGAAGGCAAAATTAAGTTACTGCTCTTGTGATTCTTTCTAGTCTTATTTCTAGAAAATGTCAAAGCAAATAGAAAATGGAAGAAAAGTGCCTTTCAGTGAGTCTCCTCAGATTCTTATTTCTGTCTAACATTTTTTATGCTTATGAAAGATTCGTGTGCATCATTTATTTCGCAAACATACATTTAAGGACAGAATTTGTTTGAGATCAGTTATTCATTATTAAAAGATATTACCTTAATATTTTTTATCACTAGTAATCTTTGAGCATTTTCTCAGTTTGACCTTCCTCTTAACTCTTTTTACTGGCCTTTATAAAGAAGTGCTAAAATACAATGGAGTTGATTTTCAGCCTATGCTGAAAATGAGCGTATTATGGACAAGATACTTGTGATTGGGGTCATCACTATAATTAGTTTAGCAACACAATTAAGTCTTAATCAATTGCAGTCACTAAGCACTGTAGTAAACAGTGCAGTACAAATAACTGCTGAAAGTAATTTAGATAATGCTTCTTGCTAAATTCTACTTGCACTGTCAACTGCTCTAATAAAAAGATATTTTCCTGGGAGGCCTTGCTTTGAAAACTATTTTAATCTTTCTGCTCTTCAAATATAGTAAAATTAAACCTTACCTATAGCTGGTTAAGCTTCCAGGAGATTGGAAGACAGTTATTGGTTTTGTTTACAATAAAAGTCAATGAAAAAAGACAAGCATACTCAGAGCACAAAAAGGAAAATCATTAACTTCTCCAGCCCACATTTTTTCAAGTGTTTTTTTTCAGAGACTGCCCTTCAAACTTACCTCTCAAAGCTACTTTTTTTCAATCCTTCTGTCATATGCCTGCATGAAGCTGATCAGAAGGTTGAAATTCAGCCTTCAAGAATGCCTCACAGCAGGAAGAATTTAGCATTTGATCTTTTCCTCTGTTCCATGCTGTGTGGAAAATATTTCATTTTATAAAGTAAAAAGGTGTTTAAAATGGCGAAAATTTGTATGTAATCTCAGAGAAAAAGAAAAAAAAATAAACACCCAACAAACCAAACAAACATGTCTAAAATCTAGTCAGGAAGGACAAAGTATTTACCTTTCTTTTAACGATCCTTTACCCCACTCTCTGTTTTTATAAGACTATTTTCACTAAATGGATAATCACATCATATCATAGCAGGTTGGACAAATGGATGGAAGGTCCTTGATTTTGTTTTATAGAAACATCACTTTTTCACCTTTAAAGTTACATTTTGTATACATACACGTGTAAACGTAAAATATATAGATATAAAAATAAGGGTGAAAGATCATTAATAAATATTATTATAACTGTCACTATTTTTGTGTTTTTAATCATATTTTATATTCTTCCAGTCAAGCATGAAACAGAGTTGATGTTTTGCTTTTCAGAGAAATTAGTTCATTCTTAAGTTTCCTCTTATGTCACCTTAACTGAGGAGGAGGGGAGTCTGTTCTGCTCCACTGATAATATCATGACTTACAGAACTCATGTTTACTTTCAAAAATTGTGTGTTGTTTAATTGGAAAAAGCAGATGTCTTATATGGTGCTATTATTGGTACCTTCTGTATTGTGACTTAGAACCTGAAAGAAAATGTATAGCCTTGTATATTTGTTACCCGATGTTATCATATATGTCAATATCTAAATAATTGAATTGAATATGGTTGCAGACAGATAAAAGACAATGAACGTGACAGGACAGCATTCCTAACACTACAGTCAGTGTTCACACCTGGGTTTGAAGTATAGGCCTGAGTTCAAGTGTGTAGTTTTGGTTTCGAACTTTTAACTTTACTCTTCAGCTGAGTTTCTTCTATGTCAGAGTCAAAGATATGTGTTGAAAAAATTAAGGTGTATTCTGTGACTGAACACAAAAAAATCTTTTCTGTTTTAGAATAATATTAGCCTCCTCTGTCATAGCCAATAACAGATTTTTTTTTCCTCTTGCAAGAAACAAAAGGTATTTTTTTGACTAGAACTCTTCAGAATGGAATAGAAACAGAAGTGTGTGTGAAAGGAGACTCTCCACTGTGGAGAACAAGGCAAAAATTAGCAGAAAAGTAATCTCCTTCTTTATAATTCTGTTTTGTATATTTGATTAATTAGAAGAACCCTCCTGCCCTTCTTGTCCCAAGTTGTTATGTCAAGGGAATGTGATATTAATTGAAAATTCTTCTTTCCCCTCAGGTATCCAAATGTTAATATGGCAAGATTAATCCTTCCTGTTAATTTGATTACTAATAAAAAATTACAGTTTTTATTTATTGCTCAGTTTAATAATTAATTTTCCCCTTCTGTTATTTGACAACACTTTACTACACAGGGATGGGAATCACAAATATTAAAGACTGACAGATTTCTGCCAATTTATTTCAGAGTAAAATTTGTCCCGTGTACAAGTACTATACCATTTTTTCTGGAAATGCTATTACCCTATGTAAACAGCAGAAAGTAGGACACATGTTCTTAGTTAATAAAAAAATTATTGAAAGCAATGCTGAAAATCAACCCAAATAGAGTTTAGTACAGAAATAATTTACCCTACCAATTTTTTAATGAACTTAGAGAACAAATTATATGGCTGTTTTATCTGTTCATACTCTGAAAAACCTTTTCCTCAGTGTTAATTGCAAAGAGGTTCATCTCTGCTGAAAGAAGAAAATTAGGTCAGTTGAACTGAGAACAATATATCTACTCTAGGGAAAATGTATACATATGGTTTTATGGATAGATAAAGGCAATATGCATAGATATGGACTTCCCTCTACATCTATAGAGATATACAGACACAGAGGCATACATATGTATATATGCATATGCACACAACCAAAGTTAAATGTACTTATTTCCAAAATGGCACAAAGTCCTTTTCTTTCACTCTGTACTTCTGGAGTAGCTTGTAAATGATGGGAACACATTATTTCAGTGAATAAGTGATATTTCTTTTGAATTTGATGTTATTTTCACATTCAAAACTGAATTCGACTCTGCCAAAAGGTAAATAAACTATTATACTTGGGCAGCTTTTTTGCTATTCACACAGTGTAAATGCATGTAAATTATGTTGGTAACACCAATATTAAAAAGCACAGAAAAATGAAGACCAAAATGATATTCATTTACTCAAAAGCGGAAATTTCATTAATCTTGGATGAATACAGCTCTTAGTAAATAACCTCTGTACAAAAATCTTTTCATTTTGAATAACTAATCTAAATAGGAATCAAAATCAAAGACCAAAGAAAATAATTTACCACTGACTCCAGTCAATCATCTGAAAAGGCAACAATACCACAGGCAGAATATTATTTATGTTGTGCTTCGAATTTCAGGAAACTGAGACCTTTCATATTCAATACTCATGCTTTTTTATTCCAAATAGCAACTTACCTTTTACTTCCCAACAACAAGAACAAAAAGGGGAGGAGAGATGAAGAATATGCTTAACTTTTTCAAGAAGAAAATGCAAGACTGAATAGGAATTTAGGAATTCTACTGGATACTCTGAATATATTATTAATATACTGTTCTTAAATAATAGCTTCTTAACTTACATTTTGGTTGAATTAATGTCATAATTATTACAGGGGAAAATCTGTTTTACTCTATAAAGATTAACTTAAATAGAATATACTTAATATTACTTTGCAGTTACCTATAGTTTGTGAACTCATTATACTAAGCTTTAGAAAATATTATACCGAGCAAGTATTACACTGAACCAGTCGTGTTGTGAGAGGGGTCTAATCCAAAGTACTCATTCAGGAATAATGTAACCTTGAGGAAGAGTGGTATTACTGAACTAGCCTTTGGGGTTCTTTCAATTTCTTCAGAGCCAAAGTCAGTTCTACAGAGAAACAACATGTCTGTGTGTAGGTAAACTGGGGAAAACATTGATTCTCCATCCCAACATTGAAGAAAATAAAAATTTTCCATGAAAAAAAATAAAATTAAAAAAAAAAAGGCTAAAATTAAACTGCCATCTGTCTGTAAATCCTTGAATCTTGAGCCTAATGATAGATGATATGGCAAAAGGTCTTTACTCTTTCTACCTCTATTTGCAATGAATTTAGGTTTTATTATTATGTAAAAACTAGAATGTAAAATGTGTAGGTATTTTTTAAGCTATTAAATCTTCATTTTATAGAGAAAATTGTTTTCTTTAAGTCATGTGGTGGATGAGTTTATTGAATCCCTAGTATTCTTTTATTAGAATTCATCTGAATACTTTCATTAAGGGGTTATCTCTGTATCCTATGAAGAAAAAAGAAAAAAAGTTACCTTTTCTAGAATATTTAGGTTTCATTTAGCTTACATAATATCTTCTAACTGCTTAAGTAGGTCTGAATATACAAAATGGTATGCGCACAGGAAAAAGTTCAAAAAAGTCTTCCCATTTAATTGTTTGTGTACAGTGGAGGAGCACAAGTTTCCTATCTGTTAATTCTAACTCAATTACTGACAAGAAGCAGTTCAAAATCTTTCCAAGGCAGTACATCTGATCATAGTCCCCTGCAACTTAGAGGCTGATTCTGTGAATTTCACTGCAAAATTGTCTGTGGGTTTTTTATAAAATATTCACATTCTACTGAGAATTAGAAATGAAGCCTCATTGGTTCAAATGCAGTAGAAAAGACAGGTGGAAGATCCTGATATGGCATGTCAGATGCGAATCTTTGACATTAAGCTGACAGGAAAGTACTAAAACATTCTCCTGTTACACATGAAGGAACAGAGATTTGTTTGTTTAGTCAAGCAAATACTTTTAAGGATCTGATAATATCATTACTTACATGTTGTAACTTGAAAACACAAACAGTCTGTGCATCCACCACTCTTTCTGACACCTCAGGGAACATTTGTTCATCGCGTACTATAAAAGCTCAATAAAAAAGTATGCAATTGTACACAAAAAAGTTCTTACCAATATTCAGGGGTGAATGAATTGGAATGTTGGGAAATGTTTTTGAAGTCATGCTTTTTCAACTGTGGATATGTAAGAAATATTTGGGTAGGTAAGTGGTAACAAGTGTTTTAAGGGAATCATCATCATGGCTGGGCTTTGCGAATGAAGATTTAGGAAGGCTCTATCCACATTTGTTACAAGCACACTGGTGGCTAATAAGGCCAATACGAGATAGACATGTCCAGTTGCAAAAGGCACAGCAGAAAGACTCCTTAGATGGTTTATTCTGCAAGACACAGTTCTTTCTGCGTTGCCTTTTCACCTCAAGAGTGATCCTGTGTGCGTTCTCAAAGGAGACAGCTGCGTTATAGATGGTGTGTCTCCAGGCCTCCCGGTTGGGGACCAGAGTATATCAGATATGTTGATCAATATGGCCAAGGCTGAGATGTTGTTTCAGGGAGTCCTTGTATCTTTTCTTTGGGGCTCCTCTCTTGCGGCAGCCAGTGGCAAGTTCACCGTAAAGCAGGATCTTAGGGAGGCGGTGGTTCTTCATCCTGGAGACGTGCCCTGCCCATCGCAGCTGTGTTCTCATCAACATGACCTCTATACTTGTGACTGCTGCTTGTTCTAGAACAGACGTATTAGTCACAAAATCTGACCAGTGGATATTTAGGATTGTACGGAGACAGCGTTGATGGAAGCGTTCTAGGAGACGCAGGTGGTGGCGGTAGATGACCTTTTAAGGGAGCTGTATTGATAATTCAGACTAAAGCTGACATAATTTTGCACTTCACCTAGCATTCAAATTGGGTATCAAATAAACACAAAAAGAAAATCTGGGTAACAATTAATATTGATAAAAATCAAACCAGATTATGACTAGAGTAATAAAAGATAAACAACAACTCCCCAAGTTTCAGTGTTTCCTACACTGACAGTGCTTCTAGAATATAAGAAATGCATTCATAAGAAGGCAAAAATTAAATATTCCACATGGCTGAATATATTTAATGATTACATTCATACCTGGAAGATTATATTTCATATTTCTTTTGCATCATTTCAGAACTTAAAGTGCAGAACACACAGAAACAAATTGACACTAGAAATTGAATGCAGCCTTCTCTGGTTTTGCCCTCCATAATAGGGTTTGCATGTCCCAGACGAATTGCTTCAGAACCATACTGCGTGTGTCCTATACTCTAGTGGGGAGCAAGAACCACATCAGTGTTCCTCTACTTCTTTTTTACTTAAAATTTAATGTTTTCCATGAAAATTAAAAAGATTCAAAGGAAAGTATTCCCTGCCTGTAATAGCCTAGCTCCCTCAATTCTAGAGACACTCTATCCAAATAACTGATTAATTTAACCTACAAAGCTGAAAGTGGTAAATAGTACTAGTTCATATGTACTAGTTACATATGCAATCATTAAAGTTAAATTGGAATTTTCTGCCAATTATTAAAAGCAAATCAGTTTCCAGAAAAAAAGAAACAAATATTTAAATGAGATGGGTTAATAATTACAAATATATTATATAAAATATATACATATTATGCTATATATTTATGTATGTGTATGTATGATGTTCAGTTCTATGTAATTACAACTAATTTCTATCAAATATTTTGCATTATTTGGCTACACAAAAGCTTAAATTTTAGAGTCTTTTTAATAAATTTTTACATTTAAAGATAGACATTTACACAGTGTAAGCCCCAAAAGAAGTGTGGTCTGTGCTATAGATTTGGAGAGTTTGGAGAAGAGGAGAGGAGAGGATATATCAATTGGAAGGGACATAAAATGATCAGCTAGTCCAACTGCCTAACCACTTTAGGGCTGATCAAAAGGATATTTTTATTTGATAATTAAAAAAAATAATCTGTCTTTATCTAAACAAGAAATTATGATTCTTTAAAAATTGTTTTTATCCTATTTACCAAGGGATTTTACGAAGAAATAAGTGAAATTAATTCATATGTTCTGTTTAATCACAATAAGTAAAATACATACATACAATTAAGTTGGTTTTTTTTTATATAGGAAAGAAATCATGCTAGAATTAGTGTGTTTATTTTTCCTGACTATGAAAATCTGTTCATTTGACTAGATGTGACCTAGTAGTATAGAAGATGCTGCAACACTGATCTTTCCCATAATGTCCTCATCCGCATCTCTGACTAAATTTCCTTTAATAATTTATTATTACAAGACTGCTGTACAATAGGCTTTGTTGATTCCAGATTATGACTTCAGTTAAAAGCTTTTTTAAATTATTCTCTGAGTTTGCAATCATATGTTATAACTAGAAAGCCTGAAGTAAAATCTAGTAAAAACAGGCAACTGCTTATTATACTAAAAGACATTTACAAACAAGGCCATGAAATTAGATGCAGAGGAATACAACAGGATTTCCATGAATCTACATTACTCACAGGGATTTTATTAGGAATTTATATAAATATATGTATTTATGTGAACTTGTCTATGTTTTTTCACTAAAAATACATAAGCCTTTTTAATTGATTTCCGTGTTGCTGGGGAAGAAGTTTATATGAACTAAGCAGTATCTCATGTGTAATCTTTTTCCTACACAGCTCTCAGCACAGCTGCTTATATGACATTTCATAATGTCACAGGAGTCAATTGTTCTTTTTTAAAAATGATAATCAGGATGACTTTTAATCTCAGCTCCTTGCCTACATTCGTCCATTTTACATTATTTCCATCTGCTGTTATGGCAATATGGTGATATTTCTCAGTGATAGAACATTAGTAAAGAGATTGCAGTGTAGTTTAATTCCGGATTCCTGCTGCTCATCTTGCAGTCTTTACACATGCAAAGATCCTGATAAATTTAGGAGAAGTTTCAATGCCTGATGAATGGAAATTAGACTTTTTGTCTGTGTGCAGCAAGTGGAGCTTGACCACTGAGTAACAGCTCCAGCATGCTGTGTGCGGTTTCCTTGTTAGTAGCTTGTGATTGTAGTTTTACATTTACAATTGTTTTGTGGGGGTTGCTCTTCTTCTGATTGCATTGTATACACTGGAATGCATTGGACAGTTTCAGAATGACAAAAATGGAAGCAATCTTTTCTTATGCTCCAGGTTTTCGATAATGAATGTACTGGGGATTATACGGAGATTACTTCTAAGAAAAGTCTCTTATAAATAATTGAAGGAAGACAGTAACATTGTGCATTAAGCTGCAGGGCCTCCTATGGAATCAGGTCTTCAAAGTAAAAAAAAAAATCCAGACCTTCAATAAATTTATCCCACTCATATTAATATCTAACAGCAATAAAAACAAAAATCACTCCCTTGCACTTTCTCAGATTATGCATTGCAGTGAAACACTTGCATAATTCAAAATTCTCTGGGTCTGGGAATCACTGGGAATTACAGGTAACCTCTAATTTTTCACTGCTTGTGTACAAGCAAAATATAAAGCAGGAAAAAAAAAAGTAAAGCAAAAATTAAATGTGAAAAAAGTAAAATTGTAACTGGATTTTGTAATTGTAGTGTCTTTACAAAGAAAATAAAAATTAACATGGTATCAAATTATCAATTTAAGATCTTTAACATTTGATAATACCAAATATTGAAATTAAGGAAAGCAGACAGGAAAGAACGAAAGAAAAGATGAAAAGATGATGATCCATTTCACATAGTCAATTCCTGTAATGGAAGGTGCTCCTCAAAATAGAGCCATAGGGCTCTGTCTCATGGGCTGGTTTTATTGCTTTGTCCAGAAAAATCACTCTTTTTCACTCTTTTTACACTGTCATAACAGATACTGTTAATGTTTCTGGGGGTGGGTGATAGAACTTTATCTTTAAATTGACAGCCCATTTCCATACAGTGTCTCCCTAGCTTTCTGCTCCCTTGAAAGGCCCCTTGAGGTGTTCAAGGACAGGTTGAATGGAGCTCTGAGCAACCAAGTCTAGTGAAAAATGTTCCTGCACATGGTATGGGGGTTGGAACTAAATGATTTTTAAGGTCTCTTCCAACCCAAATCATTCTATGATTCCATGAAATGTAATAACTTTGTTGTGCAGATAGGTTCCTTTTAGTCAAAACAAGTATCAGAACACAGAAAAATATTAATATTGTAAATACAGCATATATATAAATAGAGTAAAAAACTGTACATGGATTATGCAAAAACTAGTGATGGTGAAGTATCAAGAAGTAAATACAGTTCAAATTTTAGAAACTTTTAGGCAGAACACAGCACACAATTCTACCAATACATATAGCTGGAGGGAAAGGATCCAGTTTTCCTTAAGTGGCAAGAATAACTTATGAAGAACTTAAGTGACATGGAAACTAGTGGTTATAATCTGGCCACAGATAGAGATTTTCTGGAGATCAGGAAAATGTTATCTATTTTTAAAATAAATTTTTGCTAAATGGTCATATGGAATTACTATTACAAGTTCCCTCCAATCCTTCCCCCACAGTTTGTTGACTGAAAAAAACAGGATGAAACTGCAGAAACTAGCATAGTACACTCAGGTTATATTTTTTCATTTTCTTAAGGAAGGGTTTGTTATAAAAGAAAATTAGTTATGGACTTATTTGTCTCAGACATAGCTGAAATGTCACAAGGTAGTTGAAAAGAAGTCTAAAGCATTAAAAAGGTCAATTTTTAATGGAGTAGAATCCCTGGAGAGGCAGGAAACATTTTAGGAAGGAAGAGGTTTGAGAAGGCACTGTTGAGCTAGTTCAGGTAAAAAAACTAAGATGCTAAGCATATCTAGAGTACAGCTATGAACTTAATAAATAGGTGTCTAAATATTGCAGGAGCAGAGCATTTCATCTTGCAATCCAGGACGCAAACATGGATTCTTTACCATCTAAATAGATCTCACACTGCTATCAGTTAATTGAACTACTACACAAACAATGACAGGAAATGAAATGTTCATTGTTCTGGTCCAAGTTGATAAGACTTGATGTTTAAGGGAAAGTTAAATAAAGAATACGGAAAGAATGGGCTGTGTAATTTATAGCTTGAGATATGGAAAAAGCTCAATTGGAATAATAGAATAATGTTGCTTTTCATTGTTATTATATCTGAGGGATTTTTTTAAAGGCACTTGATTTGATTTACTGCTCTAAAAAAAAAAAAATCCTCCAATATTTACCGTAGTATGATCTAAACTTGAGCAAAAAATTGAGAAAATATTTGTCTAACTATCTGGCTAATATTTTTTTGTGTCTAGTGGAAATTTAATAAATAATATGTGACTATAATAGCAGAAATAATTACAATAATGACTTTTAATGACTTATATATGGATATTGAAAATTACTTAAGTCTGACTTCTTTTAAATCTTCGAGGTTTTCTGTTTATAATTATACTGGTGTAAATTTTAAATTAGTAATGTTGTGTGTTAAGTAATTTTAACCATGAAACATAATCTACATCTAAAATCTTCAGGTTTACTTATATTTCAAATTAACCATTGCATGTGGCTATACTGCTATAACACATAATTTTTTGGAATAGCTTCTACTATTAAAGACTTTATTAAATAAGATTTTATATGTCTATATAATGATACTATATACTATTATAGTGGTATAGCTTCTGCTCTATGACACACTGAAGGCACCTCATTTGCAAAGGCAGTACATCACAGTTAGCTGAAGTATGCTATTAATGCATATTTCACTTTGTGGTTAATTTTCACTTAGTTGTGCATTCAAGATCTGTGAAGGTCATATCAAATTCCTTTTAGGTTTGAGTCCAGACTTTTTAAACAGGTATCATTCAAACGGTTTTAAATTAACATTCTGTTGTACTTCAGTACACCAATTTGTTGAGATAAACACTTTCCCAGCAGGAAATATGAATTGAAAATTATTCCACACAAGACTACCAGCTACAGTCTGCAGGGTAGATGACAAGAGACTAGCGTTTTAGTGGTTAAAAAAAAAAACAAAAAAACAAACAAGCAAACAAAAAAAGTGACCTACTATCCAGAAAATATTTAGCCACATTAATAATATGAATTAGTCGTCTCCTTTCCTATGTGGTGTTACTTTTCCCTTTATCCTATCAATCCAAAAACAAAATACATTGATGGAATCTGTAAATGTTTGGTAAAAACTTAAAATGACATCATTCTTCTTCCTGAAAAAGAGGTTTGCTCAAGGCAGTAGTGTCATTGTTAACACTGAATGAATCTGTCCATTGTCTCATTCATCAGGAACACTTAACCTCTTTTGACATTACATGTGCAAGTTATGGCAGAATAGTGTTCTGTTTGACTCTTTAAATCCTCCTTGACTCTCAGCTGCATGGATTTAAACCTTTTATTTAATTTCAAAATTGTCTACAAAAAAGCACTGTGAGGTGGAAACTTGCTCATCATTTTCAACGTCAAAGAGATATTTTAATTCTTTCATGAAATGAAGACTGATAGTAAATTATACCTTTATTTAGGAATATAAATGCTATTGTCATGGTGTTATATTCTCAGTTACACAAGTATTTTCATTGTTTCTGAGGAACTTTTCATGTAGAAATTACAGGATAATGTTCTGTGTGATTTGTACTGCAAAAGAGGAAATCAAATAATTGTAATACCTTAGGAGTTTCAGACCCTCAGAGCTTCAGATGTGTTAGACTGCGTCAAGATCTCGTTAGGTAATCCTGAGCCCTTACAAAACTTTATAAAACTTAGAAAATCCCCATGAAAAGGCAAATGTTATGTTACTAAGTATTACATATATGATACAATATGATATATGATATATGATATGATATGATATGATGATATGATATGATATGATATGATATGATATGATATGATGATATGATATGATATGATATGATATGATATGATATGATATGATATGATATGATATGATATGATATGATATGATATACTGTGTTTTTGGGGTGGTTTTTTGGGTTTGATATGGTCATCAATAAGTGTATCGTCATTCACCCTGAAATTCTCCTTAAAAAAAATTCCCCTAGTAGTTTCCAATGAAGATGAGGAATTATATGGGGGTTTTTCACATTTTTTTCTTAGAAAAAGTTAATAGAGAAAGATGGTTTACACATTTCCCATTTATAGAAAAAAAAGCAATGAAGGAATCAGGGTGTCATGTGACTTTTTTAACCACAGGCATTGCTCCTTTACTGCAATCCCTTTCAATATATTAGAATTTTTGGTTGAGGCTTAGAATTCTTTCTCTTCAAATCTCACTTTTTATGCATTATTGAAAAGATTTTAAATGCTTATTTTTGAACCATTCTTCACATTGATCATATTATTAAATGTGACAGAATCTTGAAACAGAGAGATTTTAAGTTTGTTTGATTAGAAGAAGATGAGGGAAATTAAGAAAAGATTCTTAAGGGAATCTTATAGCAGACATTTTGATCAAGGACTGTGTCTCTACACAGTAAACAGCGGATAGTGGTGGCCACGTTGATGAGGGGCTTCCTTTTCTGAGTCACCACTAATAAAGGTAGTAATCTATGGGATTAAAAATCAAGAGAGAAACTACAGACTTTGAGAGGGAATTAAATATCTTCAGATCATATTTTAAAATTTATGTAGTAACTATCTACTGCAAAGCCAATATGCTGAACTAATAGTTTCCTGGAGACATTCTGTTTTGTCTCACTCCATTACTCAGTTCCCTGCACAATTTTCAGATTCTCCTATGGAGTCACTAATTGCCCAAGGTGTAGAGAGCCTTATACAGAAATAAATTAGTTTGACTTATTTTTCCACTTGATTTTATTTCTCCTCTTTACTGCTGAATGGTAGCAAATTAAATGATCTTTTAAAAACCTCCAACATTCATCTCCAATGTTTAGTCATATTTCATACTATGTTTCATAGTAAATTAAATAATTTAATTTCAAGAGATTATATTACTGTATAAGACAGAGATTGAAGATCTGCTTGTGAACAATTTGTAAGCAATAACATTACAAAAATAATATTTAGGAACAATTCATAAAGTTGCACTAGCTAAGCAATGTTCTGGGTACTCTAACCTCGTTTTCTCATCTAAAAATCGATTAAAGAAGCAAACCATCAGATAGATTCTGGGAGCCCAACATTATAAGGACAAATGCCCCTTCCTGCTTAACACTGAACTTCTCACAAGCAAGAAAAGAGGGATATTTAATCTTATATATAACATTAATCATCTTAAATATTCTCACTTCTTCCTTTCGATTTCTTTCATTCTGCATTTAAATAGTATTTTTTTCCCAGAGAGATCTGGAAAAAGAAAAGCATTCATACAAATGGCTGTTTACATAGACACCATGCGTTGAAAGAAAGGTCACAGGTTTTAAATTCTAATGTCTACAGTAAAGTTTAATGAAAAAATAGGGCGATTCAAGCATCAGTAAAGGAGAAAGTTCTCAACTGTGTGCAAACAATATTAATTTTTTTGTCAATTATAAATCATTACCAGTTGAAGTCAACAGCTTCAGAAAACCCTCTAAATAAGCATAAGGAAATATTTATGGTCTTTTAATACATATAGGCATTATTCCCGAATGTCTTACGTAAGATTTCTGTGAGAACCTAAATGCTGGTTTTAAAAACATGGATGTCCTTTAAATAAAAATTAGATTGATGTAAACCCATCTTTTGTTCAAACTAAACAAAAAGGATATTTCACCAAATTTTGCTTTTTTAGTGAGTTAAATCAAAATTTATGGATAAAGTAAATTTTATGGGAATGATACCTCAACACCCAGGTCTGATACTGTCTGTAAATTGCGACGTGAAAAGGAAAATACCAGTTTAGTTATTTTAAAATTTGGAGATGAACCCAGATAAGGGGGTGCTATTGAGGTTTTTATGATCATGAGTCGCATTGCATGCTTTTGTTTTTCACATAATTTCTTACAGAAAATAATATTTCCCTTATTCAGTACTCATTTCAAGAACACATTTTTCCTGGTCATCTGTTTACCTAGAAGTAAGTTTAAAGTGTTGCAGATTAATGACAATGCAAACTCTGAAACATTGGTGCTGTTCTTTGTTCAAGGGTGTTTGTCTCCACAAGGGTTTATTATTGAAAATGTAGCACTAAGCTGTCTTTGCGCAGAGAGAAAACATTGGTCTGACAAGGTGTGCTACAGGAGCATTGACAATGTGCCACAACTAAACTGAATTTAGGTGGAAAGACATACCAAGACATACTTTAGTGATTCTGCTGGCTAGCATTCTTTATCTTCAATAACCCATTTCCTTATGCAGGATAAGAGTGCTTCACTGCATTTTGTAATACAAGCAGTATAATGTTGTGGATTTTTTGGTATTTACCCAGGTTGTTTCCTGCAATATTATAGCAATCTAACAACCATCAGTACAAACTGACATAACACGTCAGACTGAACCCTAGGGAGTTGATAATAATTGCTATAAAAAAGTTGTCTGCCAGCTCTGTTCTCTATTGCTTATTCTACAGATTTTAATATTTCTCAGTCTCCATTCTACAGAGAAAGCTTCTTGGTATTTAATTGCCAGCTTTAAAGGGTGTATGAAATATTTTAGTTTGCAGGGCTCCTTTCGAAAATATTGTTTCTTTTGTGGTAAACACAATCAAGCTAAGCCATAATTTGGAATCCTATTCTTTCTACACCAAGAGTAAAACTAATAACAGAGTGTTCTTTACAAGATGTCCTTTGTGGCAAGCTTACCTGAGTCACATATGACAGATTCATTTCATTAGGGGGAAATAAAACTATTTTGTATCTGTAGAGCTCTGTATTTGAGAAGTTGTACATTTGTGACTCATTCATCTTCACCCATAGTCCAAAAGTTCCCAGCCTATGCTCTGATAGTATAGATTTAATAGTAAACTTAGTCTTCTGAAGTTCACAGACAAGATATAAGAAAAAGGATTCTATTAACTCATTAATTTGAGTGTTTCGAAGTAATGGCTGAACTGCTGCATTTATCTTTTTCGGTCAGATGGGGGTTAGAACTCGTGGAAGATTTTTAGTCTACAGGAGAGGTGCTTTTTTTTTTTTCCAGTTGTGTCCCATGTCATCCTCCCATTTACTCTCAATTTCCAGTGGTCCAAGTCATTGAGTTCTGTGTCTCACCAGAAACTCCACCACACTCTCAAAAAACCCCCTAAAAATTAATAATTACTATCTTCCTCAAAGGAACACATTTTCTTTAAGAGTCTTAATTATGTTAAATTATATACATATGTGTATATATATAACTGTGAATAAGCTGTTGTTTGTTTTAAAGCTTCCATTAAGTTTAATTTCTAAGCCAACAGTATAGCTAATAGAAAAATGACTCATTTTTTCCTCCAGATCTATAAGTCATAACATCTAGCCTTTTGAAACTAAACAGTGCCTCAGTCATCCTGTGTGAGAATCCTGCTTAAACTTCACTGATCTGTGTTTTATAGGAGGTCAGATTAAAGGCTTATACTCTCTTATAACCTTCTAAAAAAGAAAGGAATCATCCTGTGCTTTAGTCTGTGTTTCTGATAGGATTCTTTCATAGGAAAACTGTGAAGTGGTTTCTGTGAACATAGATGAAGTTCAGAGTAGCTCATCTGTCCCTATGTTTGTGCTGCTGGGTATGAGTTCTATGTCAGAAGTATAAACCAGCATTGATCAGAATTGGGTCCAAAACCATCCCTTTGCATTTTTACTTCCCCCAAGTATAATCTCTTTTCCCATTATACTTTAATCCCCTCTGCAAGCCTGCATAAGTTAAACTCATTTCAGAGCGACTGGTTAGATTCATTTGATATTTCTAAAGGGGGTTTTGTGTTGAGTACAGGATAATGTCAGAATTCCAAATTATCCCACAGGAAATAAGAAATTTCTATTATTTATGATATCCACTAATTATTTGAACAAGAACAAAATTAACCAATAACATTCAATTAGATGTTTCTTTGCATCATTAATTATCACAGAATTACCATTTATATCTTAATTTTTTTGGACTAGCAGATGTTCCAGAAAGGCAAGGTGAGGTGAGGCGAGGCAAAGTGAGGCAAGGCAAGGAGAGGAAAGGAAAGGGTAATGGTTCATGAGTATCATTACACAAGAGAAAGATTTTCAGGTTGAATATTTAATTTCCATTTGTACTGCCCCTCCGGTAAGTGAACTTTACTGAACAAAACCAAAAAATGTTGTTCATTTGTGTTCATTCTTTTCTCCAATATAATGAAAAAGTGATAGTTCAAAAGTTTTAAAAAAAGAATAGTTCTCCCTCTTTCCTCTTTTTTTTTTTTTTTTTTTTCTTTTTAAGCGCTAAAGCATCCTCCAAGCTGGTAGGATGTGTAGCCTTTGCTTTTACATTTTTCTATTTTGTAAACTGTTCTTTTCACATTTAAAACATGAGATTATCTTATTTGCTTGTGTCCAAGCGTAACACAGAATAAGTGTTAGAAGCTGCTCCCATCTCTAAATCCTAAGCAAAGCTGCAGGAAATTATTAAATATAGGATATACTCCCTAAAGGACGGGATCAATGTGATCTAAGCCAGACAAAAAGAAACTAATCCTACTGACTAAGAAACAGTTCCAAAAGGGCAGGAAGGAGAAGGAAAAATTCAACATCACAGTAAAAATCTCTGATCCTTAAAATCACTTCTTTGCTGTCACATAATCTTGGCAAGAATGAAAACTGCACATGCTAGCAGTTTATAATGCTTGTTTTCCAGACGTGGAAAGGGTCTGATTATGAGCAAAACCAGCTCAGTTTGGCAAGTCTAAGCAGAGTCACAATGAAGCTCAGTCAACACCTCTAATTAGGATCCTACTTGTAAGTCCACTAAGTCCTAGGTATGGTGATTGTTCTTCTATATAACCTACGGCATGTTGGCAGGGTCATGTGTGCAAAGCAGTTGCTTTTCAGTGACAATTTTTCACATGACATTCTGGAGATTGAAGGCAGAGAATGAAGCACTGTATTTCAGATCCCTCCTTTGCTTCAGTAGGTTCAAAGTTGTATGTACCACTTTGGAGGGTGTATTGAGTTAACATGGTGAGTTTTCTGTAGGGAGGGTGCTGCAAGGATGGCCTCCGTGAGAAGAGACCAGGGCTGCCACATACCAGACAAAGTCAGTGTCAGCTGGTTCCAAAACAGACCCACTACTGTCTAAAGATGAACCCATCACTGACATGAGTTGTGCTTCTGTGATAACATGTTTAAGAAACGGTGTGATAACATATTTAAGAATGATAGCATATTTAAAAAATCCAGTATGCTAACGATTTTTATGTGACTGAGGTTAGTGTTCTTTAGTCAAATAAAAACAAATTTTGTATTGTTAAGTTACTAACATTATTGAAAAGCACTGTGCAGCAGCTGTGGGAGAGAGGGGTGAGAAAAATGTGAGACAACTCGGCAGACACCAAGAGCAGTGAAGGAGGAAGCGGAGGAGATGCTCCAGGTGTCATTGCAGCTTATGGAGAAGACCATTTAATACTTCATAGGAATTAATCTGGTCATCTATTTTTCTTCTTAAAATGCAAACTAGCTATGTTAACAATTTTTATATGACTGAGGTTAGTGTTCTTTAAGCAAATAAAAATAACTTTAGTATTTTTAAGATACAAACATTATTGAAGAATTCCAAAGTCCATCTTCTGGCCAAAACCAAACAAAAATTAGAAAAACTGTGGCAGCGAGACATGTAAAATTCCAGAAAAAGATCTTCAGATAAATTAACGCATTTAGACATAGTATGCCTGGAATAATAAAAAAATATTACAACATTATGATAGCTTAGTTCTATAAACCTTTCTTCACCTACAGACCAGTCATTTCCCCTTTTTGAATTCAGGTCTATTTGATAGATTCAGATGTATCAAACAAGATTTTCTTACTTTCTCTGGCTTTCTAGCTTTCTCGTTCTTTCTAGCTTCAAATTTTGATGTCTGCTGGTTGCCAGAGAAGCTATCAGTATTTAATAACCTTAAAAAGGAAGTTAATGCAGTGTAGACAAACGTCACCCAGAGTAAATATCAAAAACATACAAAAATATAAACTAAAGCATATGCAAATCTGTGCAAATAATAATGCAAATCTGTTTTTCATGTTTGAAAACGTATGTACTGTAACAAGAAGTATTTAAACTCCAAGGTATCTCACACACAATACCAGGAAAACTCAACAACTTTTAAGTGGCAACTTTCTTTCATATTTTTCTTTTCCTAGCATTACTTAGAATCTCTTCAAGTGTTTGATTTTTCTTTACCTGCAGTAGTGATCCTGACATAATTTAAGCTGTTATAGAAAAGCTGTAACATAAACAAAAGATTATGACTCAAAGAGGAGAGGAGACAGAACCAAATAAGCTCCTTATCTGTTTCGTGATTGCACAAATGTCCTTGAGCAAGCTTTTGAAAGTTTTCTTTAGAAAAACTG
Organism: Pipra filicauda; assembly: GCF_003945595.2. Taxonomy (NCBI): domain Eukaryota; kingdom Metazoa; phylum Chordata; class Aves; order Passeriformes; family Pipridae; genus Pipra; species Pipra filicauda. The sequence goes on along the minus strand of NW_024104457.1, from coordinate 277,726 downwards.
TACTGGAGTATCCAGTGGGCTTTCTTTTATCTAAGGAATTTAATTGTATGTCAGCAGAATTATTTGAAAGCATTTTGGTGCCAGTATAAAGATTTCTATCTAACCACTTTTAGTGACTTTTTGAAAAATTAACTTTATACAGGTTTTATGAAAGACGGTAGCACCAGGCTGAAGATGTTAGCTTTGCTTTCATACTTGATGAAGCCTAACAAAACTGTAACAACCAATAAACTTTACAGGCACAATTCCTCAGCAGCAGTATGTTCTTGCTATTGCAGTCATACTGTGAAGGACCAAGAATCAGAACGGGGAAAATCTCAGAAGTGGAAAAGGATGTACAGTGATTGAACAGACTTTATGATGCACACTTTATAGTAATTATGTATACACACATTGTATGTTCCCCCAGAATTTGTATCTTCTGGGCATATCCCGTCCTGTTCACCTCCCTGCTCCCCTGTTTCTCTGCCGATTGGCTGGAGGAGCTGCAGGGAGGAAACAACCTCCATTCGCCCCTTCTCTCCCATTCCTCCCTCTTTCGCCTGTGCCCCTATCCTGATTTGCTCCCCCTTTTGTCTGTCTGATGCCCCACCTTATGTTCTGGTCCTTTCCCTGCCTGAACGGATAAGAATCCTGCGCATGCCTGAATAAATCATTCTACCTGCATCCCACCCTCGTGTCCAAGACCCGTGCTGTGCCATGGTCCCATCCTCCCCTTTCGGACCGCAGCATCAGACAGTGCAAGTCTATAAGTGAGCACTATGTGAAAAGAGGTGCTCAACCTATGAAGAGCAAATATCATGATAGTATTATTATTATAAGTAAATTGTCAGCACTTATTTTAAAGGAATCAGCTGGCAAATTTAGTTAATTTGGTTTGGACTACAAGGATTGAATAAATGTGTAATACGTCTTATTTTAAGAACATTTACTTTCTGAATTTTGCTACTATGCCTCATAATTGCTACTCTTTTGCATTGGGACTGGAAAGAAGGGTCTAATGACTAAATGACTGTCTTCTGCCTTTTCAAATGCCTGGTTGTATAGGCTGCCTTCAGCAAGAGGCATAAATCTGAACGTCTCCTTATTTTAGAAATATAAAATTTCTGCAAGAAGAGGGTAAAAATGGAGCAGTGGAGAAACTACTTAATGAACCATTTTATATAATAAATATGTATTCATGAGTCTTTATTAACTACCTGGGGTTTGGGGTTTTTTTACTCAAATACTGATTTTATCTTCTTTTGTGATCTTTGTGGTTTTTGTCATCCTAAGAATTTGCCTTGGGAAAGACCTTATTCCCAGTGGCATTGCTGTTACTCTATTTGGACCAAAATTAATTCACTTTCTGTTTTCTTCTCTGCATTTTCTGAACTAAGGTTTTCTGGATTACGAGGGGAAAATAACATTTAAGTGAATAGAAAGAATGTGAAAGATAAGGAACACAATTTATTGTCCAAGAATAGAATGATTTTAGCAATATAAAGTGTTGGACAATACCATTTTCTGTACACAGATAAGTGGTTAATATTCTGAGCTAATAGCACTGTTACTTTAGCAGAAGTCAGATTAATTCTTCATTTATACAATAGATATTCTTTAACAGTTTAACAATTGCCAGATTAGGATACCCAACGCTACAGTTTTCCTACTGGGTGCTCTTATTTTCGTCAACAGTCATATCCTAAAAATTTACCCAAGGAGTTATTCAGCAAGTTGAATAAGAGCTTCTGTGATGAGAAGGCTTGAATCTTACAGCATTATGGTGAGATCTTTTTCAGGTCACACCAGGTAAGCTGTTCTGATGGAGTCTCTCAGCGTGAAGAAAAGGAAAGGGAAGGGAAAATTATTATACAAATTTCAAACTAAGGTGTTGGAAGAGTGTCAAGGGAAAGATACAAAGTACTATGTTCTTGTCACCCACTGCTGTTAGGATTTAGCTCTAGAAGTGAAAATTTCAAACACTACAATGTACATTCTAGTTATATTGCAGTGTTTGTTTAGTTTCTCCATCCATTATGTTTACATTTTAATGTATTGAATTAGTATTGAATGGTACTAATTCAATTCAAGACTATGGTTTGAGATTTGATATCAAATATTGAATTGCATCTAGCTATTAACATGTCTTAGTTTGCATCCATTTTAAAATACCTCATTAATTTTACCTTTTACATGTTAGAAACGGTTTTGTAGGGACTTATGACTGCTTTATTTAACTAGCATTAGCATCTGCTAGTGAAAATATGAATACCAAAATCTACAAACTTCTATTTTAATTTGAAAGTAAAGACTATGCACAGAAACCTTAAAGCTTATCTAAAGACTGCTTAAGGGGTGTTTGCCTTTGTTTTAAAAATTTGAAAAGAATATGAGTATTTGTTCTCTCACACTTTCCCTTTCATAAAATGCTCACCATATATAGGCACTGTAGACACACTCTGTTATGGTAAATACTACAGAGGAATAGCTTATATGTACAAAATGGAGTTATGTGTATATATATATGTAGTTCACACAGCCTATGTTTGTTCTGTTTGCAAGAAACCTAGTTATTCTTTCAACAGATCTTTTTAATAAAATAACTGTAGTTAAATAAATAGATATAAATTTCAAAAATAGAACCATTTTGGTCTACTTTTCAAAGAAGAAAATACTGTTACTGAAGGGAGAGTAGATCTCCACCAAAATGACAGCTTTCTCTTTGGAAGAAGATCACCAGATACTGAGCTCCTGAGAATGTTCCAAATTGAAAATCTTAATCTCTGATAAGTGGAAACTTGATGTATAGAACTCTGGGTTAAAATCAGGTGTAAAAAAATTTGTAATTGTGAAGCAGAGTCATCTTACACACTGATGCTGACTTGAATCCTTAGAAAACCTGAAATGGTAGATTTGGGGTTTCTCAGAGGCATGAATAAACAGTTATGGTTTGTGTAAGTTGTACCCAAGTTTAGCATGCCAGCCCTTAGCTAGTCTGTACTGTCTCCCTTAGGGATAGGTCCAAGACTGTCCTGGTAGTAGGTACGTGAAAAAGTAATTTTTGGCCTGTTCTCATATTTCTTATTGTCAAAGGCTCTCTAAACTCTTGGGCAATTATCACTACATGTACAATACAATTATTCAAGCTGCTACTTGCACATACATACATATGTTGACAGTCAAAGCAAGACTACAGAGTGTCCACATGACCTAAGGAATCTGTTTGCTGCATATGAATACTAACTGAAGCTGAACCAAGCACAAACTCAAATTCCATAGAAAGGAAAATTATCCAAGAAAGGCAACAAAATATACTTTTATGGAAGTTTTACATTCTATGAAATTTTCTGAATGTGGAATCTTTCTAGTTCTAATATATGGGGAGCCTGGCTGAGATAAGACTGTGAGAAGTTTTACTTTCCCTCCATCTTACAGTTTACCTCAGATGGTTATGTGTCATATACCATTGTGTTCTCACTGAAATTAAAACAAACTCTAGAAAGAATTGTGTTTTCAGATATTGGCTGTAAAATGGTTTCAAAATCAAATCTTAGCTGTGAAATGATCCTGCAAGGGTTTGAGGAGGCTCAAGCAAAAGTGGGTATTTTTGGGAAATGTATTTATAAAATTGAGGCCATTGTAATCCTTAAGTCATATTGATTCAGTTTTGTTGCTTTCTCTATGTCATCTTTTTTTTTGTTTGTTTATTTATATTTTAATAGCAGATTTTCTATTTTGAAAAGAAGTAAAAAAGTAAAAATAAAGGCTAATAAATTCTTCCCAGCATTTCTGTTTCTTTCATTTGTAAAAAAAATGATTTCTTTCCACTCAGGCCCCAGGATACTTAATAAAAGTACTTCTGATAACACTCTTTCCATGTCCATCTAATATGAGTGGCAGGAACACTGTCATCCATGCACTTAAATAAAGTGACAGCTGTGCATCACTGTGAGCTGATGCAGCGCATCAGTTTCAGAATACGACATTTGGCAACCAACATTTCCAAGTATATTCACAGCAGTAACTTCTGCTCTCTGCTATTCCAAACAGATACAAGGGCTTACCTGAAGGTACAGAAAATTCCTCAGTTATCAAGAAGCTTGACGTAGCAAGGACATAAAAAACTGAGATAGTGAAGTTTTTTTCTCTCTCAAACACAAGCTGCGTAACTGGCTTATGACCTGGTCCCCCTGAAAAACTCCCTCTGGCTAGGGTGATATTTCTCTTACAACTTCTCAAGGCACTCTGTGACACTAGTATGTAATAACCACTGCAAATAGATATTAACCTTCCCCATATCTTTAAAACTGGTAGACCAAAACCTTCTATATGAGACTCCTACTGATTCTAATCAAAGTCAACGTTTTTTTAGAGTTTTGGTCTTAAAAGGTGACTGCAATTTTGAGCATGCTGTTTTTATGAGGAAAAATGTTAAGGCATTCTGATCAGAAAAGGTCAATTCAAATTATTATTATTTAAGACTATGCAACTAACTCAGAAAAAATAAGCATTTTTTTTTCCAAATACGCTTGAGATAGTGTCTGATCAAAATTTTACATCACCAGATGTGTATTTTGTCGCACAAATAATCAAGAAAAACTCAATGATGGTTGAACGTAAACACATGCATATTTAAACAGTGATAATCATTAATTTTAATTCTGAGGACCTTATGAATAGGACCAGTATTACAGGTAGACAGGAACCTCATATTTCAATGGATTTAATTACTGAAGAACATTAAGTGAGTATCTTCCTAATTCAGTGCACTTGTCAGTAAAAATACTCATCTGTGACATTTAATTTAATTGATTTGTCAGCAGCAATATGTCAAATCATTGATATATGTAAGACACCTCAATATTTAGGGAATTTTGGTGTCTGGACCAACATTTTGTGCTAATGAATACATTGGTATATCAAACTGCAGTTGGAGATGAACGTGCATATGCCATCTGCTAACTCTTCAGGTACAATTTAAGTTTCATTTGAAGTGATTATTTTTCACATCTCAGAATACCTCATTTTATAGAAAAACACAGAAATTTAATCAATTCATAAATTAATCAAGGAATCTTTAGAATTTGGCACATACTGATGAAAATTTAAAAAAAAGAGATAAATCACTTAACTATACATCTGACACCGCTGTTCTATGATCAGATCATCACTACTGGATAAACTGAAAACTCCTAATAAAAAGAGTTAGATAATGAGTAAAGGATCTAGTTCTTCTAAAATCAAACAGCCTTTCACATCTCAAAAAGTATTTACAATCGTTTATTGTAATCTAACTGCTGTGTGCTCTGATTATACACCCCATATCACATATTTAATCCTTAACAAGATCTGCTGATGAGCAATGTTTAATATGTAAAATTTATTTTTCATTCCACCATTTATATGACTGAATGCTGTATGAAAAATGTAATTACACTAGTGTTCATATCATACAAGAAAAATGCACCATTCCTCTGTATTAAAAGTAACAAAATACAGACTTTCTTGATCTGTTACCTCTAACAAGGAAAAAAAAGTAATAACTTATAAATAAATTCTGAAACAATGGAAGTCGATAGATATTTGCAATTCAAATTGCTGGAAATGGCAGTCTACCAATCTGCATTAATTGATGGAAAGTGGAATATGGTTTAGAGCTTTGTGTAAAGGCTTCTTAGCCATATATTTGGAATGTAAAGGATTGTAGTGGATTGGCACTGGACAAGGAAGAACAGTATGTCTCCATTTCACAAAATTAGGTGCATAAATGGAATTTTTAAAATTTTTCTGTAGCATAGCTAAAACATGTTCTTGTTTTTTCTTTCAAAAGTTGACATGGCTTGAAGTTGATCAAAGCAATAACTTTATTAGTGCACTCGGGTTTCAGAATAGTCATACTAAAAACTGCATTTTAAAATTTTTGATTTGTGAGATAATAGTCCAATCACTTCTGCTATTATGACTGATGTAAAAGCAGAGTCCTTATCTCTAGTAGCTTAGCTGCAGTATGTGACTCATTCAGATTTCAGAGAGGCTTCTCTAGAGTACTTCACTGACCTAGTACACATTGGAATTGCAGGAGTCCGTTGGGAAAATAATTGTGTTCTCTGTTATAAACCAGAGTAGAAACCAGGAGACACAGTTTATTTCCTTATTACCAGGATGCTAATAATGCCAGGCAAGTTTTCTCCCTATTTCAGTTTTCTACTTTGTTTATTTCCCATGATGGGCCATTAATATAATCTATCAGTACAGGACATCTGCATTTTAATGGCATCTAGGACACTGAAGAATTGCAAACAAATATTTTTTTTAAAACATTTTTACAACCTGTACATTCTGCATGTCATCTTTGGGAAGTAAGAGATTACTGGAAAACAGACTGATTCAAAAATCTATCAGCATATATAAAAATTTATCCATGTTTCCTTTAGGCTAAGATATACTGCTGAAGATTGTTTTTGTGACTTACTAAGCATAATTTCTTGTTCCATGAAATCAAAGCTGACTTCTATCCAATTTTACCACAACTTCTCCGTCTTTGATGATCACATCCCCAGTCATAGTGACCATGAGAAACATATTATGGAAATGAAAACCTCCCAGGTAAGACTATTGGCTTGCATTAATATCTTTGGATCTCCATTATAGTGATAGAACTGACATCAGCCTTTCTAATTTCCATTAAAGTCAACAATTTATCCATGTGAAATGAAACATCAATTAAAAATGTTTATTAAATGAACTGATGGAGATGCTTGTTTTACTTTATCAGATATCATGTTGTGACTGTGGGAGGAAAAGCCACAGACTGCTTCCACAATATGATACCTAGCACAATATCCTTTCATTTTAAAAGGAAAAAAAAGGCCTCATACTTGATGTAAAAACTCAGTCTAACATGACTACTGGACATGTCCATCACTGGAAGAATTACACTTATTTTCTTCACTCCAAGTGTTAGAAAATAGGAAATGTAGTATTCATCATTATGGATTCATTTTGTTAGACAAAGAAGAAATTAATATTTATATTTCTTTATAGAATGAACAGTAGCGAAGAGATTTAACAATGTTTCCAGACTTTTGGAAAGTGTTTGTGAGGACACCTTGTGGGTACGGTTCTCATACAGTAAATTCAAGTTCCAGAATCTAGTTTGGCAGCTGACCTTCACGGTCAGCAGGAAATGAATGTACAAACCTTGCAGCTGCTTGGCACATGTCAATTGGCCATTCTTCTTCCTTTGTAGGAGATTTACAGCCTTCCAAATCCCTCTCTATATATGTTACCACCTCCTCCTGTGGCCTGAACCCTTCCACGCATGGCAGCTTTGCCCAGGCAGAAGTGCAGCAATGTGCTGGGGCAGGTGCCAGAGCTCATCACCCACCTGGCAGAGAGCAGGCAGGCTCCTGGATGTGGACATGCAGTGGCTTGTGCAGAACAGATCTGGTTGTCTCTTCATACTCACACATCTCTCCATTGCCTATTGATGTCTCTACTGGTACTGGCTTCAGACAGAATTATCGTTAGGAAAAGGAGTGAGAATCTACTTATTTATGTGTATAAAGGCTTGGACTACAGAGAGCCTAGATTTTTGCAAACCTGTAAATAACTGAATGAAGATGTCATAGAGGTGAAAAGAATGAGGTCACACCACCATTCCTTCAGGTCTCTATCATCAGGACACTCACTAATCAAAATCATTTTGTGCCTGTCCCAGAAACATATGATAAATGATGTAATATTCCAAGTCAAATTTGGCTTTCTCGGCATAGGAATACTGGCATTTGTGAACAAAGTGAAAAATTGTGTCATCACTTGAAGTCAACTGCAGGTGTCTGGCACTAAAATAAAATATTCTCCCTGTGTAGCTTAACCCATTGGCTGTCTCAGCTAACAAATCAGATAAAAAATGGGGGTCATGGCCTTGGAGTAAGGCAGCAGAGTCCACTGACTAAGCCAATTAAGACCATCTGAGGCTAGCATTCTCTGAAGCTGAAATTGTTCACTTGATTAATGGACCAACTGTCTAGCTCTTATCTAACCTGGACTGTGACCAGAGTCTCTTGTCAAATGCCAGCACGAAGTCCAGAACCATGAACATCAGTAATTTAACATGTAATGAGCTGAAAAACAGTACCATAATTTTTCCTACCTTGATATATGACTTAATTGTGCGATTCAATGCAAGGTTTGTTTTCTGAGTTTTAAATAATATAGAAGAAACACTAGCCTGAAGAGGAGGAAGTGTAAAGGCTGTGTAATCTGTTAGCAGCATCTGTGTTTGGACCACTGACAGAAAACAGAGAGGCAAAACACTGTTGCTATTTTGATATCAAGTGCAACACTGATTGAATAGGGAAGGCAGGGAGATAAAGATTATCTTCAATGGTATACACTTCTAAATTAATGCAACTACACTTTGTATTGTAATGTATAAAGGGATTTACTTTCACTTGGATAACTTTATGATAATATATTCCTAGATTGTTAGTTTTTATGTGACAGTACAAACTTTTACCCCTATAATTCCTCCTGGTGCAGGTCAGTGTAGTAGTTACACAGTAGTTTAAATAGATTACAGTTGTTTTCACTTTCCATTCAGGTAATTACTATTTAAATGCATGTCTGATGAATTCCATTTAAGAATAAAAACACAATAAAAAAAATCTATTTCCAAGCAACATTATCTTACCCAGTCAAGAGGAGACACCATTTGTTTGACTTCTAAATTATTTTGTAGGCACCCATGGAATTTGTCATGACCTTCAGACAATATTACTGTACACAAATTGAAACCATGTTGTTAACAGGACTTCAAGTAGGGATTATTTTGCTTTTCAGCATCTCTGTTATTCGAGAACCCAGAATTTGTTCCAGCTCCCAAGTTCTATAAAGTATTAGTTACTTCTATCCTTAATTACCAACCTGGTATCAATCTGTTTCACTACTAGCAAAAAAAACCATTTTAACAGGTGGTTTAGTACTGGAAAAACTGCTTTGAAAGATGTGCATTACTTGCATTTTCTGAGTTTGAATGATTCAACACTTCCAGAAGAACAGATAACCTCAGGAAAATTCAGTGCTGCGTAGGAGCAGATCAGTCTGGATTAATCAGCTTAATGGATGTCTCACTGTATGAGTGAGGAAGATTTTGAGTCTATTATGAAAATGAGTTTAATGTAAAGTGCCCTACTTGAGCTTCTTTATTAGAATATTTTGAATTAATTTCAGGGTAGTCACACAGACCAAAATATTAAAAAAGTACGATGGTCACACACCTGATTAGATGATTACACTACTCAGCTTGCAAAGCAAATGAAAAATTGAGTACCTCCTACTACCATTCTCTATCTCCTTGCTTGCAGTTTTCCTAAAGTCAGAAATATTATCAAATATTACTTTTGCTTTCATATAGAAAAAACCTTTCTTGACCAAATAGTGGTGGTTTGTCTGAAGCCAGTTAAAAGTCAACATGTCAGAGATAACCAGCTCAAACATTTCAGGAGTCCTTGCATAATACATATGCTACCAGTGACCAAAATCTTTGCAAAGTTGGAATTGTTTCTGTCTTTTCAATTCTGCTTATTTCTGTGATTAAAATCTGACCAAATCAAACAGCATAGTGGGGTGATTTTTCAAGGGCAAAAAGCAAGCTGGATACTCATAGGGGTTATCAGTGTTGTGGTCTAATGGAGGTGAGTCTGGTGCAGATTCATGTCCCCAGGTCCAACCAGTAGTGAGGCTGAACATGTATACCCCAGTATGCAGAACAGGCAGACACAAGCATATGTATGCACAATGCATATATACATACACATGGCCAGCAGCACAGATCAAGACAGTCAGAAAACATAGCAGTCATATGAACACATCACCAAAAGCTTCATCCTGCTTTCCTCTCTGTCTGATCAAGTCCATATGTTCAGTGTAGGTGCTTCCAGCACTGGCCTCAGACACTGTAGCAGGCTGTGCAGAAGTCGCGCCCGGATTCCAGTCTTCCCAGCTGCTGGCATGGGATCATATGAGCCCCTGAGGCCACACTCACTTCCAGATGCTGTTACAGAGCCGTTTCTCAAATGCACAGACACGGGGGGCTCTCAATGAATACCCAAGTCCCATGACACAGGTCCTGGACAAGCTGGTCTCTCCGGCAGCCAGGTCCTTCGGTTGCCTCATTCCCAGAGACCCATCTGTAAACCCCCATGGCTCCCAGACCACCTATTTGCTGACTAGTCCAATTTGGTTGATCCCTGTGATCACACCCTAACCTGCAGAAGCTCACCCCCTGCTTTGCTGTCACCACAGACCCACAGGCTCCTGTGACCTGTCATCTGACTCCACGTGTGATGTGGATACACATGTGCCCTGAACAGAACTCCAGTAGTTGCAAAATAAGACTAATGAGTAGACAGGACAGACAGCAGTGATACAGGGCAGAGCACATCTGGATATCCATAGAGATCTGCAGCCTGCTCACAGGTGACCTGTCCCTCTTGTCAACACAGTTCTGGTTTTCCCACGCTTGTTTCTCCCAAAGACACTGATTCCTCCCTTTCCCCACCTTTGGTTCCTCCCCTAAACATCCACTCACAGGACTTGTACGATCCTTGAGTGCCTGCATCCTGCAATAGATCTGGAAGCCCTGTCAGAGTCACACCTCAATCTGAGAAGTACCCTGAAGAGGCCTAGTTGTGCTGGGGATGTGGGGAGAGATGATGGTTCTCCAGGGATAGGTTGGGAGGAGCTGGGTCAGGGTATTTGCTTGGGTTCCTCCACCTTCTGACACCCCAGCCTTCTTTTTAAAGCTTAATACTTTCATCAGGGTAGCATATAATCTCACCATGTTTTAAGTCACGGCCAAAAATTCACTAAGATTTAAAAAATGTAAGCACACTTAATAGAATTGCTTGCATTTTCTAACCATGCAATCTGGCACAAGGTACAAAAACGTGTGTCTCCAGGTAAGGAATCACTGTTAAATTTACTGGTGTTTCAAACCTGTGTACAGAAATAATTTTCCTCATTAATTTATTGTGCCTTTTCCGTGTTAGTCAAGTTAAATTAGAGCTGTTTTAGAGAAAATGTATTCAGTTGTCAACTTTAAATTTGGAACATTTTTTCTCTCCTTATTCTCCCTCTGATAAAAATTTATAAAATATTAATAAATTAATTTTCACAAAGTGTGTATTTATTTATGGATTTGAGATATAAGGAATAAGTAATTTAGATTCCTTTTGTTTTCCTATAAGGCCTGAATACTTAGCTTTAGTCAAGCTATTTCCCAAATCAAGCCAGTCATCCAGCAATTATTTTTCAAGAAAGAAAACTTACCTTCTCAGATAAGAATCCTATTTTAGCAGCTAAGGCACATAGAGAAGTATAAATCTTGGCAAAATCAAATACTCAATAAAATCATAAGAGTTGAAAACTCTTTTCTAACTCGATAATCAAAATCTTACTCATGGGAATTTCTTAAAAAAAAAATTTCCATGCTAGTTTCACTGAAGAAAGACATTTCATTTTTGCTTTCACTCAGCAGTATTGTATTCTCCATCCAGATATCACAAAGCAAGAAACTGCTGTCAAAGAACTCTAGTTTAAGGTGTTCAGAGTCCAATTTACTGGCATCTGCTCAGAGAACTAGGGTGATGACAGACCTGAAAGATGACTCTTTTTCCTCATCCACATCTTGTGGGAATCTCCGATGGAAGAAAGGATGACTTTTATGACATCAAAATAATGAAAAAAGATGAACTCTGAAAAGTTGTAAAATACTATTTCTGTATTACAAAGGAATTAAGGAATTACATTCCTTACTCAGTATTCTTATTGGATTCACAGATAATGACATGGTACTTTACAGTCCTGCAAAACCTCAACCTCGAAGGAGATGTTCTTGCCTCTCAAACCATGTACCTCTCTACATGTTTAACTTGTGTGGGCCTGTAGCAGAGGAAAAGCTCCCAGCACTAGTCAACAAAAATCTGAACCCAAGAATTTGTTTTAGGAAGAAATGCAGTTACCAGTTCGGGAAATTATGTAAATCGTCTCTTAGTTATCTCCAGAATTTCACTCTGACTTTTCACTAAATATGGCCTGCTCAGCAGATTTTTAAAATTAAGGCACTTAACTGAAAGTCCCAGGATGTTACTTGGAAATAGGAATATGAACATACATTACAATTTTATTGTTTAATATGGCAGCTAAATGAAAAAGAACCTTTTCAGTTGTTCAAGTATTTAATACAGAGAGATGAAGAGACACCTCAGATTACTCAAACCTCTTTACTTTTACAAATTAACCATATTTTTTTCAGTCCTTCATCAAAATGTTGATCTACTGTACAGTATGATCATTAGTGATTAAAAACACACTTGTCAATGAGGAAAAAAATCTGCTTTGCTTAGTGTATTATTCTTTCATCTTTGTTTATCGGTTGATCTCAGTTAATCTCAGTTAATATAAATGACTGAAAATATAGGGACATTAATTCTTTTAGGACGGCAAACACACTCATATCCTTATCATTTTATTTGTAAAGAAAGAGGTTCTTCTGACTAAAACTGTAATGCCAATTTTTAAAAAAATTTTAAGGGAGGGAAAAGAACAAAAAGATTTATTTTTTACAGACAGGAAAGGTAAACAAAAAAAGACAGTGTTATGCTGGTGCACAAATATGTAAGTAGTTTGTGCAGTTTTGATCCTCTTATCTCAAGATATTTTTTGGATTTCTATTATGGTTAGGAAAGGACTCAGGAAAAGTAAGGAAACTACCTTAGAATGGGCAATGACTAAGAAGTCTCATCTGAAAGAAGGACAACTGAAGGTATATAGAGTACAATCTAATAACATTGTAAAGGGTGGAAATGGGAAAGAGTCATCCAGTGCCTCTCAGAGTTCCAAGTTCTTAACAAGTCATCAAAAGAAATATTAGACGGCAAGTTGAAGACAAATAGATTTAATTCTTCACACACACTAGAACTGAGCTGTAGAGGTCCTTGCAGCAGGAAAATGTAAATAAATCAAATTCATGAAGGTTTATTTGATGCAGAAGTATCACTGGTGTTTTAAGAAATTCCTGAGCCATAAATTGTTGGAGGGGTGGGGACTATCGTGAGGAAATATCACTATAAGCTGCTCCTGAGTTCTTCCCTAGGCATATCTTAAAGGTAAAATCCTAGAAGAAGGTTTATAAGATTTTGAGTAGATCTTTGTTCTCATCCCAAAACATTACTCTTATGTTCCATTGAAATCCAGGCACTATGAGATGATAGCACCAGACTCTTTACTGATATGCAGGGAAGAAAAATGAGAAACAGTTGTCATGAACTAAAGTTCTGACTGGATATAAGGAAAAAAATTGTCACCAGAAAAATAGCTAAGTACTAGAGGAGGTTGCACAGAGAGGCTAGGAAATCTCCATCCTTGAGCATTTTCAGAAAACAGAGGTACAATACTGTAAGTAGCCTACTGTGAATTCAGTATAGACCTTGCTTTGAGCAGGACGGTGGGAATAGAAACCTCCCAAATATTGTGTTCAACCTTGAGTCCCCCGTGCTAAATTTGATAACCCTGTGCTAAAATTTTTGTTTAATGTTCTCAGAAGATATCTATATGTTTTAGTTTAATTTAGGATACTGGGCAAAAGATGGAAATAGGATATAAAAAAAGAGGCATCTGCCAAAATGGATGACCCCATCAAAGCCAGCAGAGTTTTCCTCCAAAAGAAGAGAGACAGTGATACATAATAAGGTGTGCAGGAGATTTGGTTGGGGAAATAGGTATATTTGCATCTAATCTGACAGAAGAAAATTAGGCTACCTTCATAACAGCAAGTGCCAAAACCAACAAAATTTAAATACAAATTAAAAAAAGTAAAAAGCTATTCATGTTTAAAATGCTCCACAGCTGAGAACAGGAACAGACTTACTATTTTCTACGCATTTCATCTCTGTGTTGCCAATTTTCAAATGCATGATCTTGGTCAGCATATCAAAATCAAAACGTGTGCGTATTCACTTTAAATTGTCAAGGCTAAACAACCCTGCCATTTTGTACAACATAATTTTTTTATGCACACCATCTGCTCAGTGGAAATGCAGCTTACAAAATTTATTTCAGTAAAAAAAAGAAATAAATCTGTTTTTCAAACTTTATTATCCAGTTGAAAATCATTACAATGATGTCTCCGTACAGTTAACATGGTTTTAAAAATGAGATTAGATTTATGTGTCACATAGCAATAGAGATGTTTCATCATTCTTTTTCTTGTGGCACTTCAGAAAATAGAGGGGTGCTTTCTTTTAATATATATCTAAGTATGTGTAAAGATCTCTTTGTTTGAAGGTCAGAGGCAAGTTTCATTATATGAAGGATAACTTCTGTTATTTATCTCCAAAATTTGCTTCATGAAGCAAATAAATAAAAACTTGGTAAACTCTTCAATCATTTACATTTCTATACTGTAAAATACAAAGATATTGTTTTACAATAATTGATCTTATGTATTTCCAATGCTTTTCTATTTTATAACTGAATAACCCTTTAACATGCGGCATGGAACTAAGCTAATGAAAGTCTGTAGTTACATGAACAATACATAATAATATGCAAAATTTTCTGTCCTACTGAATTTTGTTTGATGAAAAAGCAGATTTCCATATTGCTTTTCAGCCCTACTCACATTTGGCTTCATATGACTTTCATGGAAGCATGCAATTGTCAAAATAGGCAAAACTACATGTTCACTTTCACCAAATAGTTTTGGGTACAGTGCTTAAGGTACCTCGTCCGTATCTGTATAGCTCTTTCCAACACTTCCAAGCAAATATCCTCAATACCTCCTACTCTGTCTCCCTGGCAACATCTCCTCTCCTCTGCCCTTGATAAAGCCATTGTCGCTTGCTTACTGCTTTCTCACTCTGTTGGATACCACCTAAGAAAAAGATATAGCAACAGTGATGAGATTTGGGTCATTAAGTCAGACATAGTTAATAATGCCCTTAATAAAATAGATTTTCATATATAAGAGATTTCTAGTCAGTAGAAATAAGAGCTTAAAAAGAGCAGTTTCACTATTTTTTAACATGAACTCCCGATAATACTTATTTCTTCTTGATTAGTCTTTGCAAGATAAGTATCCTTTCAGGGATAAACAGCTGTTTTCCAGATCTAGTAAGACATTAATCAAAGCACAATGCATTATGAAGTCACATGTAGAAATGTCCAGGTCTTAACTGAACATGTTAATCGGGCAATTTAAGAGTCTATTATTATTTAATTTTGCAATTTAAAATATAATTTTTAAGGTTTTTTTCTAATTGAATTTTGCTTGAAGAATCAGTTGAAGACTTTGAAAGTGTCTCATTTAATGTAGCCAGAATAATAATTCTTTCATGAAAGAGTATAAGACCTCTTATATGACTCAGTAAGCCTTTCTGCCATTAATAAACTTTCCTTCAAGTTAATTCATAAAAAATTCTCAAATTAAATACACAAGTTGCATAAATATCAGATAAAAATGCTATGCACAGAGAAATTTGTGGAGAATTTACAGAAAGCAAAAAATCCCAAAGACCATGATCAATTACCTTCACTAAATTAAGCACATTTTAAATGTTGCCCTTGAAAATGTGATCCTCACTAAATCTTAGTAGAGGCTATGTTTTGGGGTTTTTTTTGTGGTTTTGTTAGGGATTTTTTTGTTTGTTTGTTTGTTTGGGATTTTTGTTATCAGTGGTTGCTGTTGTTATTTGGTGTTTCTTTATGTTTTTTCTTTTTTCTTTTATCCGAGATTTTCTGAGAAAAGGTAGCTTTCAAAACTGTTTACCCCCAATCTTTTTAAGTGGATATATACTCTTTATAGTGTGAAAGTTAAGATACTCATCCGGATTAGTTGTGAACCAGATGCACCTGGTGAATTGATGAGAAAAGATTGAATAAGTGTCTTTTCTTCCACCAAACTTTTCAAAGAAGGCTGAAAAATACCTTTTGCTGATATTCCGCTAACTGCTGCTAGTACAAAATATTTTCATGACAATATTTTTGTTTAACAAATCCTTGTTTTCTGAGAGTGTTCTGGAAATTACCTCACCAACACAATTTCAAATCATGTCTACTTGCAAATTCTAATGTATTCTGTTCAAGAATAAAGACAGTGTTACCCTAAAGAAAGCTACCCCGAAACAGGAGAAATGTCTTGTACTTACAATTTTCCCCGAGTCTCTTTTTAAAATTATAGTAGCAATTGAAATTGCTGGTCTACAATATCTGTAGCAAATTGCATATGATTGGTGCCTACTACAGTGATTTACAAGATTCCCCATGAGCTTAGCAACTATGTCAGTTACTTTCACCTGTGAAATGTTTATGCTGCCCTAGTTGAATATACAGGGCTGATCTGTCAGAGTCCAGCAGTGCTGGTTTGTCAGATTGCGGAGTATTACTTGACAAAAAATACCTTAATTTACTTTTGAGAGGAGGATCACAGTATCATAAGGAAGAGATGACTGAGACCTGCTCACAGGTGAACAAACAAGTATATATTTTTATTGTGGAATTCACAGCACTCCTCAGGATAGGAGCAAAGAGGTTTTTTTCAGTATGTGCTCTTCTGGCATACTTTCACTGTGCAACTTCATACTCTCTGAGGAAATTTATTCTTTATTCCACCCTAGGCTTCGATGCTACAGAAGACTAGCTTTTGAATAAACTCCCCCAGAAGCTGTGAAGTTGTGTTAAAAACGAGTACGCCTCTAAGGTGTACTTGAAATGCTTTCTTAAACAACTGCATTTATTCTTTCCCGGTCCTCTTTGATATAATATTTGTCATCAGTGTACTGCCCAAACAAAATCCCGCGTTCTTCTGACTGAGGCTTCATGGATGTGCATTCCAGATGCTACAGGACTTGTTACTGGTTATCTGGCATCCATCTAACTCAGAATAGATTCAGTTGTGATCTTTGCTGGAATACTTCCAGCTGATGAATACAACTTTCACAGTTTTCACATTTGTACAATATCACAAAAAGCATAAAAAGGTTTAATTTTTTTTTTAATGTGATGGAAAGCTTGATAACATCTCGACTTCATATTTCTTTCATAAATTGAACAAGTGGAATTCTAGTCTTCTAGAACTTATGTCACCAACTTCGTTGATAGAATTATTCAAAACAGAACTCAAGTTCTATGAATGGATTTGGAAAAGGTAATATGCTGTCCTCAAGGCACTAATTCATAACTGTCCTATTTGTTAGTCCAAAGTTGGTTGCAAAGTACCAAGCCAGTCTACTGAACAGCTCCTAGATCTCCCTTGCTTTGAGTGGACATAATACTTAATCTTTGGAATCAAAAATCTTGGATAGTCAATTACGTGACTATAGAGATTAAAAAAAAAAACCAAACAACAAAACCCAAAAAAACCCAAGCCAAAAACCTCCTAATGAAACATATTTATTTGGGGGGAACACAGCCAATCTCATCTTTCAAAACCAGAAAAGGGATCCACACTGTGATATATCTGTTTTCTCCATGTGCAACCTGATCATCATTTCATATTACAATTGTGAGACTAATCTTAATCTTATATATGAGAAAAACTGGTACAAACACAGATGCTGTACAGCTTTCAGCAGGTATGATATGTGAGTCCATATGTGACTTTTCATCTTTCACAGATATTATTGACACATTGTCAGGCAACAATGGTCTGAGTGTAAGACCAAGCGCTGACTTACGCCTTTACAATTCTGTCTGTTCTTGATGACCCATGTAAATACTTAAATTACTCAATGTTGGGCTCAGGACAAGAGCATATGGTGCTTATCACCCATAGTTTTTCAGCACTGGACCTACCAACACATATTTTCCTCTGGTGTAATTTGGATTGATGGCAATATTTTGCTATGCAAAAACATAGCCATTGTCTTTGGATCATCAGGCTAAGTCTGCAGTCCTGTTCAAGGAGAATACAGAATTTTCATGGCTAATTTTCAGTCAAATGCTTTTGGATTTGTTGTATTTCTTTTTTATTTTTCAACAAGTTTGATACCATGTGCATTGACAGGCAGGACACTTAAAATAAAAATGAGGTGGGACCCAAACCAGGAATTTGGTATCCTGGGGTGTTTAACAAAATCCTGTAACCACAAAATGATGTAATAAGTAAGGTAGTAGAGATATTTACTACCTCTATTTATATTGTGAGACCTGGAGTAGAAGAGAATTGTCCTAAGTCCACCCATCCTTAACTTTTGAATTTGATAGCATAAATAACATGAATCTCTTAGGAAGGGAATCATTTCACTGCTGCTTGGACCTGTGCAAAATCATAGCAGAATAGTGATCATCCACGCTCTCCAGTATAAGTAATAATTTGTAAGTAACTGGTAAAATCAGGGCTGGCAGAGGAGATAGTTTAGAGGAGGAATAAGATAAGATGACTTCCTGATGATTTTCCTACTACAAGGACATGATGAGAATCAGAATTATGCAGGGTTTTTTTAAGCTGCTTTAAGGCTGATGTGTGTGATTTTTCCAGCTATTTCTCTGAATAACTAGAGTCAAGTATGTAAAAAAAAAATCTGAGTTGAATGAGTACAAAGTTTTCTGTTAATGCACATTTTTGGATATATTAGGACACCACTGATGCTTATATTACATTTTGTGCAATTTCTAACCTTTAAAGGGTAACAGAAGAGATTTGTGTGATACAACAGCAAGATGTTTTAGTCCCCTTGTGGTTTATATCCTAATGCTCTCATAAAAAGTAAGATAAAGTTTAAAGTTTAGTATTAATTGAAATTTATTTTTGCCAGGCAAAAAAAACAAGACTGGTAGATAACTCCAGTAGGTACAGTGACTTTTGTTTCTGGGATGAGCTGTATCTTGACTTAAAGTGATTTACATGCACCCAGTTTGAAAATATTCATGAGACACAGGATGTAATTGTGAAGAGATTTGAAGGGCTCTTTCACCGAGAAATTTTATGGTCACAAAAGAGAGTGAACACAAGGTCATTTTTGATGTCAAAGTTGAGGGAAGCAGATGTGACGTTAATGAAGATTTCAGTAGAAAGCAAGACACGCTGAGCTCACGCCAACAAACTGGCTGGTTCCAAAAATGGTTTAATCAAAATAATAATCATTCTACACAGTTTTAATTAAATGCTGCAATGTTCTATTAAACTCTAGATAACAATGTAATTATGTGAGTGGACAAAAATAAGTATTAAGAACTACAAGTGAGTTATTCACAAGGCTGATTTAAATCATTACCTGCTGGTAAAGAAAAAAATGTGTGCAAAGCTTATGGCATAACAACGAAAATGAAAAATCAAACCTACCGTGAAGTAAAAAAAACCATGGTTTTATAGCTGTTTTGAGTTCACAACAGGTATTTCCAATCATAATGAATTTCTTTTACAGTGAAGTGTCTGCAAGTGTATCATATACGCAAAGGGGGAACTAAGCAGCAGCTCACTTTTAAGTATTGCTTTGTCTGGAAGTATTTACCTTCAGCTTAATAGTCAATAAGAAAAAATAATTAGGATGTTTTCTTCTTGAGGGTATAATAAATAATCCTAGCAAAGGTGGTCAGGCACAGGAACAAATTATTTTTGAAACCTCTAGAAGTTCCTGGAACATCACATAAGCATATAATTATACAACGAAGGCTTGTAATAGGTCTTAAAGTGCTTAAATCAGTCATTCAGTCACTACCAAAGGGACTAGACTTACTGGTGAGGCATCAGTACACTACAAATTTAGGCTCCAAGCTTTCACTTGAAATTTGAAATAGGAAGCAGAGCTTCTAAAGGAGAGGGAATATAGCAGTTTTCAGTGAGGGCAAATAAGATGAAAATCAGCACCAGTGAAGTCTGGAGGTTTTTCACATGAGATTCAACTTTAAAAAGATGAACTATGCAATCTGCAACTAATCCCCCAATTATACGAGAGAAGAAAGTGATCTGGTTTTTGGGGTTCAAACTCAGACCATAATAATAATCAACAGAAAATTTAAAATATGAATCTAGCTACCAGTCAAGCAGAAAAAAAATATATTACTCTTATGAAAGTGTCATTGGGTGACACTATTATTTGCCACAATTATCTTGAAATTCTTTCAATGAAATAAAAGGCAAATCTAGGGGGACATGCAAAAACATATATAAAATGAAATTGCTTATGAAAGTGAAGTTCTTTTCAGATAAACTTTGTACACAATAGAGGATTTTGATCTCTCCTTGATCTCCAGTAAAAGTCAGGTTTTGAAGCAAAGTAGTTCCCCAAAAGATGGTGTGAAATTCCTGAGAAAAGACTTGTTGCAAAAATGTTGTCTTCTATTTTCACATACAAGGTAACAAAGCATAAAGTCAAAAGGGTCCACCAGGGAACTGTCAACTGATAGTCTCAGAGCCTCTTTTTAGCTAGCCTGGATGTAATGGTACAAGTTCCCTTTCATCCCTTCGTACTGTGCACTGAGGTAGTTCTGGTTTGCAGAGTGTAGGTTACTAAAGTGGAAAGGGCAGAGAGGAGTCACAGCACTTCACAGTGTAAGAATGACTTAAAATTACAGAGAAAAGCGTAAGATAGCATCCCCTAGGGTAATGACACTGCGTTGAGGAGACTGATGACACAAAATTAGTTATATTTGCTGCTAATCTGTATTACTGATGTTATTTTGTTCCCACAAAAAGCAAACCTATAGTTTCATATATGTCTCCTGACACTCCACAGAGTGACAGCAGTCTAGTGATCCAATATCACTTTTGTTTTTCTCTCGTTCAGCTCCTGAATTCCTATGGATCATGTTAATACTAATTTCACCATGTAGAGATCTCTGCTGTCATGGAGATCATGCTATATTTCCTTATTTCTACTTTTGCCTTTTATTTTCTTTTTGTTTGTTTGAACACTAAGCATAGTTTGTCTAAAGTAGAAAAAATATCTAAATATGTGTCTACTTTTCTTTGTATCGTTTCTAAATCTGGAGTTAGACTCTAATTCCAGTCAATGAAGAATTGATTTTTACTTTTTAATTAAAACATTAGAATCTCCACTCCGAGAGTGAAAAACATTTGTTCATTTTCCCTTCACTAATAACTGCAGAGTTGTAGTCCTTCACATTTTGCAGCTTTCTCAGTTCTGACCTTCCTTCATTCAAAATTCTTTGTGAAATTCTTTCCTGACATACATAGGTTTGATATGTTCAATCTGTCATATAGTAACTTTTTTCTGGACTAGATGCCATGGCACAACATGCCCTTGTTTTGAAATAAAACGTCTCATCCTTCCCAATATTTTAGTTTCCCTTTGCAAGAACAGTGTGTTCCTATGTTAACCAAGAATGATCCCATAACATTACAAATTTTACTATTCTATATCCTTGATAGGGATTAAAATTTGGTGGGACAGTGAGAACTTTCAGTAGATCAGAAGTAGGACTGAATAATATTATTTCTACTTTACACCTTGACAGAATGATAGGGCAGTTGTTTACTGCAGTCTCTGCTTGTGTTTCTACAGAGGTAGAAATACGTTGGTAGATAATAACAGGTATAGATTCCTGTAAATAGTACGGTATTTATTATTTATTATTCAGATAAAAATAAAAACTTTTTTTTTTCCTAATTGGCAAGCAGACAAATGTCATCAGAGAATGCACAAAAAAGATGTACTAATATGGGGAACTTTGCACTTTTTGTGTATCATGAAGTTATTTTCCTTCTTTAAAGCATAATTGAGAAACTTCACATCTGATATTATAATACTTACATTTTGCAAATGCCAAACCCCAAGATCTGTGTTCTAAGCTTTAGACTTGGTTTGCATCTATCTTTTGATCCCTGTCATGCAGGTCAGAAGATGTGCTTGGCAGATAGGTCCTTTTTAGTGCCTGATATATACATATAAATTGCACATTATATATACTGTATAAATATATATACTGTATATATATATATATACACATGTGTATATATATATATGTACACGTATATATATATACCCCGGAATTTTACAGATTTGTAAGTCTTATTAAACCAATCACAAAACTCTTATTCACAATGCACTGAGAATTTTGACAAGATAGAAACATCATAAAGTGCTTAATTTCAAGGTGTTCAGTGTAGCAGCAAGGTTGCAAAGGTCCATCACCTAACCTACATCTATTGACTTAAAACTGCATTAGAAAAATAATTAATCCTGCAGACATATCTGAAGGTGCTAACAGCTGTTACTTGCTGATCTCAGTCTGTTCAAACTGCCTTTTACATGAACTTGTGTTTGTACTTCCATTGAAACACTGTGTAAGCACCAACTTTAACCACAGCATGGCAAAGTGGTAGCCCATTTAAAGTATGACAAAAAAGAAATAGATGTAACTATAGAATATTACACAAAAGCTGAATTAAAAGATTGCATATATCATGATGCATATATAATATGAAATGTGTTAATTAACTTATAAATAACCATAAAATTTCATGAGAAAAAGGAACAAAATTGATTTAATAACAGAAAACATGACACCTCAGGTTTCCTTTAGTTAGTATCCCTGATTGTTCTACCACTAGCTATTTACCAGGTGAAAAAAACATGTAAACAGTTTTATCATGGCTAGGCTTCGCGAATGAAGATCTGGGAAGGCTCTATCCGCATTTGCTACAGGCACGCTGGTGGCTTATGAGGCCAATACGTGACAGACATATCCGATTGCAAAAGGCACAGCAGAAAGATTCCTTAGATGGTATATTCTGCAATATACGGTTCTTTCTGCGTTGCCTTTTTTCCTCGAGAGTGATCCTGCGTGTGTTCTCGAAGGAGACAGCAGCGTTATAGATGGTGTGTCTCCAGGCCTCCCGATTTGAGGCCAGAGTAGACCAGTGATGAAGATCAATATGGCCAAGGCTGAGATGTTGTTTCAGGGAGTCCTTGTAGCTTTTCTTCGGGGCTCCTCTCATGCGGCAGCCAGTGGCAAGTTCATCATAGAGCAGGATCTTAGGGAGGCGGTGGTCCTTCATCCTGGAGACGTGCCCTGCCCATCGCAGCTGTGTTCTCATCAACATGGCCTCAATACTTGTGACTGCTGTTTGCTCTAGAACAGATGTGTTGGTCACATAGTCTGACCAGTGGATGTTTAGGATTGTGCGGAGGCAGCGTTGATGGAAGCGTTCTAAGAGACGCAGGTGGTGGCGGTGATAGATGACCCATGATTCAGAGCCATATAAGAGAGTCGACAACACTATGGCTTTGTAAACACTGATCTTGGTGCTTTTCTTCAAGTGTTTATTACGCCATACTCTTTTGTGGAGTTTTCCAAAAGCACTATATGCCTTTGCTAATCTGTTGTCTATCTCTCCGTCGATCTTACCATCTGAGGAGATGAGGCTACCGAGGTAATTAAACTGTTGGACTGATTTGAGTTCTGATTGGCCAGTGGTGATGTGGGGATGATGGGGGACTTCCTGAGGTGCAGGTTGATGGAGGACCTCTGTCTTCTTTAAGCTGACTTCCAGACCAAAGAGCTCAGCAGCATCTGCAAAGCAGGATGTTAAATGCTGCAGGGTTGCTTCTGTGTGGGCAACAAGGGTGGCGTCATCAGCATAAAGTAGCTCCCGGACAAGATGGTTTAAGGTCTTGGTGTGGGCCTTCAGACGCCTTAGATTGAATAGGCTTCCATTAGTACGGTATCGAATGTAGATACCGTCCTGATCATCGAGGTCTGCTGTGGCCCTTTGGAGCATCATGCTAAAGAAGATGGTGAATAGGGTAGGAGCGAGAACGCAGCCTTGTTTCACACCATTCTTAATTAAAAAGGGCTCAGAAAGTGTGTTGCCATATCTGACTTGGCCATGTTGATCCTCATGGAGTGAGATGATCATTTTAAGGAACTTGGGGGGACAACCTAAACGTTCCAAAATCTGCCACAGACCTTTTCTGCTCACAGTGTCAAAAGCCTTGGTGAGGTCGACAAAGGTTACATAGAGACCTTTGTTCTGTTCCCTACACTTCTCTTGCAGTTGTCTGAGGACAAATACCATGTCTGTGGTGCTCCTGTTGGCTCTGAAACCACACTGACTTTCAGGAAGGATTCCTTCTGCTATAGTGGGTATTAGTCTGTTCAAGAGTATTCTTGCCAGGATTTTGCCAGCAATGGAGAGCAGAGTAATACCACGATAGTTTGAGCAGTCAGATTTAATTCCTTTCTTTTTATACAAGGTGATGATGACTGCATCACGAAGGTCAGATGGTAGTTCGCCGAGTTCCCAACAGCGCACCACGAACTCATGAAATTTGGTGTGGAGTGCAAGGCCCCCATGTTTCCAGATTTCAGGTGGAATTCCATCAATCCCAGCTGCCTTGCCGATTTTCACCTGCTGTATGGCCTTGAGGGTTTCTCCTAAAGTGGGGGCAGTATCCAATTCATACTTTACTGGTTGTTGTGTGATGGACTGAATTGCTGAGTCTTGGACTACGCGGTTGGTACTGAATAGAGTCTGAAAAGTGTTCAGACCATGGATTCAGAATGGAGGTTTTATCTGTCAGAAGTGTTTGACCATCAGCGCTGAGTAGAGGGCTTTGTACCTGGTATGTAGGCCCGTATGCTGTTTTCAAGGCCTCATAGAAACCTTTGTGATCACCTGTATCTGCGCATAATTGAGTTTTTTCAGCTAGATCGATCCACCATTTGTTCTGGATGTCACGGAGTTTCTGTTGGAGCTTGCTGCATGCAAGACGAAAGGCTGTTTTTCTTGCGTGACAGGATGGCAGTGCAAGGTGTGCTTGGTGGGTGGTTCTCTTCTTCCTCAACAAGTCTTGGATTTCTTGGTTGTTTTAGTCAAACCAGTCCTTGTTCTTCTTGAGGGAGAACCCTAAGGATTCTTCAGAGGATTGCAGGATGCTGTTTTTAATATGGTGCCAGATTGTTTCAGGAGAGGAATCTGCAGAAACTGTGGGAATGTTTTCGAGCCTAGTTTGAAGGTTTGCCTGGAAACTGTCTCTTACTGTGGTTGATTGGAGATTGTTAACTTGGAGTCTTCTCCTTGTGATGCTGCCCCTTTTTGGTTTGAATTTGATCTTGAAATTGAGTTTACAGCGCACCAGCCGATGGTCTGTTTGGCATTCTGCGCTGGGCATCACGCGGGTATGGTGGACATCGCAGACATCTCTCCGTCGCACCAGGACATAATCAATGAGGTGCCAATGCTTAGAACGGGGGTGCATCCAGGTTGTCTTCAGACTATCTTTCTGCTGAAAGATAGTATTAGTGATGGTGAGTTGTTGCTCTGCACAGAATTCTAGCAGAAGTCGACCATTATCATTGCAGTTTCCAACACCATGCTTGCCTAATACACCTTTCCAAGCTTCAAAATTCTTGCCTACTCTGGCGTTGAAATCACCAAGGATAATGATCTTATCGTCTGCAGGAACCTTTTGGGTAAGGAGGCGCAGGTCAGTGTAAAATTTATCTTTTTCAGCAGGGTCAGCTTGGAGAGTTGGGGCATATATACTAAAGATGACAACATGTTGCTTGTTGTTTAGTGGAAGGCGTAGGGAGATAATGCGGTCAGAGTGACCTGTCGGCAGATTTTCGAGTTTAGGAACAATGGAGTTTTTGATCATGAAGCCGACTCCTGAGAGGTGTTTTTCGGTTCTGGGCTTGCCTGACCAAAAGAGTGTGTAACCGGCACCATGTTCTCTGAGGCTGCCTTCTTCATGAAGGCGAACTTCACTGAGAGCGGCAATGTCGATGTTGAGACGAGCCAGTTCAAGAGCAATTAGGGCAGACCGACGCTCAGGACGTCCGCCATCCGCAGAATCGAGCATGGTTCTGATGTTCCAACATGCTAGAGTTAATTTAGGTACACCTTTGGAGGCAGGTGCGTGCCTTTGTCTTTTGATCTTTGTGCGACCGCATTGGAGGAAGATGCCCGTTGTCCTGCGGTTAACCAACCGGGTGAAAGTGGAGATGAACTTTGTTTAGGCCACCTTTTCTAGGCCCCTCTCCGAGTGGAGCAAGCAGTGCTGTCCTTGGAAAGGCTGCTTGGTCGTTCAGGGTGCTGCCTCAAGAGACTGTCATCTCCGGTCAGTCTCAAATGACCAATATCCTGAACCGCCTGCATGCAGGGTTGAGTCTGCGGCTCCCAGTGCATCTTTCACCTGCCGTTTCGACCCTCGCCCGTCGCTACAGGACTTTTTGCATGTGGGTAAAGCCTTCAAGCCTGCGCAATGGATTTTTTAGGTGAGATGCAGTATGCGCGGAACTGAACCCACCCTTTAATCCTGAGGTTCATCTGCCAGGGCCGAGCGAGCTTGGACGGTGGCAGTGAGATCCTCAGGACGTAGGTTTGATTAGAGTGACCTTCTCTTAGATGGATGGCCTTACAGGGCTAAGCGAGCTCCATCTGCCCGGGTTTGGGATTAGAGTTGTCCTTCTCCTAGGATGACTGCCAGAAGGCTAATGAGCTCATCCTGCCCACAGATTTATTGTATCCGACCCTATAGTTTTGACCTGTCTGGCATGGGTGACCCTACCGAAGGCATGTACCATCGCCAGCATAGCTCGCAACCACATAGGGGTATACAGGCTGCATTCTTACTGTTAAAAACGATTAGGCCAAGTCTTACACTACCTAGTTTTCTGCCATCTGTCTATATTCAAACCCAGGGAAGCACCCAGGAACAGCCCTTTGTCCTGACCAACTTTACAGGATGTGACAAATAAATCCAGGACATATCAAACCTGGGCAGTAGCCACGGGTGAACCAAAAACAAACAAACGAGCAAAACTGTTCTGGCCACCGTACCCACCTAGGGCTCGAGGACCTCTCTAGGCCCCAGCCCGACCAAGATCTCCAAGCCCCAGAGGAAACTATTATCCACCCTAATCTTGTCCTCCCCCCACCGTGTTTCCTCATATCTTCCCACGCACTACTTACCTGACCACCCTCCAGTCCGAGGACCCCCACAGCCTGCCTGGTACCCCACCCCCCTCCCCAAACCAGACCGGCAAACTTCTGTGTACTCCGAGGCTTCAATTCTCCTCTCTCTCCTTTCTCACGAGGGCACAAGGCCATGCCGGCGAAGCTCCCTCTCTCCTTTCCCGCTGGGGGGGAGGGGCAAACAATTTTAAGACCTATGGTATATCAGCGGCCCTTTGAAAAGGTTATGGAAGTATTATAGGGAAGATATACAATGAAAAGTTCATTCACTGATCCAGAAATAATGGACATCAGTGTTCTACTTGTGTTTATTCTGGTTGTGGGAGGAAATACCAAGTACTAACACCGTTATGGTTGCATATGATCCACTTGTGCAAGTTCTATTATTAACATATGAACAACACTTTATACATGTAAAAATAATGGTGTTAATTTTAGTTGCATAAGTTAATGGAAAGAGAAAATGGCAAGAAAGAAGACATCTGCACTACTAATTATTGTTAAAATATTTTTCCCCTATGACTTTTGTATGTGTATGACTAATTTCTAATGGGAGGTTCCTGATCTTTTTTTGACCTCAGATAAAGGTTTTGCCGCTTTACGTCAGTTTGTCCTCCTCAGAAAAGCTCAGCTCTAAGACTTTTAAGTAAAAGGATGAAATATAGTTAGTTCTGTTAGTTTTTATAACAGCTTTAAATTTTATTATCTTATTTCACAATGAGATTGGAGTAAGGACCCTGAGGTATGTATTTGGTGAAGTGAGATATGATCCAGTTGTTGAACCTATTTTTCTAAGTGGCTGTCGAAATTATGAAAGCTCAGTAAATTCACAGGATCAACTAACATTAGGGAGAAAAGGGATCATCAGGTTAAGTTAAGCCTGTGTAACACTAGCCATTAGAGTCCATCAAGCTAACCTTCTGAGTCCTAATTATATTTTATCACACATTGCTTGAATTAAATGACTCCAGAAATAATTAATCACAACAGTATGGAAATTTGCATATTGCATTTAAATTATCACTGTTATGGCGCTAGAACTGAGACATTAGGGCACAAATGTCACACTCATGTTGGCTCTGTAGTATAGAGTATTTGGTCTCAGTAAAAAGTCACCACCAGGCTATCAACAGCTATTTTTTTCTTGGTGAGCATTAACAGGTTGTTAGGGGCTATACTTTTAAAATATACAGCCTTTGTCCCTGTGGAGTTTCAACCTAGAGTGGAAAAAGGAACCAGACAAATAGGATGCTGCAAGATAGACATGACTTGATATATTTATGCATTTAATTAATTTTCTCTCTTCTTCAGCCTAACTTACACGAAATCGCCTCATGTTCATATGGCCATTTTTTACCCACTGGCGTAGAAATTTTCATTTCAGTTAAAAGAGAAATTCAAGTTAACATTCACTGAGGTGGACAAGAAGGTGTTAATTATTGTGTATTAATGTTGGGGGAAATTTAAAATTCCATCAAGTTTTAATGAGGGCTTTGCCAACAGCTTGTATGTGGGAGGTCTACTGACTAGGTCATCCTTAAAAAAAAGCCAGTTCAAAATGCAAGTCCAACTAAAGACTCCAATCTGAGGATTTATGTGCATAAACATATGCTACCTTTTTATTTCATTCGATTTACTATATATGTAAGAGCAGAGTTAGCCTTAATTATGGAAAAATATCCTACCATTGACTGTTGTTTTTCTAAGGATGATGACTGACAATTTATATTGTTTGAACACTTTTCAAAAGGAAAGTTTAGTCTCAACTTTTACCCCTAAAATGCCTCCTCACTGCAGACCTTTAAAGTCTATCTGTATGATCTACCAAAAGGTATATTTTTTCTCTTTTTAGAAACAGTAAATGCCATTACTTAGTGTCAAATAATTTAGAGATGAAGAGAGTATCCTGAAATAAATACTCTCATAAAGCTTCTTCTCATCTTTTTGTCCAGACGCAAAATGAAATTTTAAAATTCAGCTTATAATTTCTCTTCCCTAAATCAAATAACATGCTGATTCAGTAACACAGATGATTAAGTGCAAGTGCACAAAGTGAACTAATCTTTTGACAAGAAGGTTACAACCATTACAAAAATATAATAACATATTGTAAGACATGTTCCTTAAATAAGTGATTCATGTATGGGAAGATAATAATTTCCGTATGAATCAAGTGAACCTCTCCAAAAAGCATCCTTACACATAAAAAGTTAGCCCACCAAACCTGTGTTGAACAATTGCTAGTTAATTTCTCATTTTTATCTTAAACAAGTCATGCTCAGTCTTTCTAGTTAGGAAAGCTACATACTGAGAAAACAGAGCTGTGTTATAACTTGCTGTTAGCTCAAATTTACTCTGTATGCACCAAGGAGTAATCCTGCATACTCATATTATTACCAATATTTCCAGATACCCCACAAGTAGTACCGTTAAAAAAAAAAGGTCTCTCAGAAGCAGAAATTCCTGGCACTGAAAGAAGACCTCTGGTTTACGATTCAGTTCTAATAGCTCCTCTGGGAAGACTCATCTAGAACAAATCTTGGAATAGGTTAAATTGTCACAGTGCCCACGTGATGCACACATTAATAAGAGTTCTTCAAGTGTTCTTCCTGTAACTGAAGTGCTAGCAATTTTGTACTCAGAATTTTTATTGAATTATATAAATTAAATTAGAATAAGCAGATAAAGGGTTTTTTTAAGACCCACAATCAAGTAATATGAAAAAGGAAGTTCTTATTCATTTTTACCTTCAATTCAACACACTTCATGTATTCCATCATTTTCTGTATTTTTAACAAGAGATGGGGGTTGTTAATAGAAGATGTGTGTGAGTGTGTGTTTTTGGGTGAGTGTGTGCTAAAAAAAAAGTGGTCAGCAGTTATCTTTTTTTACCTTTTACTTAATTACAATGAAGATATTTCAGCCAAGCAGAGTTTAGATTGAAGTGTATGAGTATTTGGTGCATTTAGTATTTTGCTTCTTTTTCTCTTAGATTTGATTCCACAAATTATTTCCCCAACACACAAACTATTATTTTGTTCTTTATTTGCATGTTTCACTTTACTTACTTATGTGATCAGTTAAAGGTTTAGCAAAAGTTCTTAAAATCAAATATATCTGTGCTTACACAAACCCTGTCTCATCAATCCCGCCTCCTAGAAATAGGAAAGGACAACCTCAACTATGACACCTAAGTGTGAGAGGCAAAAAAAGTGAACTAAGAAATTCTCTATACTATTTGTTGCAGACTTATATCCCACAGAAAGAGTAGAGCTCATTGACTACACAAAATATTTCTTTTTATGTATGTGTGCGGGTTTTTTTGACTAAGGCATCTAGTGTAGACATCAAAGTTGTTTTGCTGAACTATTGAAACTTATTTGGATATGTAAAGATAACATCTGCAGAGTCTGTGTCCTCTTTATTTGTCTTAGTTGGAAGCTTATTTTAGGTCAAGGAGACCAGCAATTATCTGTGGTCTCTATATTGGTTTCTGTATGGTTCATGGCATGATTTCTAATGTAGTAATTTTTAGCATAAGTGGATTAAGACGATCTGTTGCCTTCTGAGCTGAGGCTCATCCTAATTCTCCTAGTCGTTTACTACATTTCTGATGCAAGGTTGTCTTTCTAGAAATACTCATTTATCACTCTCAGTGATTTACAAGTATGCTCTCTAGTAAGTCACATTGTTCAAGATCCTCAGGATTTTCTTTAATAAATTTTGCTAAACATTTTCTTTCCTAGAAACTTTAATAGATTTTTTTCTATGCATATTGCCAATTTCAAAGAAGGTGACTTTTTTTAGATGTTAACCCCCCCGCTCTGTCAACATATTAAAGAATTTCTCAAATTCAGTAAGCAAAAATGTAACACTTCCCACTATTAATACACAACCAGTAGTTTAATAGACTACTTTGTGGGCACTGAGCAATATCCATACTATATCTATTTCTATCAACCCTGATTAAATAGCTCTACATTAATGTACATCAATGTAATCAATGTAAACTAATAAAGATGAATGGTTATAAGTATCTTCAGTTTTGGTGTCTTCAGTAACTTTTTTTCTGTTTTCCAAATTCTTCTGTGTTTTTTCACATTTATTCAAACAAAACAATGCAGAAATGATCACAAATTAGTACTTGCCTTGAAAATAAATTTGTTTACATTTTTTCTTCTCAGTTATCTGCTAAAAATCCTGATTAAATTTTATCAAACTGACTTTAACTAAATAAATCTAATTAAGGGGACAAGTAGATTCCTAAATTTTTTGAAATGTAAATCTCCTCACATGAGAAAGAAAAAATCAAAGCACATCAACATCTGTGTTAATTTTTTCTGCTCTTAATATTTATCTGTATTTTAATCATTTTATAACTAATTTCAAAATCAAGGATGCAAATCCAGTTAGCTCGATATTGACATGCAGGAAATAATTCTTTCATATGTTAGTAACATCGTCCACACAAAATTCTATGTTTTGGTCCTGGGAGTAATGATTATTATGATTACCATAATTATAACAAAACAAAACTGGGAACTTGGTATTGTAATTCACATGTTTATTTTCTAAAACATAATTTGTTGCTAAGAATGTAGATAATATCAGTTCTCGCTGTTCCTAAAAAGACTCCTACCATGTTCAATTCCTGGTTCTTGTTCAACCCAGTCCAGTTTGACTTCTTTTAATTGAGGACAGACTGTATTTATCCTGATATACTTTGCAATGAGCAAAAATAAACATTGGCCTTATTGTTTTGCTTTTAACACTTCCTAATTCAGTAACTACACTTTAAAGCATGGACCTTCATGCCAAGATATTTACTACATTAAAATATCAAAAGAATGTTGTAAGGGCTCACAGGCCATTCTCCCTTTCTTGGAAGATGATAGATTCTCCTTTTATATTTGAAATATGAGATTACTATAAAAAGAGACAAGAGAGATACTTTTTTAAAGTTCCAGTGTTTGAGACTTTTGGAATCATGCTACAAATTCATCTCATTATTGCCATTTCTGTTCCATCCTTACTGCTATGGAAGGGTTGTGATACAAACAAGGTGTTTTATTCAATAAGTCTTGATATATATCTTTTGTATTTTACTGATTCCTCAAGTACCTCTTCTGAAATGTGTCAGCTAATCACAGATCCTAATTATGACTTTAAAATATGCAATCTATGAGACTCAGACATTTTAAATGAATGTCATTTAATAGAACACTTACTCTCTCATTAGCAGCGATAAATATGTATGATCCTGAGTGTTCTGTGTGCAGATCATATACTCAAAACTTGTCCCTAAAGGCTGGCCTTAGTGGAAGTTCTTTCCATATCAGCAGTGTTACAGATGAAAACCAGATAAGTTCACTTATATTTTTTTTGTCTTCTCAGTCTGGGTAATATCTGACCAAAAAGTTCTTGCTTATTTAACTTTTTTTTCAGATTTCAGCATGACTGTGCAGCAACTGGTGAAAGTCTGTTAAATAAAGGGGAATAGAATCCAGACCTTAGGATTGATCTATTCAGTTTATCAATATAACTTTATAGAAAGTTCACTACCACAGCAGGTAGTATGGATTTCTCACAAGAAATTTAATGACCATATTTGAGATCTTTCAGTTTCTGTATGTGATATGATTCTTCTCATCATCTATTCTATGTGAAAATGGTAGCTATTAGCTATCCTGTATAATAAAGAACTAGGCAATGTGTCTTAGTGAAGTAAACTTACAGTCCTATGTAACAGCCTGGGGGAAAAAGAAGTATATAGAAAGGCAGTTTTTTTCCATCTAATCTCTTAATGCCTTCCCCACTATAGAAATGAAACACGGATTGGAAGAGGTCAACACTTTTGGCTGGCTTTTTGTTTCATGTTCCCTGTTAACCAAGGGATCAGGCCCAGCCACCATTGGTTCATGAAAGCCAGGTCCTACTTGAGAAACTTGATCTCCTTTATCACAGGGTGACCTGCCCAGTGGATGAGGGAAAGGCTGTGGATGCTGTCTACCTAGACTTTAATAAAGTGTTTGACACTTCTGCTGGCAACCAATGGCTTAGACAGCTGTACCCTTTGCTGGGTAAAGAACTGGCTGGGTGGCTGAGCCCAGAGAGTGGTGGTAAATGGAGTTACATCCAGGTGGTGACTGGTGACTAATTTGGTTCCTCAAGGCTCACTATTGGGTCCAGCCCTGTTTAATATCGTTATCAATGATCTGCATGATAGGATAGAGTGAAGTTTCTGTCAGTTTGCAGATGACACCAAGTTGGGTGGGAGTGACAATCTACTGGAGGGCTGTAAGGCTCTGGAGAGGGACAGGCTGGATCAATGGGCCAAGGTCAATGGTATAAAGTTCAACAAGCAGCTGAACATGAGCCAGAAGTGTGCCCAGGTGGTCAAGAAGGCCTGTGTAAGAAATAGTGTTGAGGTGAGGCCACACTTCAAATCCTGTGTTCAGTTCTGGGCCCCTCACTCCAAGAAAGACATTGAGGTTCTGCAGTGTGTCCAGAAAAGAACAACAAAGCTCGTGAAGGGTCTGGAGCACAAGTCTTATGAAGAGTGGCTGAGGGAGCCAGAGTTGTTTAGCCTGGAGAAAAGAAGTCTGAGGTGAGACCTTATCAGTCTCTAGAACTACCTGCAATGAGGTTATGGTAAGGTGGGGATCAGTCTCTTCTCCCAGCCAACAAACCATAGGACAAGGCGATACGGCCTCAAGTGGCATCAAGGTAGGTTCAGGTTGGATATTAGGAAAAGTTTCTCCACTGAAAGGGTTGTAAAGCATTGGAAAACATTGTAAAGTATTGTAAAGCATTGTAAAGCATTGGAACAAGCTCCCTGGGGAAGTGGTGGAATCACCATCCCTGGAAGTGTTCAAAAGACAAGAAAATGTGGCAGTTGGTGGGCACAGTGGTATTCAGTTAAAGGTTGGAGTCGATGAGATCTTTTCCAACCTTAATGATTCTACGATTCTGTGATTCTATGATTCATGGTTGCTGAGTTCCAACTCCCTTACTCCATGCCAGTCCACATATCTGTACAGCAAGATGTGTAGCAGACTTCATGACTGTTTTCCCCACCTGCGTTTGTACACAATTACCTGCGCTATGCATGGAATCCAGCATCACAGAGATGTCAACACAGGAAACTCTACAGATTCAAGTTTATCAAACATGTAAGAAGATATACTTGGGCTTCCCAAATGTGGTGCAAAGCTTAAATTCTCTTCTGGTAGCATTTAACCCTTCCTCTCCCTTTTTTGTTTTCAAGGTTTTCTTCTTTGATGTCTATCTCAGATACTTGATATTTATTTCATCCTAGATTTTGCATTTTACTAAAAGCAAACTGCATGATGCTGGGTACTGTTATTTTTTAATAGTGTCAGGAAATAGTCTATAGATTCATTCTGTGAGTAAATGTCAATGAGATTTAAACCAACACAGTAAGTTACTGAAAAGCTGATTTTTTTTTTACAGTTTGTATCCACTTCTGCCTTCACTGGGAAATAACGTGAGTTTTATTACTTTTTAAGAAGCATGGAACTGATCATCCTTTCACATTTTTATGACAGCATTTTCTTTTTTACTGTTTCAAAAACACAGAAAGGTAAAACTTCTTTTTAGTAAAATGTATCTGGAATAAGATTTGATTTCTAGTCGGGAATACATAAGAAAGGTCAGTAAGAAAGAAAATAGAATGGAACAGTTATTATAAGAGTAAAGCTAATTTTTGAGCTTTCATGCTGAGTGTACCCTTGGCGCTTGCCATTCAGTCAAACCTAATATTCATTAAGAAATTTAAGTAATTTTTTTTTAATGGTATAGGCTGATAATACCCCCCAGTTCTTCCATCTGCCTCATCCATTTATGTTTTTGTTCTTTGGAAGGAAAGAGTGGTACTCAAAATCGACAGCTCCAGGTACACTTGGCAAATGCTCAAAATATTTGTTTATGACACCCTAAAACACATTTTCTATGGTAAAAAAAGCATTCTTTGTAAATAACCATCCAGTAATTAAGATAGATAGTGTTCTTTCTCCCTCACTGACTGATTCAGAAAATTTTCTTGAGAAATCAGAGCAGCAGAGAGGTGCCACTCCATCTAAGGTAGCAATCACCAAAGTTCATCTTACACTGTTCAGTGTATTGAACAAGACTAAATATGTTTATATGCTAAATATAATTCCTCATTTTGAGCAGGGGAAAAAAGGAATTAATGCAGACTTTGAAAGGTTAATTAAACTTTTTCCAAGACTGAGAACTACAGAATACTGAGCCTGTCAGTTCTCTCTTCAGCATCAGCTTCTGCTCTGACACATTTCATACCCTTTCTTCCCTCCCTAGTGTGGAAGTGAAAATCAAAAAGGCACACCACTAAGAAGGACATTATTTAAGGAAAAAAACCACTAAACCCCAAAATCAAATCAACCAACAAAACAAAACAAATCTCCAACAAACAAACAAACAAAAATGGGGGGGGAAGGAAACACCAAAAAGTCTGTCAGTATTGCAGCCAACTATAATGGCTTGGATAATTTGAGCATAAGGTCCGAAGTGCATGTTTCATGAATGTTAATCACAGAACAATTTCCACTGACCTCGATTTCATTACTCTACATAAATTCAGCCTTCATTATCCTTACCAGTCCACTCTGATAATCTTACAGCCAATGCCAAATCCACTGGCTTTGTTTGAACTGTGTGCATACTGGCCCTCCTGTACTTTAAGAACAGTTCACAAGTGTAATAACAGAAGAAGGAAAATAAAAAAAAGGTAAAAAAAAAGGTAAAAAAAAAGGGTGCTACCTGTCATTGAGAATGGATTTGCATTCAGAGAGGTTACAAAGAGTGTTACTGACTGTGAGAGTATAAGGTAGGGTAAAAAGGACTATTATTTTACTAGGGTTCTTACCATCATATCAGTTCTTCTAAGGAAGAGGGCAAAATTTTTTTATCAGTCCTGGCACCTGAACATATCTAATTGCTACTTGTGACTTTCCACCTGTCGGATTTAACCTTTTTAGTCCCAGTTTATTATGGTTGTGCAAGTAGTGTCATTAGATGTTATTACTATCACATTAAAATCACTAACATACCCACCATACAGATGAGAATCCTATTTCAGGATTCAAAATTAGAGTGTTCATGCAAAAATTTGTATGTACTGCTTGTTCTTAAGCTGTATTCTTGGGGCACAAACACCATGTTGAGTATGTATAACAGCTCCCAGTGAAGTAACTGGAGACAAAGGAGGTAGGAACAACAGACTTTCAAGATTTTTCTCTGTTTGACAAACAGCTTCAGCTTCCTATTAAAATTTCTCAAAAATATATTTCATTAGAACTTATTTGAAGATATTAAAAATAATATATTTATATCTATAAAAATGCAATTTTATTGATATTTTAAATGGGGGGTGTGTGTGTTCCAACATATTTTTATGCGTAAGTCCTTGGTGTATAATGGCAAAAAATAGAATTGTACCTGATTCTTCTTTAGCTTTAATTCTCAATTGCTTTATAAATAATGAATAATTTTTACATTGGGAAATATTATCAGCAGTGCTGTATGCATTTATTTATAGTTCTCCCATATGATTTTTTTGCTGTAACTTATTTTGTTTTGTTCTGCTTTGTTGCTGTG
Organism: Pipra filicauda; assembly: GCF_003945595.2. Lineage (NCBI taxonomy): Eukaryota > Metazoa > Chordata > Aves > Passeriformes > Pipridae > Pipra > Pipra filicauda. The sequence goes on along the minus strand of NW_024104457.1, from coordinate 241,161 downwards.
AACACCTGGGAAAAAAAACCCATCATATTTTGAAAAAAAAAAAATCAAAGGAAGGGATGTTTCCAGATGATTCCAGAATATTAAAGTTTAACAGGTATTGTTTCTTAAGCTCAAGATCATTAGTGATGAGAAAGATGGAATAGGAAATAAAATTGAAATATCCTTTGAATTATTACATCATGAAATTTCATATTATTTTCACCTCTTGCACACTGAAGAGTCTTGAAACGTGTAAAACTTTTTGAAGTAGGTATTTAGAAGGATTGTTTTACCTGTCCTTGGCAGAGAGTCAAGATTTGCTTCTACTTTAGCACTTCACTTTCTGCTAAAAATAGATTTTATGACAGAATTAATTTTTCTTTTGGAGAAGGAAAGTTTGATTTAAAATAATTTTAGAATGCTCCATCTCAAACTAAATTCCTTGTCCTTGAGAATCACCCTACGTTATTTTAAAATTTCTTGACTTATTGTGAAGGAGAAAGAAAAAAGTGAATACTTGACTTTCCAAGGACAATGACTTGCTGAGTGAAATGTGTTTGGCCATAAAATGCCTTATAAGTGGACAATTCTTGTGAGCTGTAAAATTTCAGAAATCAACCTTTGGCATCAAAGGCCTTATTTGTTTTGCACAGTGACATTGTTGATTGGGCCCATGTAAGTGAAACACATCGAAGTCTTCCTTTGCAAGACTGTTAGCAGTTAATCCCACTAGCTCTGGTAACAACAGAAGTTTAGGATATATGCCTTAGCCTTGTCAAGAGATTTTCGATGAACCAGAGCTAATGGGATTAGCTATTTTTACCAGCTGGTATGTGGAAATGCCAGCATCAGAAAAAGACACATTCATAATGTTTGATGAAATATCCTCAGAGACTTCAAGATTTGACTCTTTTGAATCTTTTAGAATAGTAATTTAAAGTAAGTACATATTATGTGGTTGATGACATTAATAATTACGTTTTGGAGCAGGTTTTCCAAGAGGAGAAGAAGAGGAGGAGTGTGAGAAATAATTTTAGCATTCCTGTTAGGATCACACGAAGCAACATATGCTCATAAATGCACTTCTCTCTGTTTTGATCACTCTGTATTCTTATTGAGTCAACCAATTGTAAAATTCAGCAAGCAGCTTGATACTTGTCAGACTCTTGGGACTTAACCTACATTCACTAATCTTTTAGGCACAATCAGATATTTTTTAAAAAGTAGGTACAAGTAATAGAAACACAGCTGCTACTGCCTCAAGGCTGTATTTATTGAATCCAATCTTGAATTGTGTGACATCTCTGAACGAAATAAGTAGAAGTGATTTTAGATAAAGATCCCAGTGGCTAGCTTGCTTTGATTAAAGATGTTTCCAAAGATAGAAGAATCAGGAACAAAGAAAAGAAATGTGTTACGTGAATTGTCAGGTAATTGCTTCAAAGACAAACTTGTAAATGTTTCAAGTAGCCTGACTAAAGCCAAATAAAAATTTATTCACTGGATCTTATTTGATTTTAATTTTTATTAATTCTATGGCTATGGCTTTGCAAAATATGAAGGTGTTTTCTAGATTGTTAGTTGCAATTATTTCAATCTGAATTAAAAATATATAAAAATATACAAAAGTGTCACTCTTTTATGTTTTTCAAATGAAACTCCATTTCCAATAACATCAACAAACAGCTTCTAAAACTAGTATGTTTGTGCATAATTTCCTTGGGTTGTAAAATATTGAACAAATAGATCAAAAAAGCTAGCAAAAGTAAGAATAAGTATAATAAATATGTTGATGTTTAGAATATGGTTCTAGAAATGGCTGCAAGGCTGCAATGAAATGCCAGTCCTGAAATGCTGAGGAGCTTCACAGAAGAGAGTATGTACACAGAAGCTGTTGATATTCTAGATGCAGCAACTTGAGACGGTGCTCTACACTATGTGTTCATTCCTCTACTGGAGGTTCTTGCCAGTAGCAGCGTGAAAAAAGGAGGAATTCATGTCCTTGCCATTTCTTGTCCTTCTGGGAAAGGCAATCAGTGATTTTTTTTCAGTCTCTGGAACACCAGAAAGAAGAATATTGAAATAAATATGATCCACAATTCTGAGTTTAAGATATGGCAAGAGATAAATAAGCTGGGATGGGGTGGTGGGGGAAGGAAAGATTGAAATTAAGCTGGTTCATTTTCCTTGAAAAATGGCCAAGGGTGAGAGTGTAGACTGCCCTAGTGGCATACTAAGGAGAAAGGCACCAAGACTAAATTATATAAGCCACAAATTCTACCATACCAAGCAAAAGTGATTGTAGAGAAAACAAAAGGAAGATCAAAACAATCAGGAAAGTATACAAGCTTACAATAGTATTTAGGTTTGATGATATGAAAATCTGAGACTCAGAATGAAGTATAAGATGAAAATATTATTTTATATTATTATTATATAATATTATAGTGAAAATATTATTTATAAATATTTTAAAAGAAAAGCCAGTAAAAGGTAAGTCCTCTGATTTTTGGCAGGGACAGAACTGACAGCAAGAGGGCCAATGTCTTTAAGATTTTTAGATGCAAGTCATTATTCTGTTTTGGAGTATCAGACAATAACACTATCAATAAGAATATATGAACTTTATATTAAAAGTTTTAAAAGCAGTCCAGCTTAAGGAAATTTTCCTCAGGTTGCTCAGAGAATTGGCTTAAGCTGTGGAATCTTTAAGAGTTCCCTTGGAGTCCCTGTATGACAGGGAGGTGCAATAAGACTGAAGCCTGAGCAAGCCTAGTACCATTCGTCAGAAAGATTTCTTGGATCATAGACTAGTTAGATTAACTTCTGTTCCTAAAATAATAGCAGAACTAATGTTAACTTTCTGCCATGAAAGATCAACCAAAATGTATTCATAAGTCCCATTACATTTAGAAAAGAAAGATGTTTTGTATACTATACATCTAAGTATATTTGAACTACATATGATGACATTTTTTTCTGTTACAATTGTGTGACATCATTACCAAGTGATTTGTCCAGGTGAGAGAAAAGGCCAAATTCAGGAAATAATTAGCAGTGCTCAAAGTGGAAACATGTATCATATTCACTGTAGCCTTCTGCAGGGGAAATAAAATCTAAAACCTCCCTTTCCCTTTATGATTCAGAAAACTTGCCAGGTTAAACAACAAGACACAGGTCCTCACTGTATTTTGGATTGCCTGGTTCTGGTATTACTCAGTGTGGCATTTATGATTAATTTCAGCATAAAAATAAGAAAGGACAAGTTGTAAGCACAGTGAGGGTCAGAATAAGAATGTAAACAAATTTTTCTATTATCATGCTTCTAGAAACATAATATGTAGCGAATATGTAATATATGGACAATTGTGTCTGGGCATAAGACTGTATGAGGAGAAGTATATTTTTATGCATCCTGCTGATAAAGATTAATTTAGAACACTTCAATGTTTCATGCTGAAAAACACTGCCATTTCAGGACTGTGTATCTTAAAACATTTTCTTTGGATCTCGATTTAGCTTAATTTAAAATACTTCACAGAAGCATCAGGCAATTCAGAAAATTTACCTAGAAAATTTGCAGTCACTTATAGTTACAAAAGGTTGCATCTACTCTTTTTAAGATTCCTACATCCAGGAACACATTCTCTACACATTCTTATTAAATATTTGCAAAATGCTTCAAATCAGAGTTCTGTAAAATATTTTTTCCTGTTAACACAAAAGCTGCCGTACATTACAAATGGAGACCAGATGCCAAAGTGGCACTTTCAAGTTAAATAAGTGTCAGTGTAAGACATTAAGTTTTAGTCTTGTCTTTAAAGGAAAGGTTTTAAATTCTTACATATGCCCACTAAACAGTATTTAAAGGCAGCAATTATTATGTTTACCCACCTCAATTTTTTTAATGACAGCAGGTAAAATGGTATCCCATCAGTCAACATTAAATGTTCAATCTTGTTTGGCTGAACAACACTTTTGGACAAAATATCTAATTGCAAGCTAGCAAATATTTACCAGCACTTAAGTCTTTTTGAACTTAAATTCACGTTCCACAACAATTCCAATAGGAGTTTTAATGTTTGATCTGTTCTCATCTTTTATATGACAGTTAGTTATAGCCATCTCCTGTATGGTATAATAGTCTTTCCAAAATATATATGTGATCTCTCCATTCTTGTAAGGAAGAGACCTTTCTCTTTCAGATAACAGAATTAATTAGGATTTTCTCAAATGTAAGACATCTATCTGTCAGTTTCAGGACCTTTATCCCCAGACCCTTTCTACGTCCCTTGGAGCTAAAAACAAAGCCTATACTCTTTTTCAAGTGCCTTGTCATAGAGGTCAAGGTAAGTGGCAGAAGAATATTTCTACCTATTATCTTTCATGAATTCTCTGGATTTTCTTCCTGCCTTCATTACTCAGAAGACTATTTTCATGCCATTGAGCCCTTTTACCATAGCTTAAAATCTCAACAGCTCCTCCTGAGACTGCTCCTGATATAGTCTGTTACCACAGTTGCTTCTAATTGTCTTTGTCATACCAAGGATTGACAATTAGATTTTTCATTAACCTTCTCCAGGCTGCTGCCAGAAGGGTCTTACGTGTCATCACAGTGTGCTTTCTAAGACTGTGTTTCTCTTCCCCGCTAGCCACTGTGAAAAATGACAGCTGGAATCAGTTATGCAAAAAGTTGTATGGAGTGAAAAGGGATCACTAAAATGAAAGATAGGAAAGCCTTTAAATCAAGAAGAATTCGAGGCACTAAACTTCAGAGAATTTTAGTCCTTTTCCTGTTTTCTCCTTGCTATGAAAAGGAAGTAGGAATATGCTCCTTCTCATGTGGACAAGTCACTACAGAATTTTCCTACTGAAAAAGGCCACATCACAGACTATGATATTAGAGAAATTGAGGAAAAGTAATACTATGTCTCATTCCCAGTATTCTTTATCTGGTCGTAGAGAAGTGGTAATCATAGTACACCAATTTACTTTCCATACCAGATTCAGAAATCTGAGTGGATTCAATGAAGGCATAAAATGTGTAGAGTACAAATAATATAGATTTAAACCTATGTCTACTTTTTTTTTGGCCCTGTTTTTATATCTAGGGGATGTCTTAGCCCTGACTGTCTGAGAAGCAATGGAGCGAACATAAGTGAATCTCCTACCCCTACTCCCATACTTCGCAGATATTTCCCCTTACAGCTGAATTCCAGGTTAGATGCCAAGACTGAAACACAGTTTTCCACTTCTAGTTGTTCAGTCAGCTCAGATAGGGTTTGATCCCTAAAAATCTTATGATACACAGACAGGGAAGGAACCATTGATACAATATGAAAGATTATTGCCTCTGTCAAGGAAAGAGTTACACTTTAGCCCAAAATTTTCAAAGCTGTTTTGAATCTCAGTGCCTACTGTATCTACTGCAACAAAGAGAATGGCTTTTCGGAATCACTGAACTCAGTGGGAAAACTGAGCATCTGCTCCTCTAATGATAATGTCACTGATTGCATGGCTTAAGTATAGTGCTGGCTCTAGGGTGTAACTCATTTCCATTCCTAGAGTGGAAATTACTAGGTTTAGTGACTACAAAAACAGAGAAGAAAACCTCCTTTTAGGGAAAACAAGAAATTATCCTTGAGAATACTTCAAACTTCCACAGCATCTTGAACAAGTGGATAATAGTCTCTAACAATTCTCTTATAGTCTAATAGGTCTTCCTAACAACCTCATTTATCTGTTACAGGCTGAAAGTAATTCTAATTTTTGCATAGCTAACATTAGCAGTATAGCAAATATAACTGCGTTCTTGTACATATTTATGAACATAATTTTCATTCTGGCTGCATTATTTGACAATTTTTTTGTCAGAGATTCAAGATTTTAAAAATGCTGAATGAAACCACCACAGCAATTTGTATTAACTCATGCTGTGATTTTCTGGTATCATTAAATCATGAAATGATTTTTGTAGATTTCTATGGTTTTCTTTATTAAGAATGACAGCAACATTTAGAATAATGTTAATTATGTTGTGTAGCTTTCCCTCACTAGATTCAGCTCCATTCTGCACTGTATCATATAATGGACTATGACTTATGATACTACTTTGAGAAAATTATATTTGCTACTTTAAACTTGTTGTCTCCATGTAATACATTCTAAGATCTATCTGTCATAACAACATGTTAGTTCAGAACAGTGGCTGAAGAATAAGTGCATAAATGTTTCTGCTGCTGGCTTCTCAGTATAAGATACATTGAATATACTTTTCAAAAAATGAAACACATGATCAATGTTGTATTTTGAAATATATGCAGACTGTAAATACCACATTTACACAGCACTGAACTTGAGCAGATTGCATTATTCAACACGCTCTGAATGGAACCCAACATGCAACCAACTCTTCTTGATACCCTGCAAAAACTCTTACATACCAGTTTTCAAAATGCCCAGTAGAGAAAGTGACTTTCAATACCCTAAGGTTTCACCTGATAGCAACCTGTGCCTCATTTCAACTCACATTATCATTTAACATTATTGCTTCATTACCTTGACCTAGCAGTGTTCAACAGTTTTAGCTTTCTTATTTTATTTTATTTTATTTGATCAGAATGACTGCCCTGTACTATTAGCTGAGTACTTTCTAAGTCTTTCAGTAATAAGAAACAAGATGTTGGTCATTGGCAATATTCTTAACTTCCTACTGACTCCTCAGATTCTATTAAAACATATACACATCCATTGATATGAAGAGGACAAAATGAAAAAAATAAAGTTACATGCAAGTTAAAAAATCCTAAAAAATCAAAACCAAACCAAAGCAGCACTAGTAATCCAAACAGTTTTTTAGTCTGAACTGTTTCACTAAGTTCATTTGTCTTTTGAATACCCTTCTTGAACAACCTCTCACCTCTCTTGGTTAGAAGCAGCAATCAGCTGGCACAATATTTCATGTGTAGTCCTAAAAAAATTGCTTCTGGATGTAAAATATAGAAGAAATTTTAGTTAAAGGAAATCTTTATACCTCATCTTGGCCAGTGTGGTGAGTTACCCTTGAATAAGTGCCAAACCAGCTGCTTGCTCACTCCCACTCCTCAGTGGGGCAAGAGAACAGAATAAGAAAGAGAGATTGCTTACTAATTACTATCATGGACAAAATATACTCAGTTTGGGAAAAATTAATTTTTTTCCCAATTAAAATAGATTGAGGTAGACACAAATGAAAAGAACATTAAAGCAATATCTGACCTCTCCATCCTCCAAAGCTCAGTTTTACTCCAGACTCTTATACCTCTCCTCCAAATGAGTGGCGTGGGGTCAGGTGGATTGTAGTCAGTACACAGAAGTTTCTCTCTCCTGCTCCTTCCATCTGACGCTTTTCACCTGCTCCGGTGGATGCCTCTCTTTCTCCTTCTTTTCTCACCTTCTCTCACAAGGTTTTTTGTCACTCTTGTGATTAATTTTTTTCTCCTTGTTGCAAATGAGTGTTTTAGGTCACTCAAAGAATGACCAGCAAATGTATTGGGAAAAGCACGTTTAAAACTCAACAAAGTTCATTTGCAAGGTTCACTCTACTACTTACTACATGTTTAAAGCACAGAGAAAAATCAGACTGAAACCTAAAATCAATCAATCTGAAACTAAAGTCAGCCTAAAAGGATCTACATGGAGGATGGGATGAAAAAAGAGTAAGGATAGGAAAGGGTAAAGATAAAAGGAAATAAGGGAGAACCTCCGCTGAGTCACAAAGTTTAGAGTAGACCCCCTTGCCAAACTTCACCAATAGTTTAGACCTAAAGGTTTTAGCAGCACTTAAACTTAAGAGCTCTTAATCAATTGCCTAATTTAGACAGTTAAACAAAAGATTCTATAGAATTTACCATAAGTACAACAGTAACTCACTCGTAGGCCTAACTTGCAAATCTAACATACTTAAGAATCTAAGAGAACAACGTTCATAGTATGTTTGCTGTACCATACTCACACGTGCATGTACACAGACCTAAAGGACTATGTACAACGTGTGACAAATTCCCCTTGAGTTTGGGGAATGCTGATGCCTTTGCATCTTCTCAATGAGTGAAGGGCTGAGCATCAAGGAGTGGAGGTATCATCCCGCCTCCATCATCATTGTTTGGTGGCAGTCCTCCAGGTACAACAAACTTGTGTGTTTTCTGCCTCTGAGAGGCCCCACTCAGAGGGACATTGCTGGTCACAGCCTGCTGTGACCCAGGAGGGCTCCAAGGCTCCCACTTAGGACTGTCGTTTATAGAGTTGCAAGAGAGTTGGCTTTAGTAATTTTCCAACCTCGGCACAATTGGGGTGGTAACATTCTTTGAAAGTTCAATTAAAAAAATGTTGTTCCACTTGGGTTGTTATTCAGGCAAGAAAAATAAGTTACCAAGGCTGTTCACTAAAAAACATACAATATATATATATGCATAATAAAAGCATATAAAGCATAATTTCCTGGGAGAAGACCGTGTTTCTGATAAGCTCAAGAGGAGCTTAGCCTGGGTGCTGTTCATCAAGGCTAAGGCCTAACAATTTCTGAGATCACAGAGCAGCCTGAGGGGGAGGAGGGCATGTTGTACCAGCACACCCCCTGTACCCCCTCCAGCATTTTCTGCCCTTTCTTGAATAGTATTTTCCCCAGAGGTGCTGCCATAGTGGCTGCTGGGCTCAGCTGTGCCCTGTGGTGGGTCTGTTGGAACCAGCTGTGTTGGAACCACCAGATATGGGGCAGGTGTGGTTTCTCCTCATGGTGAAGCACCCCTGCAACACCCTGGTGCCAGCATCTGGAGACCTGCACCCGGCACAGTCAGAAAATCCCCACTTTTTAAAAGCCCCTAACTCTTGAAAAACTGGTTTTGGAGTGGGATTGTGCACAGATAACAGTGTTTCTGTTCCACATCTCCTCTGAATAGAGGTTATGCTTTATAAGCTATATTTTATTCCTTATAAGCTATATTTTATATCCTATAAGAAAATAAATGACAGACAGATAAAATAATCAATAAACCCTTTTCTGTTTACTGTTGTAAAGTATCATGCTGGTACTTCTCATTTTATATCAAGAACATACTGATATTAATCTTTTGAAATAAACATGTATAATTTAACCACCTTTCCTATCTGCAGCAAAAATCTAATTATTTTTTATTTCACAGTAATGTCTTTCCATGAAGAATAGTATCTTTTTGGCCTGATAATACCCTTAATCTCCATTTTTCATAATAGCAAATGTTGAGAGCCTACTGACAAGTAGATGATGCAATTAAAGTTACATTTCTTTACTACTGTCTGTTGTTTTGTTCATAGTAGACATGCACATTTTATGTCACTGAAGATTAAGTATTACAGTCTTTTCCAATGACATTTGTAGCTAAGCACATTAATATTGAAGGTCAATGTCCCTTTAAGTGGATCAATAAGAAGTTGACAATATAATATATAATCATAGTTTCTTATCATAGCAGGTTTTGTAGGGTTTGATTATGTTGTCTTCCTTTCTGATTGTTTCTGATTCTTCTATATAGTAAAGAGAGCAGAAAGCAAGAAGACTATTTGCAAAAGAGCAATTAAGAATTGTGGTCATTGTGCTCCAGAGAGTGTATACACTGGACTTTCCCAGATTCCAGAGGTATCTGGAACTGTAGAGACAAAATAAATGTAATTCGTTGAATCAGGCATTAAAAATTAGCATCATCAGTAATAAAGAAGGAGGAAATAAGGGAAATTTTCATTGAGTATTACAATTTTTTTCTAACCATGAGGATACTGAAAGGCATTGTGGAACCACTATCCTTGGAAGTACTCAAAATAGGATTTAAAAGGGCCTTGAGAAATCTGATCTAATTTTAAAGTTAAATCTAACTTTGAAGTTGATCTTGGTTTGACAAGGGGATTGCATCAGGGAACCTTCAGAGATTTCTGCCAATATGAATTAATCTGTAAGACTATGATTTTAACAGATTATATCCTGAATATGGTTGTGTTATACGGTTATGTTACTACCATGTAACATAAGAAAAAAGTTGCATACTACCAAAAGCACTTGAATAGTTGTATAAGAAAAATCAAACAAACAACATAGGCAAAACAGTCCAAAAGTTTCATCTGAAAGCTTTACAGTAGAATGTTTCACTCTGTTGGTCTTATATCATAGCAATAATAAAATAGTTTTCTAATGTTTTTCTACACCTTTAAATGTCTTCTTCAAAACAGAACATTATTTTGTGTTCATTCTTACTTCCTATGCAATTAAGGATTAAGCAGATGAGTTCAGCTAACCTGAAACTTTTTGCCTTTAACCTGAGAAATAAAGTTCCTGATGATAACTAGTGCCTCTTTGTAGTAGGGTAAAATTTCTTGAGCATCATCTGTGGAAGTGCCTATTATTCTATCAACCCAAAGAAGATCTGAACTGCTTAGTAAGATCATTACCTCAGGTTTAAAAATCTGTCTTGATTCTTCAAAGAATCACACAAACCTGCATTGTAATGGGGTTGCAGAGCACTGGACTCAAAGCCAAAATATAGAGGGTTGCAATCACAGGATCAAGATCTCATCAGAATGGGCAGGGCTAGCAAAAGCCAATCACTCTAAAAACAATGTCTGCAAGAAGCGTAGGAAGGGGTTGAGGAAGTGGTAGGATCCACCACCTTGCAGGCTCAGGGCTTTGGCAGTGCAGGATTCCTGTCTGCCCAAGAAGGAAGTGGTCTGGAGTGATGATACATACCTGGTTTGGAGGGAAACTGATCCCCCCTGGAAAAGACTTTCCTGTTGGTTCAAAAGCGAGGAAAGTTGTGGTTTGAGTTTTGTGACACAGGCACTGTTTTACAGCTAGCTCATAGAAGACAACATTCAACTCGAGCTCTCTTTTTCAGAGAAACATAAATTGTTCTGTAGAAAGATGGATTAATCTCAAAAATTATTGAGCAAAAATGGATTGGCCACTATAGCAATAACAGTGAGAAACACAGTTAATCAACTACTACCATTAAATAATACCATCAAAATTACTTTTGCTGTGGATATATAAGTGACAACTAATTTTGATAATTATTTCATCAAACTTTTTTCATTGGCTCTTAGAAATTGCATGTGATGAGTGCAAGAATGAAATGAAAGCAATGTAACTGCTGAAAGGCTTATAATGGTAGGAGAACAGAGCTTAACAGATTCAGTGTTGCAGGGGAAACTGAAATTAGAATGAATGGTAGAAAGGAACATGTAAGGATAGTGGTGTCCATCTAGTTTTCATTACTGTCACTTATTTCAATGATAAAACTATATCCCATGAACAGCCCTTAGCCTAATTTTTACTAAGTCTGTTTTTTTTCTCCTCTATAGGAGGAAAACATTGCCACTACTAAACCTCGCTCTATTTCAAGAATAGCAAATGAGTCAGATATCCTTCTTTCTTGTTTGCAGTTCTGTTTCTTTTTTTTTTTAATTGTGTGCTTTTAAAGGTCACAGAGAGCTTAATATTTTTTGGCTTAAAAGCGCATGAAGGACTAGCATCTACAGTATATGCTAATCAAAGTAAAGAGTATTTTTAGTATTTTTCAAAGAGGTAAGTTTATTTGACTCTGTCAGTCTCATTCAAGAAACAGAAATTTAAACTGATGTTTGTGTTGATTCTCAGTGGATAATTGCTTCCAATGCTCATTAAAGGTGCTCCTCTGCTGATCAGAGAGAGCCCTCAGGAACAATTTCAGAGTTCAGATCGGAGAAAAATATTAGGCACTGAGAGAGTAAGCACTCTCTGATTTTTGATTAAGACAATTTTCAAACATCTTGTACCATTAAAAGTGATATATATAAAAGAAGGAATGTATGAACTTGGCAACTACCAGCTGCTGTTGTAATTCTTTTATCAGGACTTCCAGCTGATTCTTTGAAAATGCTTAAAAATTAATAGGCCTTGTACCAATACATGGCCTCACAAAACACAGAATGGTGATCTTGGGATGATAAGGGCGACCTATAATATGATGGTGATACATGCTACCAGAAAATTATGTTGAGACATGGAAAGACAGTAAAATGTCATAAATTCATTTTAACTTCAGATTAAATTCAAAAAGATAACTCCTTGCTAGTGCTGTTTCTTGGCATCTGTAATTCCCTGATGTGTAAGTAAATGAAGCATTTGTCAGGAGAAAAATTAATTTGATGTCAAAAAGAATAACTTATAAGTGAACATAATAATTTTTCAGAACCACCATCATCATTGCTAGGCTTCGCGAACGAAGATTTGGGAAGGCTCTATCCACATTTGGTACAGGCACGCTGGTGGCTTATGAGGCCAATACGAGACAGACATATCCAATTGCAAAAGGCACAGCAGAAAGATTCCTTAGATGGTGTATTCTGCAATACACGGTTCTTTCTGCGTTGCCTTTTCTCCTCGAGAGTGATCCTGAGTGTGTTCTCAAAGGAGACAGCAGCGTTATAGATGGTGTGTCTCCAGGCCTCCCAATTTGAGGCCAGAGTAGACCAGTGATGAAGATCAATATGGCCAAAGATGTTGTTTCAGGGAGTCCTTGTATCTTTTCTTTGGGGCTCCTCTCATGCGGCAGCCAGTGGCAAGTTCATCATAGAGCAGGATCTTAGGGAGGCGGTGGTCCTTCATCCTGGAGACGTGCCCTGCCCATCGCAGCTGTGTTCTCATCAACATGGCCTCAATACTTGTGACTGCTGTTTGCTCTAGAACAGATGTATTGGTCACATAATCTGACCAGTGGATGTTTAGGATTGTGCGGAGGCAGCGTTGATGGAAGCGTTCTAAGAGACGCAGGTGGTGGCGATAAGATGACCCATGATTCAGAACCATACAAGAGAGTAGACAACACTATGGCTTTGTAAACACTGATCTTGGTGCTTTTCTTCAAGTGTTTATTACGCCATACTCTTTTGTGGAGTTTTCCAAAAGCACTATATGCCTTTGCTAATCTGTTGTCTATCTCTCCGTCGATCTTACCATCTGAGGAGATGAGGCTACCGAGGTAATTAAACTGTTGGACTGATTTGAGCTCTGATTGGCCAATGGTGATGTGGGGATGATGGGGGACTTCCTGAGGTGCAGGTTGATGGAGGACCTCTGTCTTCTTTAAGCTGACTTCCAGACCAAAATGTTCAGCAGCATCTGCAAAGCAGGATGTTAAACGCTGCAGGGTTGCTTCTGTGTGGGCAACAAGGGCGGCGTCATCAGCATAAAGCAGCTCCCGGACAAGATGGTTTAAGGTCTTGGTGTGGGCCTTCAGACGCCTTAGATTGAATAGACTTCCATCAGTACGGTATCGAATGTAGATACCGTCCTGATCATCGAGGTCTGCAGTGGCCCTTTGGAGCATCATGCTAAAGAAGACGGTGAATAGGGTAGGAGCGAGAACGCAGCCTTGTTTCACACCATTCTTAATTAAAAAGGGCTCAGAAAGTGTGTTGCCATATCTGACTTGGCCATGTTGATCCTCATGGAGTGAGATGATCATTTTAAGGAACTTGGGGGGACAACCTAAACGTTCCAAAATCTGCCACAGACCTTTTCTGCTCACAGTGTCAAAAGCCTTGGTGAGGTCGACAAAGGTTACATAGAGACCTTTGTTCTGTTCCCTACACTTCTCTTGCAGTTGTCTGAGGACAAATACCATGTCTGTGGTGCTCCTGTTGGCTCTGAAACCACACTGACTTTCAGGAAGGATACCTTCTGCTATAGTGGGTATTAGTCTGTTCAAGAGTATTCTTACCAGGATTTTGCCAGCAATGGAGAGCAGAGTAATACCACAATAGTTTGAGCAGTCAGATTTAATTGCTTTCTTCTTATACAAGGTGATGATGACTGCATCACGAAGGTCAGATGGGAGTTCGCCGAGTTCCCAACAGCGCACCACGAACTCATGAAATTTGGTGTGGAGTGCAAGGCCCCCATGTTTCCAGACTTCAAGTGGAATTCCATCAATCCCAGGTGCCTTGCCAATTTTCACCTGCTGTATGGCCTTGAGGGTTTCTCCTAAAGTGGGAGCAGTATCCAATTCATACTTTACTGGTTGTTGTGTGATGGACTGAATTGCTGAGTCTTGGACTACGCGGTTGGTACTGAATAGAGTCTGAAAGTGTTCAGACCATCGATTCAGAATGGAGGTTTTATCTGTCAGAAGTGTTTGACCATCAGCGCTGAGTAGAGGGCTTTGTACCTGGTATGTAGGCCCGTATGCTGTTTTCAAGGCCTCATAGAAACCTTTGTGATCACCTGTATCTGCGCATAATTGAGCTTTTTCAGCTAGATCGATCCACCATTTGTTCTGGATGTCACGGAGTTTCTGTTGGAGCTTGCTGCATGCAAGACGAAAGGCTGTTTTTCTTGCGTGACAGGATGGCAGTGCAAGGTGTGCTTGGTGGGCGGTTCTCTTCTTCCTCAACAAATCTTGGATTTCTTGGTTGTTTTAGTCAAACCAGTCCTTGTTCTTCTTGAGGGAGAACCCTAAGGATTCTTCAGAGGATTGCAGGATGCTGTTTTTAATATGGTGTCAGATTGTTTCAGGAGAGGAATCTGCAGAAACTGTGGGAATGTTTTCGAGCCTAGTTTGAAGGTTTGCCTGGAAACTGTCTCTTACTGTGGTTGATTGGAGATTGTTAACTTGGAGTCTTCTCCTTGTGATGCTGCCCCTTTTTGGTTTGAATTTGATCTTGAAACTGAGTTTACAGCGCACCAGCTGATGGTCTGTTTGGCATTCTGTGCTGGGCATCACACGGGTATGGTGGATATCGCGGACATCTCTCCATCGCACCAGGACATAATCAATGAGGTGCCAATGCACCGGGGGTGCATCCAGGTTGTCTTCAGACTATCTTTCTGCTGAAAGATAGTATTAGTGATGGTGAGTTGTTGCTCTGCACAGAATTCTAGCAGAAGTCGACCATTATCGTTGCAGTTTCCAACACCATGCTTGCCTAATACACCTTTCCAAGCTTCAAAATTCTTGCCTACTCTGGCGTTGAAATCACCAAGGATAATGATCTTATCATCTGCAGGAACCTTTTGGGTAAGGAGGCGCAGGTCAGTGTAAAATTTATCTTTTTCAGCAGGGTCAGCTTGGAGAGTTGGGGCATATATACTAAAGATGACAACATGTTGCTTGTTGTTTAGTGGAAGGCGTAGGGAGATAATGCGGTCAGAGTGACCTGTCGGCAGATTTTCGAGTTTAGGAACAATGGAGTTTTTGATCATGAAGCCGACTCCTGAGAGGTGTTTTTCGGTTCTGGGCTTGCCTGACCAAAAGAGTGTGTAACCGGCACCATGTTCTCTGAGGCTGCCTTCTTCATGAAGGCGAACTTCACTGAGAGCGGCAATGTCGATGTTGAGACGAGCCAGTTCATGAGCAATTAGGGCAGACCGACGCTCAGGACGTCCGCCATCCGCAGAATCGAGCATGGTTCTGATGTTCCAACATGCTAGAGTTAATTTAGGTACACCTTTGGAGGCAGGTGCGTGCCTTTGTCTTTTGATCTTTGTGCGACCGCATTGGAGGAAGATGCCCGTTGTCCTGCGGTTAACCAACCGGGTGAAAGTGGAGATGAGCTTTGTTTAGGCCACCTTTTCTAGGCCCCTCTCCAAGTGGAGCAAGCAGTGCTGTCCTTGGAAAGGCTGCTTGGTCGTTCAGGGTGCTGCCTCAAGAGACTGTCATCTCCGGTCAGTCTCAAATGACCAATATCCTGAACCGCCTGCATGCAGGGTTGAGTCTGCAGCTCCCAGTGCATCTTTCACCTGCCGTTTCGACCCTCGCCCGTCGCTACAGGACTTTTTGCATGTGGGTAAAGCCTTCAAGCCTGCACAATGGATTTTTTAGGTGAGATGCAGTATGCGCGGAACTGAACCCACCCTTTAATCCTGAGGTTCATCTGCCAGGGCCGAGCGAGTTTGGACGGTGGCAGTGAGGTCCTCAGGACGTAGGTTTGATTAGAGTGACCTTCGCTTAGATGGATGGCCTTACAGGGTTAAACGAGCTCCATCTGCCCGGGTTTGGGATTAGAGTTGTCCTTCTCCTAGGATGACTGCCAGAAGGCTAATGAGCTCATCCTGCCCACAGATTTATTGTATCCGACCCTGTAGTTTTGACCTGTCTGGCATGGGTGACCCTACCGAAGGCATGTACCATCGCCAGCATAGCTCGCAACCACATAGGGGTATACAGGCTGCATTCCTACTATTAAAAAAAAGGATTAGGCCAAGTCTTACACTACCTAGTTTTCTGCCATCTGTCTATATTCAATCCCAGGGAAGCACCCAGGATCAGCCCTTTGTCCTGACCAACCTTTCAGGATGTAACAAATAAATCCAGGACATATCAAACCTGGGCAGTAACCACGGGTGAACCAAAAACAAACAAATGAGTGAAACTGTTCTGGCCACCGTACCCACCTAGGGCTCGAGGACCTCTCCAGGCCCCAGCCCGACCAAGATCTCCAAGCCCCAGAGGAAACTATTATCCACCCTGATCTTGTCCTCCCCCCACCGTGTTTCCTCATATCTTCCCACGCACTACTTACCTGACCTTCCCCCAGTCAGAGGACCCCCACAGCCTGCCTGGTACCCCCCCCCCCTCCCCAAACCAGACCGGCAAACCTCTGTGTACTCCGAGGCTTCCACTCTCCTCTCTCTCCTTTCTCACGAGGGCACAAGGCCACGCCGGCGAAGCTCCCTCTCTCCTTTCCCGCTGGGGGGGAGGGGACCGGGGGCGACCCTGCGCAGGACCGGGGGCAGCTCCGCGGCCGCGTGGAACCGCGGGGGCGGCCCCGTCAGAACCACCAAGATGACTGATTATGTGTCACTTGTCATCCAATCTTCATTTAATCGTGATTTTTTTTAATGTTATTCTCATACTTGCATCCAACCATAATCCATAATTTGTTGATTGCAAAAGTTAGATTTAGTCATTCAAATATTGCAGGGTTTGTTTTTACCACTTTTGAGTAATTTCATCTTGTGATTCCCAAGTTTCATTGACATACTCAAGAACCTTATATTCTTTCTGAATAGTCTGTGGTATTAATAGGCACAAAAAATTATCCTCAAACCATGTCTCGGTTGTTAATATGTATCATGTGCTATCACTTCTTTCAAAACTCTACTGCTGACAACTGAAAGATGTGTAGTGCTGCTCTGCCTTTGATTTAATGTTGCTTGTAAAAGAATTGAAAATTGTTTGTACCAGAAGTTATGAGATACAAAATAACCTGAGCCTGATGGTAAAAATATTCTAGTTAGATTATGATATTATTTTAGAGCTACAAGGTTTGCTTGACTGCTCCTTTTTCTAGTCTGTCAGAGTAGGCAAAACCAACTGCAAGTGTCTACAGGGATTTTTCTGCCACATCATTTTTCATGAATGATATTCTTCTGTCCTATTATCTGTGGAGCCATCAACTAAAGATCTGAAGAAAAATATAGGTAAAAATTCCTCACTTTGCAAGGGCTGCATTTTGTAATTAGTACAGAAAAATTATTAAACTATCACTTTTGCATTGCCAACCTGAATAACCTTGAAAATCAGCTTATGCTAACCACTTTTCCTTTGCAATCTCCCTTCTTTTCTGTCTTTCAGTCCTTTTTCAATATGACTTCATTTTTAAATAAAATTGAAAGATTAAATACACCAACCATTCCTTTGGTGGAAACAGCTTTTTTCTTTTCTGAAATACTGAACAATCATAATATTATTTTAATCTCTTGGGCAACAGATAAAGACTTTTCTCTTTAATTTAAAAGTAATTTCTGACTTTCTAGAGGTTCCTTCTTCTCTACTTTTGAAGAAATGCCTTCGCAGTATTTATTAAGATTTAAATAGATTAACAAATCCAAAGATCCTAATAAAAATTTCATTGCACAAAGATCCATAGCTACCCCAAATCCTTTCAGTTTAGAACTTCTCAGTTATAAAAACCGAGCAGCAGTAATGTATTACAATTTCAATATTCCCTGACAGTTCAATAGTGTTTAGAGTTAAGCATACTAGTATCCTTAATATTGCTATTTAACTTGTATTAAGCTTCTGGAGTTCTCATTTAAATGAAGGAAAATAAATCACATGATTTTTTTTTTTTGTCAGATATGCGAGCCAATACTCAAAAATCACATTAACAAGAAAGTGCTATTTACAGTAAAGATGAGGGAGTGTGTTCTGTTGTCCAACAGATGGCTTTCACAAAAAATTAAATCGGAATGGCATTTTAGATACTTGATCTCCAGAGGTACCTTCTAGCATTATCTAAATAACAATTTAAAATGCCACAACTTTGGCTAATGAAGACTGCATACTAGCAAAAGAGTGGCAGAAGTCATTGTGAAAATTTGGAGCAGGAGGAGGCAGGAGGGATAGGAAGAGGAAAGGAAGAGGAGAGGAGAGAGGAGAAGGGAGGGGAGGGGAGGGGAGGGGAGGAGAGGAGAGGAAGGGAATTGAGAGAATCACAGTGATCGCATATTGTCAGTAACCTTGAATTCTGTGCAGACAAAGGTCTCAGCTGGAGAGCGATTACCAAAATCTAGCCTGAAATAACTGTGAATTACCCATCCTTTCGAAGGAAGAAAAAGGAAGGTGAGAAAGATTCAGAGCTGTTGTTTAAGGATTGTGGGGATTTCAGTCCTGATACTTAGCCCAGTAAGCCATGCTTCTGGGAGTAAGCATTTAATCCATTTACAAAATTTGTTTCTGGATCCAAATTTATCTAGTGCATTAAATAGATAATCCTGCCTTAGTCTGTCAAATTCTTTTCTGGCACTAAACAGAACAGCAAGTGCTGCTAGACCTTTGTAAGTTAATATTTACCAAGATTTCAGAAAGGCTAGCCATTTAACCATTTTTAAAACATCTTCTGTCACTGAATTACACTTTATTTGGATGTCTAAAGTCAGAAATGGTACTTATAATTATCATAAGTGTTAGTGATGAACTAAGAGCTCGTTCTAGTTTTATATTGTTTTATTAATAACCTATTTTACTTAAGCAAGGATACTTGAAGGAGCAGGTAATATAAATTATATGATTTTCATGCGAACCACCGATAGGAAAAGGGCAACTATTTCTATGTTTTAGAAAACAGTCTTGCTTTTCTTCATTAGCAGTTTTATTTTTGACATATTAGATTTCTTTTCTTTTGTTCTTAGTTTTAAAACGTATAAAATTTATGAGGAGTAGAATGCAACTATGAAGCCTAAGAACATCCAGGAAGGTGATTTTTGGAATTGGCAGTAAAAAGGATAACTATATACTAGGAAAAAGCAAAAATAACACAAAGTGATAAGAAGTTGGCACAAATAAAAGTCAGTATAATATTAGAAAGACTTTCTCCTGTCTTTTGAAAATATGAGATAATAAAATGGATTTGTTTAAATAAATGTCACTTTCTACCCTGAGTTCACAACCTGGATCTGAGATTCAAGCATAGAAGTTTAAAATACATATATAAGATCTCTATGCACATACACATTTGTTTCTTTGTAACCTTCCTCTTTTGCACAGATATCTATGCTTATTCCAAATCTTCTGATTGCATTCATCTCCAAATGCAAAGTGTTGTACCGAAGATAATGTGCTAAATTCTATAACCTCACATTTGAAAAAATCCCTTAAAATGTATCAGTATGTGTTTAGCTCAAGCACTGCTCAGTACCTTTTCATCCCAAGCTTTATTATCTTTTGTGGACCATTTGGTTTATAGGAAGCTCCCAGTTAATGAATTTTTAAAATTTAATTAGGTCATTATAAAAGAAGTGTTCACTGTAACACGTAATTTAAAAATTTCTAGTCTTATGTTTTCAGAAGATTTCCATAGGACAAACCAGGCAGGCAAGAAGACGAAAGAATCGTTAATTAAAAAAAGTTAAGGGGGCGTGAGGGAGGCCCTACTCATTCGTATTACCCTGTGTTATCCTCATCACCTAGAACATGTCATAGAGTTAAGTACATAATTAGTTGTGTCACCTTGGCTGAGGAGAAGCAACATATACAGAGGTTTCATTTGGACTTGCTTACTATCTTTGTGTAGACAGGCTGGACAACTGTAAAAAGAAGGAGAATAGAACTAAAGAACTCACCAGGGCATGCTGAGGAAGGAAAACTAAATAGCTAGTATCCTAAGTTGATTGCCATCATTTCCAGAGGGAAGAAAGGGAAGGAAGGGAGGAAGGAAGGGAGGAAGGGAGGAAGGAAGGGAGGAAGAGAAATTACGTGTCTCCGGTGTAAAATTGCAGTATGCAAACAACATGAAGCACCTTCTGAGGACTTGAGTTGTTGGAAATATCTTTATCTCACCTGTAAATGGTTTCCCTCCACATTTTCCATCTTTTGTGTTACTAAAGTATAATGCACTTTATGAGTTTTGGGACACTGGTTTTTTTGTTGTTTTGAGGTTTGAAGGTTTTCTTACAGATATAAATTTTGCATTTATTGCTTAATACAGTTGCCATTTTGAGAACAAAAAGTACTGTCAGTTTCAAGAGTCTGAAAAGGGGAAAAGTAATACTTTAATGGAAAAATCTACAGGTTGTCTGACAGCATAGGAAGAAATGTCATACTCTAAAATGAGGCAGATTCGAGAACAATGTATCAGGTACAAAGACATAGGAAAGTCACACAAAAAAATTGAAGAGTGGAGGGAGGGAGGAAAGGCAACAGAAGTAACTTAACTACAGAAGGATTCTAAAAGAAAAATGTTGCATAATGTAATTGTTGCCTCTGATCTCTGTGTATAACAAAGGAAGAAAAACAACCTAGGAATGAATGCTGGTCCATTGAGTAGCTGTCCAGACAGTTGATCTAACCTTAAAAATACATGATTAAACAATTATTCCCATGAAATATTAGGCTCCAGGGAAGAGTAAAGATAAGAACAATATAGTCCCATCCAAATTCTTCGAACCTCAGAAAATCCTGACAAGAAGAGAGGGATGAAATAGATTTTTCTATGCTGAAGACTATTTAGCAAAGCAAATTTCTAGTCCTAGGAGTTCTTTTGACTACTGTAGTCCGGACACTCTGATTAAATGAATCTTTTTTATTCTTAGACAAATGAATTAGTGGTCTCATTACCATTGTAAAAACCCTTGAGGAAAAACAATGTTAACTCTCTTGATGCAGGGTTCCTTTCCAGAACAAATTACTTTTCACAGTGTTTGGGATAAACACTTGTTTTTTGAACAATAGTTCAAAAAATGCTTACCTCTTCGAGCAGTTAAACGTGGTAAGAATTTGTTGTAACCAGGATTTTAATTCTTAAATCTTGTTTTGAAATGGATATCTGGAGGTGTCTAATTTCAGGCACAATGGAGATGCTGGTAGTCCTTTTAAATGTTTTTGTGATTATTGTGCTCTGCCCTCTATTTCTGCCCAGCTAATATTAGGCTGAGATTTCTGTTTTGGCAAAGAAAATTGTTCAGTATTGCATGAGGTATTTCTCTCTGTATTGACTGTACCATTAGAGTTAACATTAAAAAATTTGGTAGGTGAAAGTACTGTGCTGGTGAATTAGGCTGTAAGCAATCCCATTTGCCATCTTCCCATTGCCTTTTTAAAACAATTTAACTTGCATAAGATAGTGAGTCACTGTACCAACAACCTCCTGTTGTATTTATCCTAGCAGGGACGCTGTTGCATGTCTCTAACCTCTCTGTACTCCACAGGAGATAATTTCTTTTTGTAATG
Organism: Pipra filicauda; assembly: GCF_003945595.2. Lineage (NCBI taxonomy): Eukaryota > Metazoa > Chordata > Aves > Passeriformes > Pipridae > Pipra > Pipra filicauda. Next base: position 219,469 of record NW_024104457.1, on the reverse strand, counting down.
GAAACAAAGCTTCTTCTACATTCTTTGTATGTTAAAGCAGAGTGAATTATGGGACTCCAGACTTTCTTCTCACCTAAATTAGATTTGAGATGGTCCCAGGAGGTAACAGACAAATTTTGACAACCCAAAAAGAAGTTCTGAAGGTAGGGTGAAAACTAATAATTTTAACAGGAAAAGATGACAGCTGGCACAAATTGGTTGTCCTCGAAGATCAATAAACTGTTGAGAAAAATAAAGAATCCATTTTCACATAATGCAGTCTCTCACAATTGTGTAGCTGGTACAAATCTACTGTTTGCACTAGAGCGACAGACCACCTGAAAAAAGTGGCAATTTTTCTAGTAGAGTAAATGGACAAGGGGATAACTATCTTAAATATGAAGCCCTCTAAAAGCAGAGAAATATTAAACCTTTTACACAGTTACCATGTGAGAGAAAGAGTAAGAGACAGATAGAAGACATATATAGATAATATGGGAGGCCCACCATCTGGAGGAATGTGAGTAAATGGGGTTTTTTTGCATCCCTTTTGAGACACATCAGACAGGTTAACACTGCTAATCCAACTTCTTAAACCAAGTTATCTTTAAAGTCATGAATAATTTTTGAAATTTTGAATTGAACAGCAATGTCTAAGAATTTCAATTGCCCACTCAATCACAAACTGTAATAAAATTCAAGTAGATATTTCTTTATTAGTCAGAATACAGATATTAAGTAACAGAACAAAATAAGAATGAAAGAAAAAAGTACAAAAAGAGAAAATATTATAAATTAGATTGAGTAAAAATTAAAAGTAACTGAAAAAAAATTCTGCTTTTATTTTATTACATTTCCCCCCAAATAAAATAGAACTATTTTTCTCCTATTAAAATGAGCTTAGTTGACTCAAACCAGGTATATCTATACTTTAGAAGTGTAATAAAGTCAGTACAAGGAAAGAAATATTTCCAATCAACTCATCATCAGAAAGAAAAGAGCAGGCAGACAGGAAAAAGTGAGTGGTGATTTCAGATAAAAGCTCAGCTTCTCATCGGTCTTACTTCTGAAAAGTGGTTGTGGGCATATTTATACCTATGGTTTACTAAATGAAAATAAGGATTTTAAGCTAACTTCAGAGTATTTCTCTCAAAATTTATAAGTAAATTTATAGATTAGACCACTACTTTTTAAGGTCACTTACAGTGGTAAACATGGGTAATGCTGTATGAAAATTTTAAACATGAATAATTCTATCCCATATTTCTATGTATACCTTTTGTTTTATGGAGAAAAAATGTTCTAGAAATCAATATTTTTTCCCTTTAGGAGGCAGGCCTTCCTCCTGTTTAATTATGAACAAATAAAATGTTCCTGGACTGTTTCACAATATTCTCTGTATACTCTGATCTGCTGTAAATCTCCTGAGAAAAAGAAAAAGAAGGACTTAATGAAGCAACCTCTATATATGACATATGGAAAAAACAGCAAAGGAATATAGTGTACCCATAGCTGTAAATGTGCTACAAACAATACAATTCAAGAATACAGCACAAAGTTTAATTGTGGTTTATTCTGTGAGAGTTGGAAGGAAAGAATTTACAGAAGAGAAAGCTTATTCACTCATATTTGTGTTCTATATTTGTGGTGGTCCTACCTGGCCAACGGCCAACAGCCAACACTTATACAGCTGTTTATTCACTTTTCAACCATGGGACAGAGAAAAATTGAGGGAAGGCAAAAAGACCCGTGAATCAAGACAATGACAGTTTAACAGGGAAAGAAAATTATGCTAATGGAAGCAAAGGAGAAAGAGGAATTTGTTCACCACTTCTCATCAGCAGGTAGATGTTTAACTCTTCCTAGAAGGTAGAGCCTCAGCAAAGGTAGTGGTTGCTTGGGAAGCTAAATTCCATAACCAAAAGAGTCCCCTCTTCCTCCTCCTTCCCCTGAGATTTTAATTTTTTGTGGTACGGAATTTTCCTTTGTTCATTTTGGATCTGTTGTCCTGACTGTGTTCCATCCCAGCCTCTTACCCACCCCCAGACTTTTTGCTGTGGGGAAGGGTGGTGGGGTATGTTTGTCCCAGTAGACAGCTCAGCCCCACACAGCTGATCCCCCTCAAATGGGATGGAGAAGGAAATAAGAAGGGTAAAAGAAAGAAAATTCATGTGTTGAGATAAAGGTAGTTTAATAGGTACAGCAAAAGCTATGCATGCAAGCAAAGCAAAGCAGGGAATTCGTTTGCCACTTCCTATGGCCAAACAGGTGGTCTGCCTGTCTAGGGAAGTGGGCATTGTTTTATGTAATAGTTACTTGGGAAGACAAACACTATAGCTTCAAATGTCCTCCCCTTATTCCTTCCCCCAGGTTTTATTTCTGACCATGATGTCATACAAAACCCATATAAGGGGGTAGTGCAGAGAGAAAAGAGAAAATGACTTGATGTTTTGCAAACACTGTTCAGAAATAATGAAAACATAGATGCATTATTGATACTGCTTTAGTCACAAATATAAAGAACAGCACCATAAAGGCTGGTATGAAGAAAGTTAACTCCATTCCAACCAGGTGCAGTAAATTTTTTTATGTGAAATTCTAAGATATCACTTTATGGTGATCTGTTATTCTGCCATGAATGTGCTCCTTTTAAATTTTCTCTGTAGCTATTTATAAATCATGAAATCTACTCAATCATAGATACTAATGAAAGGTGGCAACGAGAGTGTGAGATGGAAAAGTGTATCCTATTTATGGAAACTTTTGCACTCCTTCCTACTTATCCAAGTGTCTTCAGTCAGAAGGAATTTGTGCTCTGAACACTGCAATAACCGTTTGGGTCATGATTGACCTAAATGCTGAACAAAATCACAAAAAAGTCCACAACTGAAACTTGAAGGTTCAGTCAGGTGAATACAGGGATACAGGAGAAAAGATGAGGATGACGCAAAATCAGAAGCAGTTCATGTGAACATAACACTTCTAAGGGGAAAGTAAGTATTTCAAGAGGGAAGTTGCACATTGAGAAGCAGATCATGAAATGTAACTGCCAGCAACACCAGTTCAGCCAGTAACCAGAGGCCCTGAGGAAATTTTTCTAGGCAAGTCATTCTTTCTGTTCCTTTGAAAGCTGGAAGTTTAAGGAAGACATGTCACTAGCCTGTTGAGCTACAATAAAAATACCATATAGAACTTTACTGAACAGAAAGACTTTATCATACATTAGGTTTTACTGCATGCAGGTCAGTTTGGAGCATGAGTTCCCATCCCTGCAACATATTGTTGTTTGCTACTGAAGCACAAGATTCCAAATAAGACTGCCTCCTAAAGACATGAGGACAACCAATCTGTTTCTCAAAAATAAAAGGGCATTCTGAAAAGTACATTGGATTTGTTGTTTGCATTGTGCTTGCTTTCTTTATTTTTTTGTCCTATGTCATGGCAATCATTTACAGAAATTATGAAGCTGCATGAGAATGCCTGCTAAGCTTGAAATAGAAAAATGAGCATTTGTTGGACTGAGATGTTTAAGTGCCATGAAAGCCCAGTTCATGGTTCCTTGCCATCAACTTCCAGGAGAACATTCCATAATCATATTTCTCACTCTTAATGAGACAATGTTTTATATTTTTAATGATGATATGAAAAAGGAGTTCCACATTTCACAGTTTAAAGTACTCATAAAACTTTAAATTATCAGGCAGCACTTACTTTTTCTTAAGTATCCCACTGGTAGACTTTCAGTTCTGCCTCATCTTTGTCTGGCAGCCAGGCATGTAAAACTCAGAAAGGAAATTACATTTTTAAATACATAAGTCACTCACAATGGATACAAAGACCAACTTTCTGAGTAGTTTAATATCTCAGGTATTGTCAGATACTTTTGATTCCATTTCTTCATCAGAATGCAAAATTATGCTGAAGCAATACTGAAGCTTAACATGAAAAGAAACTAAAACAGATCAATAATGAAAGAAGTGTTTGAGGTTAGCATGATCCAGTATAAGAGGTGATCATGAAAGCCCATCAAAGAATTTGAACAACACAAGATCAATGAGGTTAAAGGATGAATGATCAGGAAGGGAATAGGTGGAAAGAATAGCAAGACAGAGAGCCTAGTAAAACAAAATAGAATAAGATGATAGAATGTAGATGGAAAAAAATACAAATAAAGGTTTAAATTAAAAACTTGGAACACTTAAATAAGCTTATTTTCAAATGGTAGCAGCTCCGATTTTCTTATCAAAAAAGTTCAACCCATTTAAGGTCACCACACAGAAGATGAAGAATTAAAAAAATCCCCAAACACCCCAAATTCAGCGCATCTGAGTCACTGCAAAGATCTTGACCTGCACACGTATCTAGTCTTTCATCAGCCAGCTATGCTATTTTATTAAAGACCGTACCATAAATCTAAATATTGCATTAAACAGCAATCACCAACTGAAATATGGGTTATTCTTTTGTTTATTTTCATGAGCTGAGAATGTTTCAAAAATATTCCTTTAAAGCTGTTGTAATGGAAGGAACAGAATCTTCAAAAATATTGAGTATGTTACACAGAGAAATATTTTTTTAATTCAAAACAAGAAAATAAAAGCAATATATAATTGTAGTGGTCAGTTGTGGTTAAGTGCAACTACAGTATTCAGGCTGGGGATTCAGAGAAGTTCAAGTGTATCTTTTCAAGGATAAATTCACCCATCTTGTCCTTCCTTAACTTAGATCTTAAAAGCTATTTTTTTTTACCTATTTATTTATTTTGGTAGTGGTGGTAGTTTTGATTTTTGGTGGATTTTTTTTGTAACTAATGAGAACTGCCCACTTCGTCCCACCTCCAAAGAGAAAAAAAAAGATCTTACATATTTAGTATCAGTGTGTTTGTAACATTATGTCTTTCAGTTTAACCAGACTGGTATTTCTTTGTCAGCCATTGTCAAAAGCCATTCTCTACTCATTGGAATAGCAATAAGTTATCAATTTAAGACAACACAGGAGGTCTGTGTCATTATCAAGAGCAAATATCTTCTACACTTAACATGAAGTTGCACCTGTCATTCTGTCTTATCCAATGAAATTTGTTTTGCTGAAATACAGAGTGAGAGTCTCTGATAAATGAATGGTCCATAGCTTTTTAGAAAATCCTGTGAATATCCAAGAGATTATACTGGACAATTAACAAATAACTAGGTTTTTTTAGTGATTATATTTCTATAAATAAACCACATTTTAAATTACAATCTGATCCTTGGGGGGAAGAAAAACCGAAAATAAATCTCCTGTTTTGAAGTTGTGAGTTAGGAGTTCATTTAATTTTATTATAAGGATACACATAAATTGAGAAGTAATCACTTGAAAAAAATATTAATTGAAACTAACATTTCTGTACAGCCAGTCTCTATGAAGAAGTATCTAATAATTTTAAAGTATTCCACAGGTAATTTATTTCAACTCAATTATAACAAAGTAGAGATTCTCATAATATGGTCTAAAGCTACATTTCCTGTCTTGTCCCTCCATTGCATTCCAACTGTGATATATTATAGACAATTTTCATTCAGTGTAAATAAGTATGTTTGACCTATTGCTTCAAGGCAAGCTGCTTCCACGATTTTTTTCAGGACAAACAGGCAATGCCTGAAAGAATAGAAACGATATTTCCAAAATTACTTTCTATACTTTCAAATTTCAACCCAGTCAATATTTTTTTAGTATTAGCTAACTTCCCTGTTCACAGTATTATTTCCATGACTTGAATGAAAAATAAATAAAAATATCTGAAAAATGCATAAATATATATGGAAATATACAAAATTTCTAATCTGTCAGTGCCTTTTAGAATGTCAGCGTAGACGCTACTTTCTTGTATATCTGAACAGAAGCACGATGTACTCAAATCTTCCAAACTGGCAAGTTTCTAATTCAAGATTTACAGACAATACACTGTATTTCCAGTACCATACAAACTAGAGACAGAAGAATGTCTTCTTGGTCATCCAGTCAATTTCAGGTAGACATAATTTTTCAGAATTTAAATAGTCTTCTGTCCAGCCACAATGGATACTGGTATACTGAACAAATCTGAGCAGTTACATATTTCCTCTTCCACAACCCATATCTTCTTCAATTGACAGAATGTATCCTATCTGTTTTTCTTCAACCGTTCATGCATTTTACATACTGTCTTGACTGGTAAACTCACTGTTTATGCTCTCAGGAACAGGGCATTCCTCCATAATGTTATCAATGTGCTTATAAATGCTGTAGAATTCAGAAGTAATTTCTTGTTTGCACTTAGCTAAGGCTATACATAAAATTCCTTCTTGTCCTGACTGTCCTTACAGGATTTCTTTTTCCAGTGGAAATTCTTGTTCTCCCACGACTCTCCAGTAAATCTGACAACACTTCATGTGCACTAGCAGAAGCATGGAAGCCTTTGAGAAGCTCCACTGTTTTTCAGAACAACAATGCAGTGTCATCTCTTGGTTTCTCGGACTTGCACTTCAATGTACCAGAATTTAGAAGATTTGTGTCATCTTATCATGGTAACCATAAAGTGTATAATAGATAAATGGATGGAATTCTAAATTCTATGCATGATAGGGTTGAAATATCGTCCTTCAATAATTACACCAATGTTCATATTTTTATTTACTCAGTATAATTTTATTTTAAAGGAAGAGTATGAATATAAATAAGAACAAGCTTCAATGCCCCAGTCACACACTGCTGAGAATCATCTCGCATGGAATCATGGAATCATTAAGGTTGGAAAAGACCTCCAAGATCACCAAGTCCAACGTTTGACGGAGTACCACTGTGCTCACTAAACCACATCATGAAGTACCAAGTCTACTCATTTTTTGAACACTTTCAGGAATGGTGACTCCACCACTTCCCAGTAAAGCCTGTTCCAGTGCTTAACCAGTGAAGAAATTTTTCCTAATATCCAACCTGTATGTCCCTTGATGTAACTTGAGGCCCTTGGCCTACCACTAGTTGCCTAGGAGAAGAGGCAACTCCTACCTCCACAATCTCCTTTCAGGTAGTTCTAGGGAGTGAGCCTGCTTTTCTCCAGGTAGAACAACTGACAGGATCTATGTTCCAGCCCCTTTCACAGCTCTGTTGCCCTTCTCTGGACATGGTTTAACACCTCAATGTCCTCCTTGTATGGAAGATAGTGTGAAAGAAAATGTTCTCACAATAGAGACATGTATTTTATGTTCCTTACTTTAACTGAAAAAATGTTGATACAAGATTGCTTCCGAAGGTATGTTCCTATTCATAACAACTGTAAAATTTCAGTGTTTGTTGAATCAGCACAACTGGCAAATAAATTCAGGCAGGAGAGACTATTTTTTCCAGGAAACAAAGGTTTCAACATCTAATGATCATATCACAAACAATTTGAATTCTTCACCTTCTATGGCCTTCATTCACTAGAAGAAAGCCACAAGTATATGTTCAAGATAATGAATATTTATACTATAGTTAATTTTTAGTTGATCAAATTAGAGGATTACATTGATCATTGTCCTATTTAAAGAATAACAAAACTAGCCTCCTACTCAGGTTTAGTTTATTATTCATGTCAAAATTTACAGATAATAAATTCAACCTTAAGTTATGTCTCTTCTGTATAGAAATATAAATGTCAAAACTTTTATGGGAATGGACTATAAAACTGCCTAACCGAAACTGGCAATAACAGATTCTCATTATAAAATATACTGTAGTTAATCAAGCTAATAAAGATCATGTTTAAAGAAACAGGGTAAGCAGCATTAGTGAAAATTAACATCGTAGTAAATATAAATTTAACAATTAGGGAAACACAATGAAAAGCTCAACATATTCCTCTCCAATTCTTTTCATTAAGAGCAACATTCAGTTACTGTTTTTGTGATTTGCTAAAAAAAAATCAAATTGGGGCATTATAGGGATAGAATTTTTACACCTACAGATGTTGAAAATGGGCAATATTTACTTAAGAAAATGTTTTTCCTCTCATGTATCATCTTGTTGCAACATTTGCATAATCATCAAAAGTAGCAGAAATTTCTAAATTCTCAGAACTCTCTTTTAAAAAATAGGAAATCATAGGATGATGATAATTAATCGTGATAATATACCATACTCCCTTTGCATATTAGTGCATATAGCGTAATGAATAGAAGATAACATTTTGAAGTTTTCAAGTGCAGCATGTTGATGGATAAGGATAGATATGCTGTGACAAAACATGAAGATTGGGGCAGATTATCAAAATAACAGATTCTAACATGGGCATGATATTCTGACTCATGTTGTAAAGTTCAATCAGTCCCACTGAGTTCAGTGCTCGTTGGAGTAAGATGTCATTTCGCAGAAGCAAAGCATCCTAAAATAGCTAATTGTATGGTGACAAATTGTCAAGTTTCATATTGTACCTCTGGCATAAAGTACTGCCCCTATCCCAGACAGAAAATTACTTTACCACCCCAGTTGGGACTGGGCAAGGATTAGATGTGTGACATTCTGAGGTTGCAATTAGTATGGTTATTAGCAGGGTAACACCTCCAGGAGCTGTGGTGGATAATTTAGCATTACCGGAGAGAAGCACAAGATTTCCTACTGTGGAATCACACGGTCTTGGACAATATTAACAAACATTTTTTAATAAGGTTGTATAATGATAATTTGCACTTCAAAGTAATATTCAAAGTTTCCTAGTCCAAAGCCACTGTTTCTTTATAAATCTATCTCCCTTCAATAGTGATTACTGTGATTCTCAGTTGCAATGGCCTGGCCATGTCGTACAGAAGAATAGCTCTTGATTAGATGTTACAGGAAAACATAATTAGTTATGAAACTTTAGTATTACCATATATATGTTTTTAATTATATGTTCCTGGGTGTATACATTGCCTATCCTTTAACAGACTTTTTTCAGAATTCAAGACTCTGTAATGTTTTTGAAGGTTAAAGTCAATCATCATTCACCTGTCTAAATGAATTCTCTAATTGCTTTGAGTTTCCAAATATATTGTAAGTGGTTTAGAAGTTGAAGAAAATGTTATTCAGGGGAAGTAATTATTTAACAATGTGGAAGAGAAATTATTCTGAGACTCTAGTTCATCTTACAAACATAGAGTCTGAAAAAAGAGTTTGGAAATGGCAAAGTTTTTTTTCTGTCTTGCAAAACTACTGTTTGCACAACAACTGTGGAGCTATGACCTACAAAGGAAGGGAAGATATCCAAGAATTTCACAGTTCACCCTGCATTTTCCACACAGATTTCAAGAACTGATCAAGAACTTTAGGCATGACATTAGAGGAGATGGAGTTTTCTGTATTAATATAATTTAATATCTAAACCTATATGATTGGAACTGACACAGAGAGGAAGAAATTGGAATACGCCTCATTCTCTATTCCCCACACCACACATAGAAAGCAGAATATAAAACATCTTTTTTTATTAGCTTCTGCTATTTCTGAATCAAAGCACAGGTAACTACTTTGTGTTGTGATTAAGTCCCTGAATAAGATTTTCTAAGAAATTAAAATTCAAATTTCCAGTATGCAAATCTAATGAAAAAAAGATAATATGGTGAGGATTCTGCTTGTAAAATTAGGAAAAGTAGGTCTGATTCAACATGGTGTTTTCCAAAATGTATTGCACCTTATCTAGTTCATAGAATCGTAGGATTGTTAAGGGTGGAAAAGACTTTTAAGATCATCAAGTCCAATCACCGGTATAGCATCACTACCATATTCCCCTTTAAACCATGTCTTTAAGTGCCACACCCACACATTTTTTGAACACCTCCAGGGATGGTGACTCCACCATTCCCCTGGGCAGTCTGTTCCAATGCTTTACCACCCTTTCCATTAATTTTTTTTCCCTAATATCCAATCTAAACCTCACCTGGCACAACTTGAGGCAATTTCCTCTCATCCTCTCACTTGCTATCTGAGAGAAGAGACTGACACCCACCTCACTACAACATCTTTCTGGGTAGTTGTGGAGGGTGGTAAGGTGTCCCCTCAGCCTCCTTTTCTCCAGGCTGAGCAACTCCTGATCCCTCAGCCACTTCTTATCAGACTTGTGCTCCAGATCCCTCAGCAGCTCTACTGCCCTTCTCTGGACACACTTCAGCACTTCAATGTCCCTCTTGTAGTGACGGACCCAAAATTGAATACAGTATTTGAGGTGCGGCCTCACCAGTGCTGAGATCAGGGGGACAATCACTGCCCTGGTCCTACTGGCCACACTATGGCTGATACAAGCCATGGTGCTGTTGGCCTTCTTGGCCACCTGACCACCCTGTTGTTCTTTAATGAGAACTTCTTTGGTATATTGCGATTCAAAAATATTTTTTTCTCTCATGGCCTGTGGTCCCTGTATTCTTTCTCAATTCCTTTTAGAAAAACACTACCTTTTCTCCCCCATAAACATTAAATTTGTAATGAAATATTAATGTTTGATGAAAAAAAAGAAAGAAATTATACTTAAAATAATATCTGGGCAACTTCTTAAGTAATAGCATTATTTTTCTCTTTACAACAGTAAGCATTTATTTTCATCTATAAGGTAGTTTTTCATTTGATCACCAGATAAGAAATCTCAGATTATCCACCTGTAAAAACAAAAGAATCAGAAACAACACTATTTCATTAGCATATAAATCAAGGAAAGATAAAGAATTTATATTTTAAAATACTACTAAATTTGTCTACAACCGGTAGTCTTGTAAAAGATCCATTATAGAGGAAAAGTTTGTATTTTGCAGGTAACTTTTTTTTTTTTGGTGAGATGTTTGTTCGCTGGTTTTTGTGTTTTGTTTGGGTTTTTTAAATTTAATTTCAAATGTTAATAACATGGTGGGATTTGCAGCATTAATTTTGCAGGAAACAATATTAATTAAGAAGATTATGTGGATCACCAAAAATCAAATGCTTCTATTTATCATAAGATTTACAAAGTTTTTGGAAAAGGGTATTATAATGTCTGGATTATTCTTCTCATTAGACTGAGTGTGCTGGTAGTGGCTGTGGTAGAGATAACTTTCTCCACAGTACAATTCATTAATTTATTTTTCTTCACTTTTTGAAGAACTGAAGTGACAAAAGGTCTTTAGCTCTCTGGTAATTTTGTGAAATTATGACAAAGTCTGGATTTTTCTCATAACCGTAACTTAAATATATTAATTATCTTATCATGTATGGCCAGTCTTCGCGAACGAAGATTTGGGAAAGGTCATTACCCTTCCAGCCTGCGCAGTGGATTTTTTAGGTGAGACACAGTGTGCGCTGAACTGAGCCCACCCTTTAATCCTAAGGTTCATCTGCCGGGGTCGAGCAAGCTTGGACAGTGGCAGTGAGGTCCTCAGGATGTAGGTTTGTTTAGAGTGACCTTCTCTTAGATGGATGGCCTTACAGGGCTGACAAGCTCCATTTGCCCGGGGGAGTTTCCCTGACCAGGAATCGAACCCGGGCCGCAGTGGTGAGAGTGCTGCATCCTAACCACTAGACCACCAGGGGCCCCCTTATCTTATCAAAATATTACATATTTATACATAGATCATGTATGTTTCCAACCTCAGCAGCAATTTAACTAGCAACCTGTATCAGTTGATTTAATTTATTTCTGATTCATAGGATGGTTAATAGTGAAACCTAAATTTGTGTTTAAGTGTAGAACTGAAGATTTGTTTCATTTTTATCTCTGAAATAAGAAAAAATATGATGTCAATATTTGGGTTGTGATCCAATGAAACACAAACTCTTATATACTAAAATTGCATGAGCTTATGGACTGCATAAACATGAATCCTGAACATACCTGTAGAATAGAATTGTACTTAGAATATTTTTTGTAGCAGACAACAGAACTTAGAATGACTTTTGAATTATTAATTTTTTTTTAAATATAATTGAACTAAAACTGCATTACAGAAGATATTTCAATATCCTTGCTGATTATATGGGAAATACCGGCTATGTTTATTGCTGCTGACATACATTTAGGTACATATTCATTTAAATTTTATATTACTGTAATAGATATAGATGTGGTCACTTTTTAACAATAATCATTCTTGAAATAATATGCTTTTCTCTTCTCCCTTGTCACAGCTATCACTGATAAACTGGCAAACAACCTAGGAGAAGTACACAGGCTTCTGTTCTCTATCAGATTTATTCCAACACAAACAAGAAACTATGATCAGGGAAGCTCAGTTAAGGTGTCTACAGCCCACACAAGATCAGAGTCTTTATATTTATGTAAATATCATGAAATACCTCAGTTCTGAGTATGATTGAGAGTAGATAATTTATGAAAAAATCTTCTCATTCAATGGCTGCTGGGATATACTTTCTGATACACTTCTTTTTCTTCCCAACAGGGTAAGAATTATTTTTTTTTTTTAACACCATGTTTATTGGAAACCTATTTTTTTATCCAGCTAGGAAAAGAAAAGGACAGGGATCTATTTTTAATGGTCTTCAGGAAAGTAAATCTATTGCTCATGGGAGCTGCCTTCTTTTCAGGAACTACTGACAAAATATATTCAACCTGTGCTATTAACGGTATTTTGAGTCAGGTACACCATCCTGTATGTCCTAAACTCTAGCTACTTGTTATGTCACATCATCCAAGTGGACATCAGGTGAGATTTTTATGACTAGAAGTTAATGTGTGGAGCTTTACTTAGGGAGAGTACTTAACCCTAGAACCTATTGATGTGAACAAAGATATGCCTGGATACTGCAAATCTTAAACAGTATCAGTTCTATGCATTACATATTGCACTGTATGCAAAAGGAGTGTACTACGTTTGTTACTCCTTCTCTTTTCTGTTGGATTTCCAGGCAACTCAGATACCTGTCAGTGATAGTTCCCCTCAGAAATTATGCACCCAGTAGGTCCTCCTTGGTCTGTTGTGCTGAGAAGTCTGACACTTTCAGACCTTCCCTGGTCCACTGCTTTCTCCTTCAAACTCTGCTGGCCTGTTCAAGCAAGACAGACCTCTCCAAAAAAAATGATTGTATTACAGACACCTAAAAGTATTGCTTAAGCTCCCCAGCATAATCTTCTTTACTCTCTGTGTCTGCTGAAGAAAAACACAGAGAATCAAGACTTTTCTTTCCAGCCTTTTTCTGGCTCCTGAATATTGTTAAATGTGAGTTTCCAAAACAGAGTTTCTGGGGGGTCTGTGATCCCCCTGTTCCAGCACTATTATCAGCTCCTACCAGCTTGCTTCCTAGCAGGAAGGAGACTATTTGGCTGGCCCTTCATGAAAAACCCTATGCTCAGTAACCACTTTCCTTTCTTATTGCTTAAAGACATGGGTTTGTTCTTTGGATTTGAAGAGCTGCTCCTTTTTTGGACATCATTTGGACTTCAAATGCCTATTACAACATACACAGCTGAAAAACAGCTGGTGCTTCACTGCACAAAGTTTAAGGTAATATGCAAATGCAGTTTCCCAGAACCGTGGGGAACTGCTGCTCATTTCAGTTCACAGTAAGGGTACTATAGGCCAGAAACAAGAGAATCTGTAATATTGCAATGATCACTGATTTTCCAGATTTAAGTTATTGCTATACATAACCAGCCCAGTGTAGTTAATTCACTATAAGCTACATATTATCAAACTTGTCCAAAAACTGGTTCTATTACATGATCTTTTATATATTCCTTGATGCATGTCAGTAAGTAATTTAGAGAAAAGTATATTTTTTCTAATGGGAATTATTTACTTTAGAACATGGATTCACACTACTGGATCTAACATAAGAAAAAACCAGCAATCTCTATTTTACAGGATTTTAAGTTGTAAAATAAATGACAATAAAATAATTCAATAATTATTTATTAGTAGTAATATATCTTTTCTTCTCTGTTTATATTATTATATGTAGAAAGGAAAATTTCAGAGAAGAAAAAAGAAAGTATTTTGCAGGATAAAGAAGTTGATAACTGTGGGAAAGGGTTAACACCTTACAGGAAGATCATCGCAAGGAGGGATGGGAAATGTAGTCTCTGCAGCAGGCCCCCAACGAGAGTGCTCTACTACACATACCCACTGGAAAGAATTCGAGAATGATCGTTGGGGAAATAGCACGTGCTCTATAATTATGCAACCTCTTATGTAATTGAGGAGTATCAAAACGTGTGCTTGACCGTTAATAAACGATTTGCCAGCTTGCACTCAACCTGGTGGGTCTGTGTCAAACTGCCGCAAATGGCACCCGAACAGGGACTTTGAGGGAGACATCGGGAACCAGAGCATTAGGTTGCTGGGACACCTACCGGGGGCAGCCCCTGGCTGAACTCAAAGGATAGGAGGAGCTCCTCAAGGATACTGCATGCGCCAATCACCTCTGAAGTTATAGGACTATAGGAATCAGAATTATAAAGACATTGAAAAAGAAGAAAATTCAGCATTCAATTCAGAGGTGAGCAGCCAGGGAAGGGGGGAGGTAATTCCTGAGAGATGAAACAGAATGCTGAAGCCTTACACCAGTCGGAAGTTAAATTGCTGGCGCTTTTAATGTGGATTGCCATGACTGTATTGGGATTTCTGCTGGCCGGAACCCTTCAAATGACTGCTTGGCAAAAAATTGGTAAGAGACTTTACAAGAGAGAGATTTACAAGAGACCTGGAGGCATTTGGGAACCTAACCACATGGAGGGAAATGGCATGAAGGAGATTAGCCCCTGCTGTGGCAACAGGTCCCGTTTCCTCTGTTCCTCCTGTTGCCCCTGCTCCCCCTAGGGTTCCCCTAGAGACGAGGTGCAAATGTGGGGGTGCCAGAGGGCCCTTGGGACCAAAGGAGGAGGGAGAATGGGAAGGAAATGGCGTGCCGTTCGACCTTGTTCATGTTGCATGGCCGTTATGGAGGAGCAGCTGTTACACTCTTGCCGTGAGGCTGCCGAGAAGACACAAGTCTGCCCCCACTGACATGTCCTAATGTGTCCCTGCCCGAAGATGATGATCTGGAAGGCACTGAGTTTATGGAGGACACAGGGAGGGAATCAGTCATGTCCCCTCTTAATGAGGATAGGTAGTCGTGCGGGGGTGCCCCAGTGTCACCTCTGCCACACCGCAGCAGTGCCACAGGCGTGGATCCCCAGTGCGGAGGGGTTTGGCAGCTCCAGCTGAGAGCGGGCAGGGCGTGGGGCCGGCCGGGTCAGCTGCCATGGTGCGGGTCTCACCTGGAATGTAGGCGCCAGGTGCACGACTTTTATGGAAACTTGTGGCGGCAGCTGCAACCATGAGGTGCTCGGCAGCACAGCCTGCCCAGAGCGCCTCGAGCTGCAGCACAGGCAGGCGCATGTAGAAACTGAAAGTAATCTTAAACATACCAGGTGCAGAGCACAATACAGTAACCATGAATGCACAGAAAACTGAGATGAAAGAAGGTAACACAGCCTCTAGTGCTAGCATCAAGAATTGGTTGACCACAGAAAGAAAATAGAATTGGAAATGGAAGAGACACATATTCAGGCATCAGAGATCCTCAAAAGAGACTGGGAATTAGAGTCTAACACGTTTAAAAAACATATGTGAAGAGCTCTGTGAAAAACATCAGACTGAGATGGTGGAACTACAGAAATCTCTGTTAAAAACCCTTTAAAAACCCCTGGATTAATGAAAGTTAGATAGTTAATGAAGTTACTTAGTATATAGAGTAATAATAAAGTTCTAAGGCCTTTTAGGTTTAGGCCCTGTGTTGTATAGCTAATTAAGATAAGGTTGTTTTATGTTAAGAAAGGTTTTAGAGTTATAGCGTTCTATTTAGAGTTACACTGTTCTGTAACTTGTTATTATAATAAAAAGGGGGGATTTGTGGGAAAGGGTTAATCTTCCTTATCACAAGGAAGGATGGGAAATGTAGTCTCTGCACCAGGCCCCCAAAGAGAGTGCTCTACTACACATGCCCACTGGAGGGATTCAAGAATGATCGTTGGGGAAATAGCACGTGCTCTATAATTATGTAACCTCTTATGTAATCAAGGAGTATAAAAGCATGTGCTCAACCCTTAATGAATAATTTGCAGCTTGCACTCAATCTGGTGGGTCCGTGTCAAACTGCCACAGATAACAATACTTTTTTCAGATAGTCTAAATGGTATGAATAAGTCAAGAGAAAATTACGACCAGTGTAAAACTGATGTATACTTTGCCATTGACTTTGGTACAATTGAGATTTAACGTACAGAATAAAAGAATAAATAAAAGTTTTTCTTCAGAAGCTGGAATACGATCTCCTTAAAAGGAAGATTAGTAAAACTTATAGAGTGCATAATACAGTCCAAAGCAGTCATGCGTCAAATATTTACATGAGATTTTAGTCCCTAGTAACAAGAACACTCAAGGAGGGTCTCCAAAGTCTCAGACTTCTGAAGAAGTAAAGATTGATGATTCCCATGCTAAGGAATGAACTTGCTTACAGGGAATTATAAGAAAATAATTTAGGGTTTGAATTTCAGTTGGGAGATGATGACATGTAACAGAACTATATAACAACATACAAATTTACAAATAACATAAATAGAGGCACCTCTCTCCCCCCAAAAAGTCTAATACAGCTAAGGAATGAAGCAGAAAATTTTAACTATTGAGTAAGAAAGACGGACTGAAATAAACTTTAATTTGTTTTCTGGGTCAGGGAAATGTAGGAGGTCTCTTTGTTTTCTTATGTCATTATTGGAGCTCTCTTCCTCTCACTCAGAGGGAAATAGCTTTATCAGTTCCCTGCAGCAGGATATGACTAATTCCAGAGTTAGATAACAAAAATCATTATTATTCAGGAGTTATCAAGCTCTCTACAGAAGTCAAAGGAGTTTTTCTGATGGTATATCAGCATATATTAACCTCATGTAAGATTGCTTAGTCAATCCTGATGGAACATAGACACAGTCTTGAAGAAGTCAAGCCTTTTGTTTGCATCGTGTGTGCAAACCTGGTTCTCAAATTCTTAAAGGCTTCGGATGCAATCTTCTCCTCCTTTCAGTGATCTATGAACTATCATTTTATTTCTTGAGCAGCAGGGAAAGACTAGCAAGGCATTATGAAGAATTTTAGACAGTAAAATTTTTTTTGGTTAACGTATTGCAAAGTCTCCAGTAAATGCCTTTGTTATTTTGAAATTAAATTCAAAATATGTAGAGATCTGTTACCTGAGCCCTTTCTGAAACTGAAATTTTTGTGTTTGAAAATGCATACAGAAAATGCTTGAATACAAGGTCATGCTGAGTCTCAATATAGCATAAATAGATTTTAGAGGATTTGTATTTTTGCACAGCCACTTCGTAATTTCTGAACACATCAGTCTTGCCGTGTAACTATTTATAGAGTACGCCCATAGGCTGTCAGAGAATTGCAGAGAAGATTCAGGATCTGTAGGAAGCCCATCTATACTGCCCCTCTGCCTATCAGTAAAGGTTTCCAGCTGAGAAACACTAATTGACTGGCTGAGCAGTTCTAGTCTGAAAATAAAATTGAATGTATTAGCTTAAGTTAGCAAAAATGGAGGACCTAGAAATGCTAATGTGGTCACTCAAAGTAGGTGGTTTTCACTTTCTAACTAGGCACTAGGTGCATACTGAAAGGAGCTCCACTTCATTGCTCTCTTTTTTCCTAATCTCTGTATTATTAGACCTGAAAAACAGTGCTGTTAATTAGGTTGGGAAATGGGTCTTAAATGTGTTGGAATATCTTATCAGTACTGTCTCTTTATTTCAGGGAAGTGCATCTGTGCTTTACTTGTGCTTTATTGTCTTTCTGAGCTGAAACATTGGCAGAACCTTAAGTATAGATTCTTTTCATTTCTACTCAATAATTAATGTTAATCACCTGTTTCGAGGCTTCTGTATAAAGAGAGGAAAAAGGAGATAAAAGAAATGATAAATTAGTACTTTCCCATCCTTCTTCCTATTTCTCTTCATCTTCCCAGAGACAGGCAAACAAAATAAACATATGCTATATGTATGCATTTGAGCAGGGTGAGCACAGATAGGCAATTTGAAGAAAAAAAAAGAAAAAAGCCCTTAAATAATCAGTAAATACAGAAAAAGATATATACAAAAAATAAATGTAAGAAAACCTTAAAACAGAAGGATCATCATTGAATGAGTTTTATTTTAAAGGTTGCTATCCTGTACTGTAACTAATGCATCTCAACACTTTTAACTTTTTTGACATACACGGATTTGTGGAAAAAATGCTAACTGTAAACCAAAATATAAATATTAGACAATCTGAAAATTATACAGAACTACAGTTTCCAAACTATCCTGAAGGCCTACTAGTTATATAAATAATTGTGATTTCTTCAATTAATTTCCAGTGTTTGTTATATTTATTTAAATCAGTTTACTGGAGAAAGCAGCTAGGTAAATTAGAAAATAGTTGAGGGGTGGACTAAGGTATCCACCTTCAAAGAAAAATAACAAACAGTTCCAGGGTGGAAGAGATGCTTATTTTTGTTAGGATGTCAACCTCTAATCCTGTATTACATGTGCATAACATAAATCCGTCAATTCTTAAAATGGAGAAGGAAGTATCACTTTTTAAGCCTTATCTTTTTATAAAGGTGTTTACATGGCAAGACAGTCCTCTTTTTTACTGTAGTCAGCTATCTGAAAATACTCATATAGGTCATCCCAGTACATCTAACTGAAATTCTGTGCTGGAAGGAATAATGTGAACATTTAGTAAAGCAGAAGGAAAGAGGGAGAGAGTATGCACACATCTGTAAGAGTCCCTAAAAATCTTTAGTTTTTATACAGATATGCATTAGAACATGTAACACTTTCTTCCCTCTCTTCCCTCTCATGTCCGTACTTTTTCTAATATTTTTGTGGTGCTTTATTCGTGAAAATTTTTGAAATGTTAGATGGGATGGCACAACACATAGTTAGCAGTCTTTTAGTCTTTGTTACTTTTAACAACCTAAAAAGCAGGTTGCTTTCTGCTTTATATTTTTTTTCTAAGAGAAGATAAAAATGTATTCTAATACAATGATTATATGAACACTGAAATCTTATAGCTAGGATAATTTCAGGATAGATGCAGGAAGCCTTGGGGAAGAAAAAAATCATTCAGAGCTGCATTGACTTCCAGCACCTTAGCCCTCAATTCTAATACTTGACTACTTACATTCTTAAACTACTTTAGGGATTTGTATAAAATCCCCAAAAGGTTTCACAAATTCAAAGATACCAAAAATAAAATAAAAAAATAAAATTGTACATGCCATACTCCCTGAGTGTCTCTACTTAACACTTTGTTGAGAGAACTCTGAATAACCTTAAAAAAGCTCCTAAAGAATTTCTATTGAAATTCTGCCCATTATGGCTAAAAAAAATGTAACCAAATAAATTTCCTTTGTGTTTTTTAATCATCCCTTAGGTAGTTAATAATGTCCTAGAAAAGATAAACTCACTTTCATTTGCTGCTGCTAGAAATAAAGGAAGGGAAGAGAAAGACAAACAAAAGAATAACGGAAAAACCCCTTCTGAAAAGACAGAAAAAGTAAGTAGATCAAACTAAAGCAGCAATAGTTCCCTACTGCAGGGGCTTGGGGGTTTCATCTGTTTGGTTTTTACAGTTTTGTGGGTTTTCTTAGAGTATTAGCATTTGAGGCCAATGGAGAATTTCATTTAAGCCTCTCAATTACTCTTTGAGAACAACAATTAAACATGACATCAATGAGAAAACTAACTTATTTATACTCCTTTGGGATAATTTTAAATCAGAAAATGCTGCATAATGTTCTGACTTGTAGTTTGCGGAAAATGGTTAAGACTGCATTTTCCTATCAGGCACGTGGTGTTTTGCAAGGGTACACAGGGAAATGAGAAGGGGAAATTATGCAGAGCTCTTTTGCATCGTGGTAGGAAAGACCTGACAACAAAAGACATAAAGATAGAATAGAAAGAGGAATATAGACAGAGAGTAAATCATGTCCCTGTGGATGACACAAACCCAGCTTTCGCACAGCATTGGACGGACATGATGGATTTTCCCATGGCATGCTGCACACGTCCTATCTATGGAAAAGTTCAGCCTCCTTCCCATACTATGATGTTTTTCATTTTGTATAAAACCCCGAACTATCTATCTTCTCTTAACAGGCTTGAATGCCATCTCTGTCATAACACCCAGTGAGGTGCAGTGAAGGCTGAAACAAGGCACTTCCCTGTTTCCTTACAGCAGCTTCTCATGCCAACACATGAGCTTTTTAGTCCCAACAGAGCTGACATGTTTTGCCCAGGGTCACCAACTGCTTGAATGCAATGTCTTCTCTAAGGCTTCCTGTATATACTATTGAAGCACTGCTTACTTTAAAAGCTGTTGCAAACCCAGAGGTTCAGGTAATCTATGTTGTCCATAGACCAACTGTACATTATTTGAACTATGTAATTGTCTGATCAGCAGTAGCAGGTGGAAAAAAATTAGACCAGCTAAATTATAATTTGGAGGTACAAATGCAATGCTGCTTTAAAGGAAAAGAAAACCTTCAATATAAAACAGGAACAGAATATTTAGTGGGTACATAAATACAAAAGACAGCCTAAAAGGGCTCTGAAAAAAATGAGTGCTGTGTTAAAATGCATAAAAATCCAGAACATTTATTCATAAAGAATTAGAATTCAAACGCTACTGGCTGATCAAAGCTTCAGCAATGGTTGAAAAAATTTCAGATAAAATTTCAATCAGCAAGACAACAGCTTGAATTCATGCTGCAACTTTTGGGAGATTAGAAGCCTTTCTATCTTCATTCTTTTTTCCTTCCCTGTATAGTTATCGAATTGGTGTCTGTACAAAGATAAGTGCATTCGACTTTATACCTACATACTTTGTATAAGTGGTCATTTTCCTATTTTATAAATATGCTGCAATGACATAACTAGGACTGAATAAAAAAAAATGCTTTCAAGGTTTTTGAGAAAAACATTGTCTATGTGCATTGCACTATTTTGCATCAAATTAACTATTGCTTTCCTGAAAAGTGCTTCTGAAGTTTTGTGTAGGAATCAGAGCTATTGCTCTGGAACTTGTATATCCTAACAATTTTACTTTTTTTTTTTCCCTCTACATCTATAGGAAGTCCTATAGATCCTATAGACACAGCCACATTTTTTCATTTTGGATTTTGAAAGATTTATACACTGCATCTGTTTGGAATACCATTATCTTGTATCCTATCATTAATAATATTTATAGAAGGAAAATATTTAGAGTAGTTTTATTCTACTTTCTTACTAAACAAAGATAAAAATACATCTGTTCAACACACCAGTTTAACCAACCAGGTCTTGTAGACTGTGTTCTAATATGTCCTTACCTCCATGCAGATCACTAGAAACACACCAAGAGACAACGTCTCTGTTCAACAGCTTCACCTGAAAGCAGCCTACAGAAATCAACTGCTCTGTTCTCCAGAATGATTCACTATTTCAGCAGCTTTTTGGTCATCAGATGTTTATCCTGGTGGACACTTTGACTCCAGATTCTTTCTCTTAGGACGTTTAATGAATGCCCAGTTTCAAAAAAATGCTATCATTCTTAGTAAACAGCATAAGGAATGGGACAAAATTAGTCATATTTTGTGTCTACCATTTCCTCATTAGCTATAGGAATGTATAGGTCTGAGAGACAAGCTCAGACCTTTGATTCAGAAACCTTCTAGTGCCCGCATGTGGAATCACAAGTTTTACTAACACCACTTGTACTCTTTGGTCCCACTCCTAAAAAGAAATAGGCCTTCCTCTAACAGTTTTATTTTCCTGCATTTTCAAGCACAAAGTTTTTGAACATCTCCTCCACCCTTTGTCACCTCTGCCCTTTTTTTCTCATTTGAGGAATGTTCATTCCCAAACAACACTTTGCAGGCTGGTTCTCGTATTCATGGCCAACTGTTTAATGAACTAATTTTTGCTCTGATTACATAATTTAAGATTGAAATCCTCTCTCTGAGCTTTAATGGCTCAAAAAGCCATTTTCTGATGAATATGCATTGAACTTGGTTTTAGTCAAATGGATACAGAAAGGCACTTCACAAATCAGCAGCATTTATAAATTAGTTCCATAATGTGTTAATCAGAGACAAGAAACAGTCTTATAATCTTCCTGTATTTGTCCAGTAAGTTAACAATTTCCTCAGCAGTGGTCAAAATTGCATATAGATTACTTCTATGATATTTTAGGAGGTTATTTTTTCTCATTTCTGTATATCTTCTCATCCATTTACCTACAACCAAAGTGCACACTTAAGCTGGCAGCCATTTAAATATAGCTACCCAGACTTTTAAGAATCATATTCAAATGCTTTGAGTATTAATTAATTTCTCTATGCTTCCATATGATTAATGAATAAATATTTTGATCAATAAAGTCTTCATGAAGAATGTACCAGTGCTTCACTGGCATTTTTTAAAACAACTGGAAAGTAGGTTTACTTTCAAAAATCAGATTTAGAATTTGATTTCATATAGAATATTTAATTCCAAATCCTTCTATTCCTCCTAAATAGGAAGCCACCCTCCTCATCAGTATGAAAGTTGCTTTCCTTCAGTGGAGTTCTTTGGAAGAACCACCACATGATTCTTAAATAACCGGTTGCATCAGTGGAAACTGAATCTCTTCTTCCTCCATTGGTGACTAGTTGGCATTACTTAATGAGGAATGTATGCTTGGAGTGAATGTTGTACATACTCTCTGGACTACAATTTGCACAAACGTGAGAACTTTTTTGGAAATGAGAACTTTGTAAATACAATAACTAGATCATAAATATAAGCCTACAAGCTGAAATAATCCACCACTGTTTAAACACATAAAGGCATAAAATCACATATCTGGATTATTATGTACTTCTATTTCCACTAGTATTCTACAGGTTGCTGAAAAGGTAAGCAATTCTCTTACTGTTATATGATGCATTTTATAAATTGCTCTTTGTAAATCTTACTTTGAACAAGATTAAAAATTATTTGTCATACTTCGCCATGTTTTTAAGGAAAACCTTGATTCGTGTAAAATAGAGAACAAGTATTCTGACAATCAGTAGAAATTGCCGTGACTTACTTTCTGCTGAATCTTTAAGCATCCTTTAATAATCTGTTGTACTTCATACCTTTACTTTAAAACTCTTGAAAGTCTTTGCCTTGAGTGAGCTACATTTCAAACTTTGCTTACTCTTGTCTTTATGAGAAATAAGTCAAGTGCAGAATTTCGCTGATATGAGAACTGAATCTGCTTTCTTCATTTGCTGCAGTCTGGTGGGAAGGGGAGTGGGACTGCGACACTGCACAAAGGAGTCTGACAAGGTAGAAGGTCGGGGTGCGATGGCCGTTTATTAAGGTAGAGCAGGGACTTATATAGGGTTTGGGTCAGGGAGGCTTGGTAACAGGGGAGGGGCATGAGATTGGCATCTCAGGGTACAACAGGATAGGGGGACATAGGAAAGGAGGAGGAACTTGGGAGGATTTGGGCATTAGGAACCAATGGGGATCCACCCCACACAGCGGCACTCTTCGGCCAATCAGTGCAGGATGAATGGGAAAGTGAAGGGGTAAACAACTTTTAGCAAGAAAACAACCTTGAGCAAGCCTGGGCAAGTCCGGGGCCATACAAACAAATGGGATCAATACAGCCAAGTGAGGAAAGTACATTAAACAATGCTCAAGGCTAGGTGTAAACAAGTAAGTCCGTAACATGGGGTTGGTTTCTTCAGGTGCTGTAATGTCTCTCCATGCCTTGAAGCACTCCCATTCAGATTCAGGTACCTCAACATTCAGCTTCATATTCCATCTGGATTCACTTACCCAGAGTATATTCCCAAGCATTACTGGTATAAATGATCCCAGCAAGAAATAATATCAAAGGACATAAGCTTCTTCTCAACTTCTTTTCTTCCTTAATGATGGCCTTCATGATGGCCTGACTGTTATGATCATCTTCTTGTTCTTTCCTCATTTTTATGACATGGTTTCTGTTTTGAAAAAATTCCCTTCAAAATGTTAGCTTACCTCAACAACATTTGGATATTTTATATTCATAATTGAGACTTATAAAGATTCTACATATAATTCAGTCAAGGGATATTGATATTGAACAGCGATGCAGAACTATCCAGGCTACAGCTAAAGTGATTTGGTAAATGCTTATAACAGAATGTGGAACTGGGGAATGTGCCAGAACACATTGGGAAAGAATACGGCTTATGGGATTCTGTATCCAGGCCAATAAACTGCACAGCAGAGTTTCATTGCATTTTCCTGAATTTTCAGTTCTGAAAATAGCCATCATGGAACCAGTTGCTCTGCTGGTACAGACGTGAACTAAATTATCTCATAACAAATCAAATGGCAGATTAGTTTGAGAGAACTCCATTTTTTTTTTTCAGATAATTTGCAGGGAGACTGCACTTCTTGAAAAAGCTAATAATCATAAAACATATGGTCAGATTCTATTATAAGGGTCCAGAGTCCAATAATATTATGCTAACTATACTTCACTTTTCTAAGCATCTGATTGATTTCAGTAGGAACAAAGGGATATAAATTTGTGTATTTTTTCAAAAGTTTAAAGATGACACCAATCAATAATTGTTCTCATGCATTTTTAAGGCACCAGATATATTTTTAAACCCCAGATACTTAGTTTTACAGTAGTTATTTCTAACATGAATGACAACTACAGCCAGGAAGAGAAATGCCATGAGAGAAAAACTCCAACTCTAACCTTCAAAATTTTCATGATTAACCAAATTCCCCCTGTTGACAGTAAAGTTGAAGTAGACTGGCAATTATTTTAAATGATAATAAAGTAAATCTTGCTGTCAGGTCATTTACTTTCCTTTCTTCCACCTGTAGATAGTGTGAGGTTTATAAAGTAATGTGGTTTTGGCCAAATCTGTAAGTACAGATTAATTTCTGTCTAGACTGTTTTCTGGCTAGTAGTTTATGTCACTTACTCAAAAAGTTTTTTCAGTTCATACAACTTAGCTGAATTTACAGGAAAAACTATTATGCTAAATGTATTTTACTCCTATCATATATAATTTCACAGAAGACATTAAAATACAGAACGGATAATAATGAGAGAAAGTATTTTTTATGCAAGTGCTGGCAAAGTCAGTGAGAAACAAAATAATAATTTTCCATTTTTCTCCCAATACAGTATTTAAATAAGCACATTTTATTTTGGACCTGAGAGAATCAGAGAATAACAGCTTAATGTCAAAGGGTAGACATGCTTGAGAAAGAATACGGAGATAGAAAGGTAACAGATGGATACCACCAAAAACATTTCATACTGAAAAATCTGTAACTCAGAGGTTTTTTTATTCAAATAATCAACAAAAATACCTGAATTGCTAACTAGTTAAAAAGCCGTCACCATTTTGGAGGATTGTTATAAATTTCTATGCCTTACCTCCCCTTCTAAGATTAAGAAATTAATTTTAAGAGTTACTTAAAAGTTTGGTGAGAAGGAATCATATGAAGTAATATTAGACTTTTCAAGGCAATAGTGATGGCAAGGAGCTACTCGAATTAATTTCAAAAGCTTTTATGTTAACTTTGTCTAAATTTAATTCTCTTCGATTTTGAAAGTGGATTTAAGGAATCAGTCACCATTATTTGTCTTATAAAGTTTCTCTTAAGGTCCATAATATGGTGGGTTTTTTTGTGATTTCATATAAGTGGCTTATATGTGAATTTAGTGATCAGTGCCCTTTAATGTCCAGATTATGGACCAAATGGTTTCTTCTCAGTGGAAACTTAGACCTGTTATGCGTGGCAGCAAGCATCCTGGCATATGCTTGGACAAATTCCTCAAGATGGAGATGGGATGAGGCTGAGATATTCCCTGAACCTCTGAACTCAGAAACCCTCCTTGATGTCCCACGGACAAGGAATTCACAGTAGTGTTTAGCACATGGCGTCAATCACTTCTTGTTTTCAGACACAAAGTCTATACTTTCTGGAGTATATTTAAGGAAAGTACGACATAATGGCAGAACAGTGATCTGCTGAGTTTTTTAGTTTGATTTCACTTTACGTTGTTATTCAAGCTGCTCTGAGCAAAGTCTAATCCTCCACAGTGAAGAAATAATAGCTTTATAAGGAGCTTTCAGATACCTAAAGCAGCAGAGCACAAATTTCATAGGAATGAAGCATTACGCATCGGAGAAAATTATTAATCAAAAATCACTTTAGAATTTGTCTTAGCTAAATTTTTTCTCCAGGCTACAATATCTCATTTTTGTAGGCAGAAGGCTAATACTGAGAAATAAAAAGAAATCAATTACGAAAAGATATTCATAAAGTAATATTCCTTAAGGTCTCACAGTGGCAGCTCTTTTAACAACACAGATTTGGCTTTGTGTCTTTAATTTAATTCTCAATATTCCATCTGTGTTTTCTTCCATTACAAGTCTTTTCTACTAGTACACAATTCCTGTTAAGAAGTGACACCTTAGCTACAATAAGCAGTTTCCTCATTTTTAAGATGGTCTTCCTATCTCAAGACCTTCAGAAAATTGAGGGGAATTTTCTGACAACTTACTCCCAGTAAAAGGAATAGTCAGCTTTGGAGATTTCTTTGGGAGGTGGGGGATTTGGGATGTATTGACTGGAAAAGAGTGTTATAATATGCTGTAAAATACTTCCAATATTATGGCTTGGTTTGCCATATTCTATTCAGAATACTGGATTTTTTAAGACCCGCTCTTTCTTAAAAACATATTAAAGAAAAAATGCAACTTCAACAAGAAAAAATTGTTGAAGTTCATAAAATGCTACTAATCTTATTACTTTTGGTAGTAACATAAAATTTTAAAGAAGTGGTCGTTATTCAAAATACTTCTATGTGATTGCAAGATGAAAGCCCCATTTATAAATGGATTCAGAAATAGAAGGTATGGCCAAAAAATGAGTCATCCTGAGGTGACAGTTTTACAGTTAAACTTGGGCATGATCTTTAGTCCCATGATAAATGTAACTTCAGCTGCTTTGATATAGGAGATGAATTATCTAGTTACATCACTAACACTACTGGGTATCTCCACGAGTTATAGACAAGCAGATGGCACAATTTGTGTTCTAGGTTATCCTATGGTAACTAATTGAATCAATTTGACCGTTGAATTCACTTCAGTCTCACAAACAAGGCAGAAAATAACACTTAAATACTTTAAAGCAAACAAAGAAACAAACACCAGGCTTGATAACTGAGGATTGAATGGGATGAAACCCATTGCTTAATGTCCTTGGAGAGTATTACATGAACTCCTTTTCCAGTAAGCAATTTTCAGATCAAAGTTGTTTAGGTTTTTGTTGTTGTTGTTTTAGTTTTGGTCTTGGCTGGTTTGGTTTCCTTTTCTATTTGCGCACACATAAACACCTCCAGTGTCATTTTTTTAGTTAGTCACTTGTCAACACTAGTCTAAGACACACTAAGAGAGCATGAGGTATGAAAATATGCTTAACTGAAATATGACACGATCTACAATTTGCTGAATATCTTCCTCAGGTTTATTGTGATAAAAAGACTGTCTTACTAGTTAGCCCATCGTATTTAAAATGCAATCAAGAAATGCACTTCTCTACCACTAACATATGTTCAGAGTTAGCTCCCACTCACTTTTTGTTTTTCCTTTTTAATATCAGGAAAATACCTCCTCAACATAATAAGCACAAAATCAGCTTGTCTTGTTATCTCGTTGTGTGAAATCATTCTAATACTGCCACAGGTTTTTTTTGCCCTGTATTCTTTGTTTCAGAGTATTTACCAGCAATTTTTAAATGACTATTCAAACCAAACAAACCGTAATTAAACACATTCTCCAACTGGCAATAATATAAACTAATATCACTACCAAACACACTAAACTTTCATCCTATTTCTTCAGTCCAGAGTAGAATCATGAAGAATCTTCCACTGAAGCCTTCCTTACATCTGCTTCTTTGTTTTCACTGAAAGTCTTGCTCAACAAAACTGACTACAGTTCTTAATTCAATTTGCGAATGTCTGAGCTCTTCAATACTTCGTTGAAGACAGTGATAGTTAGGCATAGTGTAGTTTCAATAATGTTTCTTTTATATGACTTTTTAGTCCACCTCTAAGTCCAAAGATTTCAAAGTGTTAGCTGATTGAATGTGTTGTATTTGGTAGTTGTTTTTTCTTCCTGAGTTATTTGAATGATGCCAGTTGTCCCACGATCACCATGTTAAATGAGTAAATTGAAAATAAAGAATCACATAACAAACTAAATTTCATAATGGAAAGAATTTATTCAGATTTTAATATTTATGGCACTAGACGGTTGTCTTGACTCTAAAAGTAATATATCACAGAGAAATTAAATAATCAGTTGTTGCTAGTTCTCTCAAAATACAATGTTACAAAGAAGAAATATTCCCAGCTGTGTGAATTTCACTAGTCTGTTAAAGAACTGTTTCACTTTAAAACCGTACTAATTCAAAGAGTAGATCAGAATTTTGAAAATTTTATGCAGGACATTTATGACATGCTTCAAAGCCCATGAAATAAAATTATTACATGTTTTTATCAAGCTTTATGTCTCCTGAAAGAAAATAAACAAAACCAAAATTAACAAACCAACCAAAAAAAAAAACAAAACCAAAACCAAAAAAAACCCCCAAACCAAAAACCTGGCTCACATGAGAAGCTGAAGATGCAAAGCTAGCCATAGATGCTGTTGTGATCCATAGAACCATTTCTAGCGCCAAAAGTAAATATCAGTGAAATGACTTGATAAAGTCCTGAAAATCATGTCATGACACCGGTAACGTAACACGAAGGAACAAGTCAAATTTCAGAAAAATATGTGCTGCTGCAAAGGTCGATGGCTATCAGCTCCACTATGTGCAAAAGATATGTGAGTCATCAGACTTGTTGTGAAAAACATAGACTAGTTCTCATCTTTTTAGAAATAGGCTTATATCATCCCAATGATATCCTCTAAGTTTTGGTTTTATCAGGATTGAAGCCTCAATTGGAAAAAAATTTGATCCCATATGACTGTTGAATTTGGAATATGAGGACTTTGATGTCAGCACAGAAATATAGTGTATAATGTTGACATGACCAGCAGCATTGCACTGCTTGCACACAGAAGAGATGAGAGTTCTTGGTTGGTCTTGCATTCAAAACTGGAAACTCACACACTTCAATTAATAACAGTGTCTGTCTGTCCTGTAAGGATCTGATAAGTCATTTCTGAACTGACAGGAATTCCATGCAAGGCTTGTACTTTTGTCTTGCTTCCTATTCCCCAAGACAGTATCTTCTTGGATACCCCATTTTTGTCTCAATATATCTGGGAATTCAGAAAACAACAGTTTTTTTGGTCTTATCAATCACACCTGGTCAGCAGGTAGAGGGAGGTGATTCTCCCCCTCTACACTGCACTTATAAGACCCCACCTGCAGTACTGCATCCAGCTCTGGGATCCTCAGAACAAGAGAGACATCAGTCTGTTGAACTGAGTCTAGAGCAGGGCCACAAAGATGATTAGAGGGTTGGAGCACCTCTCCTATGCAGAAAGGCTGAGCTAGTGGAATTGTCCAGCTTGGAGAAGGCTCCAGGGAGACCTTAATGTGGCCTTTCAATACTTAAAGGAGGCTTAAAAGACAGATGGAGAAATACTTTTCAGTACAGCCTGTTGCAATAGGGAAGGGGCAATAGTTTTAAACCAAAAAAAAGCTAGGTTTTGGCTGGACATAAGGAAGATATTTTTTACTATGAGGATGCTGATACATAGGAACCAGTTGCCGAGAGACGTTATGGACGCCTCATCTTTGAAAGTGTTCAAGGTCAGCTTGGACAGGTCTTTGAGCAACCTAATCTAGTGAAGGATGTCTCTGCCCATGGCAGGGGGATTACACTAGATGATCTTTAGATTCCTTTCCAACCCAAACCATTCTATGATTATATGACAACTACGCTTGGTTTTGTATGAGACACTAATTCTGCTGAACACACCTCCTTTTCACTTCAACCCACATGCTCTTCCACAAAAACAATTCCATAAGAGGACGTGTGAGTGTTGCATATGAGGACATTTCTTTTCATAGCTCTTTCTACCTAGTTTCACCTCTTACATTTTCTTCTCTTCAGCTAACTGAAAAATGGTAGGGAGATTTAGTTTCACATCTTTTAGGCAGGGCTTTCTTTTGCTTGCTAACAATCTGTCAACTAGGTGGACTTGGCAATGCAGGTTCAGTCCTGACAGCTGCTTCTTGTGACAAGGTGACTGTACTGTTGCACATCACCACTCTGCAGACGAGAGCATCTTCCAGCAGAAAGGAAGGCACTAGAAAGGATGCTATGTTCCCAGGTTTCATTTTGGCATGTATTGTAAGTCATGTCCAGAGTACATAATCCAATCTAGGAGGTGAATATTCCCTCTGATCCTTCAGTGAACCTGTAGTCATACCAAATCACTGGCATTTGTCAGTTTAGTGTGTTTTAGAGAAAAGTGAACACATCTAAAGGGAAAGCTTTTTTTTGTTATATCCAGAACAGAAAAAAGGTCTGAAAAATAAATGTAAGGATACCCACCCTCAATGAGGGAATAATGACTTCAGAATTAACTTTAGAATGGATTCTAAAGTTAGGAAGTGTTTCCCGAAGGGAAATAGGAAAGAAAAAGAAGTAATAAAGACGCAATATTCTTTGGAGTAATTTCCTGCAGACTAGTGAAGCAGCTCAAAACAAACTCTTTTCTTCTCTCTCCACCAAACTATTACTGGCCTGTGTGAGGTAGGAAGCTACTATCTTTCTTGGCAAGTTCTCCCATAGCTCATGTGACTTCCTTGCTGTTCACAGTAAGACCAGTAACAGTGAAAGCCTCCTATCATCACATACCTAGTGAAGAAAGACTGGAATTTTGGCCGCCTCCACTTCAAATGTTGTGCATTGATGGTATGGCATTCTGACATTTCCCTGTAGTTTGTAAATCTGCAGACTTTATGGAACTGCTAAATATGGTGCAGCACTGCCACCTGGACAGCAGTGAGGGATCTCAAGCCAGGAACCCATTGCCATTCTCTAGAAAGAACAACATGAAGATAAAATGTGATGTTTCTGTATCCATATGGGAGGCCAGCAAAGATATTCACATTCCCACAAGATGTACTTTGTTTATGTGGTTTGACAAATTAAAAATACATAATAATAAAAAATATACAAATGGCTGTATAAACAAAACGTGCTATTTTTCTGTAATTTGCATGAAGTTTCAGCACATATACAGAAGGAAAATGGACCATGATCATCTAACATGAACATCTGCATGTTATTGCTGCCAACAGTAAATGGCTGCCAGTCCAAATAGGTATAATAGCCAACTCCAGAACACAAAAACGCCTCTTGCCTTCTAACCTCTGGGCTTCTTCACTACCAAACAGTAGGAAGCCGACTTGAACAAGTGATGCCCTGCTGCTGCCCCAGATATCCCCATCGCCTGTGCCCTGAAATTGCTCCAGCTTGGCAAAATAGTGAAGCTACACTTACTCTCTTCCGTCTGTCCCCCTAGAAAATAGGCCATCTCTCTGTTCTCTTACTGTTGGAGATCTGTAAAATTACTGGTCATCTCAACAGCATTCTTCAGGTAGAGGAAAAAACTGGAAGACTGAGCATTTACAGAGTACTGAAATTATGACTTAAATTTTCAATGGAAAAAAAACTTTTTCAAAGGTAAAAAGAGACCAAAAAATTATACTTTGTGTGGAAACCAAAAAAAGGAAGACTCACACATGTAGTAGGCTGTTACAGGCTGTATCTGGAAGCAACACAAATATAGGTACATAAGTAGCTATTTATAGAAGTATATATATACATACTCATGTATGGCTACATGTATCTATATTTCAAGCTAATTAATCTGTTTTGCTGTAATAATGCCCTTTGTTTTTCCATATTTGTAAACACTTGTACAATCCTCTCTATCTGCCTGGGAAAACAAATTCTTCTGCTGTCTTAGAATTTCTCTTCTTTTTTCTACTTTCTGTTTAATACATCCTATCAGAAGATAGAGTATTCTGATACAGAAAACCTTCAAGATAACTGTAAATGAATATTTTCAAACATTTAAAATATTCCTAAAATAAATTACACATATGGCACATTGACACCAAAGAAGAAACTCTTTAGAAAAATTCACTGCAGGCAAAACTGGATAGACAAGTGACACACTAAAAAACCATGGAAAATGAAAATAATGCACACATTGAAATGAAAGCCCTACTCATGCCATAGTATGAAAACTTAAACAAATAAAATGAAAGTAATAGGAAAGTGAATGCCATCTGGAAACAGAGACACTGCTCTGATAAAAACAAACAAAAAACCCCCAAACCAAAACAGAAAAAAGACGATAAACAAACAAAGAACAAAACCAAATTATAGTTAGCTTTTAAGCCCATGATTTATTGAATCAAATTGTGTAATGATGCACAAGAATTATGATAATCAAAATCAGTTGAAGTTTAAATAAATATCACTCAGATTGTCCTAAATTGTCAACTGCCCTGAACATCAATGACCTTTTCAAATAATCCACAAGTCCAATTTTTTCCACATTTCCAGAAAGAGGCAAATCTATAGAATACATATATAAACACAAAAAGTTTTCAACAACAAAACCACAGTAAATGAAGAAAGTGGGCTCTTAATCACCTGCACTCCTGCCACTGTAGGTCTTGCCCTAAGAAGTTTCTGATGGGCCTGCTTTTTTATATCTAAATTAAAAATATTTTCAGGAGCCCAACTCTTCATGAAAAGCGAGATTTGAACATGCTAACATATTAAATAAATATGATAAAAAATTTTGCTACCTGGTCTTGCTCCTGCAAACAAAAGTGAATTCCAACAAGCATTCAAATTTTGACTGATTGTTTTTCATAGATGCTTTTTACCCCCAGATTGGTCTCTGTCCCTTTCATGTTTCATGGTTCCCAATAGAAACATTTCAGTCTCCCTTGTTCTCTTTCTCTCTCACAGCTCATTAATGCATTTCACAGCTGCCTACCATTACAAAAAGTTTAGTGCATATGGAAGAGCTGAAAAATAAAATAGAAGTCACTAGGGAAAAGAAAAAGTTTCTAATGGCTACATTGCATGTATGTGGCTCTTTTAGTTACCTGGGAAATGGCTGTAAAGCATAATATGATTGTCATATTAATTCCCAGGACAACAGGTACAATTGCGTGTAACTGATGTAGACGTATAATACACTAAAAATAAATTATTGCCAGCTTTTCATTTTTAAATAGAAAGAAAACCAGGAAAATTAACTGTTGAGATGCATTTTTCAGAGGTTTGTTGTGAAATAAATTCTTGATTATCAGACTTACTTTGCTAGAATGACAAAAATCAATTCAGTTGCTGTAAAGGCAAGTTTATGAAGTGGCTCAGATGGCAATATGCAAAGTGTGGAAAATCACAGCATAAAAATATAATGACAAACAGCAAAAGAGTTGAAGAGATTTGCTAAGTCATCAGCTCCAAACTCTTGCTATAAGAAGAAACTGTCATATGATCCTTCCCATAAATGCATCAAGCTTCGGCTTTAAAGCAAGTTATACTTTTTTCTTCCCTGCTTCTTTTAGAAAACCGTTCCAGAAGCTTACTCTTCTCTAGGATATGTATTGTAGAATCACAGAATGACCTGGGCTGGAGGGGACCTTAAAGATCACCTAGTTCCAATCCCCCTGCCATGGGAAGGGATGTCTTTCACTAGACCAGGTTTCTCAGAGCTCCATCCAGCCTGGCCTTCAACACATTCTCCGCTGAATTACTATCTGTTCAGCTTACACTCATCAGTTCTTGTGCCAGCATTACCTTTTTGCTTAAATATTGATTCTCTAGCATTTACTCCCTATAATATTCATAGGTAATAGTTGTATTTCTTCCAAGGTTTACTTTTCCAAAATCTTTCAATTTTCTTTTGCCAAGTAGGTTATCCATTGTGCTCATTATCTAGTAGGCCAACTCTTCACCTGTTTGCATTTGAACTCCATGCCCTATGATATTAAGAAAAAAGTGTATTAATTTAAAAACAAAGATAGTAAGAAACTGAAGAGGCCTTTTCTGGTTGTTGTTGCCTTTCTTATCATATTATACACTTCCACATGCCATAAAACTGAACAATTAATATGCTCTGGTCACAGTTGCTTATAAGTAGACTTCAGTTCTGAATGCATCTATTCATATAACCATACATTTTGCTTATAGACACACATTTTCCAGAAAATTAGATTCATTTTATAATAGATCAGGTGGTAGAGCTTCTAAAAATCTGTTGGCTTTTTCTCTGCTGCCTTGTTTTCTAACTTATTTCTGTCATAAATTGCAAGGAAACAATTATCTTGATTTATATGTGATTGCACATACACATGTGACTGTTGAGGGAAAATAACCACAGTTAGAACATTTCATACAATCACTACTATTAAAAACTGCTTTGTTCCAGAGAAATCTTAGGAAGCACATTTTCCGATATTTGTGAAGGAAAGAAATTATAAGTATGTTGTTGGGAGACTGCACTTAAATCACCTAGAGTATGGTCCTCTGAGGTCAATAATTCACATATAGTGAAAAAAACCCAAACACAAAAGCAGAAGCTCTTGGCATATATACTCAATTCTCCCTTTTTGTGTATGTGCACAGGCATTCTTTCAATCACAGAATGCAGATGACATTTAAACACAGCAAACTGCAATTGTAAACCATGCGTGTTGAAAAGCTATTGATGGCTAATGTACACCAAGCAACAAGCTTATGGATTGTTCTCCTTGGAACAGCAGAGAGACACCACCGCTCTGAGCTGAGTGCTGAAGAGGAACAAAATGTCCTTACTAGGGAACCACAGATGTTATATTTTATGCTCATCTGTAGGATGACATGTTAAGGAAGATATGTTAAACCAATGCAGTCTGGAGGTAGAGATTATATGACTTTATTAGACATCCCCATATTCAGCTGAATCAGGTTAGTTATTTTTATTTCCTTATCCTCTAGAATACCATCAGTCCATATTTCAGGTAAAAAAACCTCTAATGATATGTATATTTTGTTCAGGAAAAGCTATACAAATTCATTTTGTCCCTTTATATCTCCAGGTGCTATTTTAATACTCAGTGAATAGGCAAAGTTCAGTGAAAATGGGAAAGAGAAACAAAAAAACTGACAGCAAAAAGCTGTTTTGGCTTATAGATCAGCTCAATAGTTAAAATAAAACAAAAAAAAAGGGTGGAAAGATCAGTAAACTGGAACCAGTCAGTGACTGTCAGTTCAACTACTGGAATAAAACTGCTGGCCCTAAGTGCAAGTGCCTGAAATTACCTGGAACTCTGAGGTCTCATACATAGCCAAGCACTAATTACAGAAATATTTAAACAGAGGTTTTTTTTCTGTTAATCTCTGTTGTGGAAACCTCATGTTCTCTCCATGTCAGATGGAGAATATTTGATGTACAGGGACTGGTACAGTGGCTACAGATTTGCATCTGTCTTTACGTCCTTAAATAAAGATGAAAACTCTGATAGTGGGGAAAAAAATCCCTAAGCAACAAGTGGGAAACAACCTCCAAATCCCAGAACAAGTGACCATGATGTCTGATGGAGAGAATGTCCACTCAACAGCTGTGAAAAGGCAATGCACTTAGGGTTACTATGTGAATTGGAAATCTTTCCCACATTTCAGGTGCTTTGAGCTAAATTCACTTTTGACCCTTGAAATCTCAAACTTAACTGAACATTAAACTTTTTTCAGTTTGAATCCTAAGCACCAAAGGATTGTCCTTTTTTTATTTAACGAACTAAGAAAAAACCATTGATATTGCAATTCCTCTGAGACAGAAGTTCTTAAATAAAAAAGATTTGTCTTCATGAAGAAATGGATGCTCTAAGAGCCAAAAGATTACCAAAATTAAGTTTTTGGTTATATATTCATGGTTTTTTTCATAGTTAAATTTGACAATACTTCTCTGATGTCCTGTTCCAAGTAGCATTTAAACTACTAGATTACTTTCCTACCTTGCTGTCATTTATTTGTCAAGTAGGCCAGGAGTAAATAAGTATATGACACACCACAAGATGAAGACTCAAGATGCCTTTTTTAAAGTTATTGTCAAAGTAGATTAATAATATTCATCCTTTGTCTAAAATGCATGTCACTTTTTTCCTACTTTATTTTTTTAAGAGAAGAAAAAATGTTGGTGTCTATTATCAAACTAATTTCACTTTAATTTCCTGTCATCACATTATTTTTTATTTTACTACACAAAAAAGTGCCAATCTGATGGATAGATCTCCATTTAACTATGAATAAATCACCATGTAAATACCTATTTTTGTCAAATGTGGCTTCTGTTAGCTCTTACATATTCAAATGTTTTGAGCTAGTATTAATTATTTTAGCCTACCCATTTTTCCTTCCTCTTTTGTTCTTTGGAAAAAAAAATGAGTGCTTTCCTCAACTCTATAAAGGACAGGACAAAGCTTAACATTAAAAAAATAACAACTATGGTATTAGAACAAGTTCTTTGTCTTGAAGGTATAATGACTTGTAACACGCAGAGTCTTTCTGGTAAGAAAGAAATAACAATTAAAAAAAGAGCTTTCAGATACTAAATTAGCTGCTCAAGAGAGTTCATGTTGTTTCAGGAAAAAACAGAAACGCACACAATTTTGGCAATCTTTAACAGATTGGTCACTGCAACATTGCAAAACTGTTCTTTGAGACAAATAGAAATGGTAGGCAACTTCAGAAAATGGCTTATACCACCAGCAGGTAGGAATTAGGGTCCTAACAAGATGACGGGAAACTTTATCTAAAGGATCTATTGGTAAAATTAAAGGTAAGACTTTATTTTCTTTGAATACCAGGACTTGGCTAAGCAGCCTGACACATGTCCTGTCTCATGTCACTCAAGTTATTTACATGGCTGGAGTACATATTTGGATTAGGCAAAACAGAATTGATCCAGCTTTCCTCATAGTTCAGGAAAAGTACAATTTGCTCTTCTACAAGGACTCACCCTGCCCTTGTGACCATTTGCAGGGACCAAGCTTTTGGCTTCTGTGCTGGTTTTGGTTGGGGTAGAGTTAATTTTCTTCACGTTGGCTAGTATGGGGCTACATTTCAGATTTGTGCTGAACACAGGGTTGATAATGTAGAGGTGTTTTTGTTATTGCTGAGCAGTGCTCACACAGAGCCAAGGCCTTTTCTACTTTTCATACTGCCACACCGGCAAGGAAGTTGGGGGTGCGTGGGAAGCTGGGAGGACAACAGCCAGGACAGGTGACCCAAACTGACCAAAGGGATATTCTATACCAGATAACATCACGCTCAGTATATAACGTGGGGGGAAGAAGGAGAAAGGAGGGGACATTTGGAATGATGGTGTTTGTCTTCCCAAGTAACTGTTACGTGTGATGGGTCCCTGCTCTTCTGGAGATGGCTGAACACCTTCCCACCCATGGTAAGCAGTGAATTAATTCCTTTTTTTTTTTTCTTGTGTGCAAGGCTTTTGCTTGCCCTATTGAACTGTCTTTTTCTCAGCCTATGAGTTTTCTAGCTTTTGCTCTTCTGATTCTCTCCCAGTCCTACTGGTGGAGGAGTGAGTGTGTGGCTATCTGGTGCCTAGTTGCTGGCTGGGGTTAAACCACAACAGGTTCCTGCATCAGACCTCAGCTTCCAGTTACACACATCAGTCAGAACCAGGATGGAGTAGATCAGCATAACATCCCAGAATTTTTCAAGTGATTTTCCTTAGTTTATATAGACACAATTCAGAATCACTCCCATTTGCTCCACATCTGTCATGAGACCAGGAATTTCTCCGTGGTTACTAACATTTTAAAATAGTTTAAAAGCACTTAAGAGAAAATGAGTGTTACTGAAAAGACTCACAGTCAAGAGAGCTGCAGAAATTTATAACAACTAAATACCTGGGATTTTATTCACATGAAAATGAAGACACTGTCTATTACTTACAGATATGATACTAGAAGAGGAAGGAAACAAAAAGTAGACTTCTGTATTTTTCTCCATAGGGTAAGATGTCAGATTCTTTTGGTCTATCTTGTCATTTCAATGTCATATACCATGCCAAAGGCATACTTTTCTCCTTTCTTAGATTCCAACTCTTCCTTTAATACACTAAAAGCTATGTTTGCTGTATCTTGAATTCCTTTTTTTACATAAATTCTCTGAACATTCTTGGTAGCAGTATGCTACACAAATCAGGTCTTGGTGTAAATTAATTTTTAATGTCCATAATTTTACTTTTATGAAGAAATTTTTTAAAAAATATATTTCAGTGTTTCCTTCTTTCGAAAGAATGTATTTTCAAAAGTGAACTAGTCTGTTCTGATAACAGTTTGAGTTTTATTGTGATCTTTATAGAACCTTTTAATATTTAAAAGAAAAAGTTATAACGAGAGTCCTTTGGACTTTTTTTGAAGTCTCCAGACAAAGGATAAATTAAGTGCTCATCTCAGGTTCTCTTACATATTTCCAAATGAGAAGTGTCCCAGTTATAAACAGAAAATTCCAAAACTTTATTTGGATCTTTTGGAACTTACTAAATTGGTTAAGTTTTATTGTATTTGTAAAGACTTCAGCATAACAGAAAATATTATTTGACTTTGAATGGAGATCTTGTTTTGGGCACAATACATCAAAAAGAAATATACAGGACAATCACCAGAGAAACTGCAAGATATTTGTATGGAAAATGTACTGAGTACTGTACTTGTCCTGAATAAAACTAAGCAATGCTGATGCTGCCAGGTTAAAAGGAAGATAGACCCTGGCAATCAAACCAGACTACATTTGAAGCTATAACTGATTATATGGATAAGATGGAATTGTTTCACACAAAGACGAGAACTTATGCATGAACAAATAAACATTTCTGTAGCGCAATTATTACTGTGCATACATACAAAATATGTACATAAGATCTGTAGCCAACTAGCAAACGTGTAGTATGAAGTGTGAATTCATACTGAATACAAAGGAGGTTGAGGCCAACAATATGAATTCAAGCTGCTAAATGGATAGAATATGCTGGCATCTTTTTAACCAGCTGTATACCAGTGTTTTGCTTCCTGTCAGACTACATGAATGAAAACCCCACATTGGCACTTCTGATACCACAGTAGGTGCCAGCTAGACAGTTCAGAAAATTTTAAGTATTAGGAGGGGTGAACCCAGAAAGAAAAGCCAAGATTTCAGTGGTATGATTTGGAGTGAGGTTCTTGGAATGTTTCCTTCTGCAGCTTTTTTCTCTGATAGGTCATGAAGGACTTGGAGTGAGCATTCCATTAAAGGACTGAATTGTGTCAAGAACAACGTTTCCCTAGAGGAATGGTAAGCAAGGCATCTCCTAGGGCTCAATGCAAAACTCACTAAGTGGAACAAAAATTATAAGCAATAGGTTTCAGAAAAAATTAAGAAAAGGAAAACCAATAAATTCCACGTTGTAGCGGCTGATATTAGGAAAGAAAGTAGAATGGAAAAAGGATAAAAAAGAAATTATGTATAGTGAATTTCATTCTCAATGAGATATTTCAAAAAGCAAGTGGAAATACCAGAAAACATATAGAAAGACGATGAAAGCACTTGTCATTCAGTCACATAAAAGATTTTTAAAATATCTCAAATGCAAAATAGAAAAAAAGTCAGAGCATCAGTGTGCCTTAAAGAGACAATAAAATTTGAAAGGCATCGTAGACAACAAAGATACTCAATTCCTGTTCCTGTTCAGTCATCATTAGCTGAGTACCCAAACTGTAAAACCCAGGGGATAGACCATTGTAACCGTCACAAGAGTTTGGACAGAGTATAACATCTTATTAAATAATGATGAGACGGTTAAAAAAACCCAGAGAGTGCCATGTGGCATAGGGCAGCAATGGATGCTCTAAAACAAGGGTAATGCAAAAATCACAAGAGTGATCAGGATTGATTTGGTCATTCTTTGGTAAGAAGACAAAAGAAACACTGAAAAAATTTTATATAGAGTTTTGAGATAATCATTAAGTGAAGTAGACTGAAGTGTAGTGAAAGCAGTTAAAAGTTTAACATTATACCTTTAAAGGCATAGGTAGGATTACATAGTGTGACTATAAAATTTTGATTACTGTAAGCAAAAAGTGCTGCTTTGAGGTTAAAAAAAGGAGAAAGACCAGAAATTCAGCAGAATTTACAAAAATTGAAAGCTGTTCCTTTATCACTAAAATTCTTTAAGGCTATTTTAATGGAAATCAGCCTTTTCATAAGATCAAAATAAGCATTTATGCTGGATGTTCCAGGCTTAATAACAATAGAATTTGAAATGTTAGAGCCTAAGGAAAAGCTGATGACAATTGGAAAGACAGGGACTAAAAAAAAAGTCAGTATACAAGAAATTACTCCACAGGAACAGATTAGATGCAAGTACAATTATGTTTTCTTAAATAACTGGTTACTTAAAAAGTTGAGGAAATGGCTTGAGGCAGTTAGCCCTGAAAAAAACATCACCCTATTGTAAAATAAAAGAAGTGTCCATGTTGCAGGAGAAAAAGAGTGAAACTATCTTTTTTTATTACTTGCAACCCATATTTGAATTAGCTAAATCATTCATGAAATTGCACCCTAAAGGAGGAAAATGGAATAAAAATTTTGGAAGGAACATGCTCTGGTAATTTGTTTTAAATAACTGATTTGTTCTAAAGTGTACAGAGACACCCTGTCTCACCCTTGTTAAGAAATTGGTTATGAAAGTTGTCAGGTAAGCAATTAAGCCTGCTTCAGTCTGTCACTGTGCTGCAGAAAAAAAAAAAAGAGTCAAGTGAAACTGAAGATCATCTCTGTGCAGAAGCTTTTAAACTGGCACAGAATGAAATGCTTGTTATCTCCAAGGAGCAATAAAATGACTGCTTCACAAGATAAAAAAGATCCCAGTTATGTACAAAAAGTTTAGCGACTGTATATTTAATATATACATATTACTCTAAATTCTCAACCTGGGACCAGAGTACATGCTAAACACATTCACTAAATTAACGATAAGGAAACAGAGTCAAAACGGAGTACAAATCTAACAGCTGAATTCACATTAAAATTATCTTTGCCTTTATTTGTCTATATACTCTCTCTACATATGTATATACATATATAGTAATGGTTATTTGTGGACAGTGAGGTCTATACTCACAAGAGCTTCATAAGAGCTGCCTCTTATCTGAACAATGACATACAGTACTGACACAACTCTGAAGATTTAAAAAAGAATAATGTCATAGAAAGCAAGGATGGTGTAGGTTATTCATTAGTAAGTCACTATTAGCAAAAAAAAGACACTTAATTGTTACATGTTGGATAATAGGAAAAATGGTGATCCTCTTTTACAGGATCTTATGATTTCCCCATTTTTTAGGCCATATGCTGCTTTTTGTGCTTAACCTAAGTTGCCATGTGCCCACCTCTGTGAACACGAGTAGCTTCCAAAACACCCAGTGAGGGCTACTGGACAGGAGCATTTCTGTATACTTGAGAAACAGATGCTGTCTATGTGAAGCAACCAGCTGAAACCCTTCTCTCCAAATCAAGCAACATATATAAATTAAATACTTTAACAAACTCATTGAAGTGTTTCACTAAAATTTAAAACTATGAATAAAAATTGTGAGACCTATTATAAATTACTGTGGGACTAAGAGGCATAACTACAAATCTATAAACCAGTGTGCTATTCAAAACACCTAGTTTTAATATGCATTTGCCACATATTGTATACAATTAGTCTGGCTGAAACAGATTACAAGAGTAAAGGTATTTGGTTTCTCAAGACTTGAAGCAAGAGTGAGAAAACAGGGAAATTAATTGAGATTTTTCAGAAGTATATTGCAGGGAAAAATGTGGACTGTTTCCTGTCTTTATTGAAAATGTAAACCAAAAAAGCTCAAAGAGGATATTCATTTTAACAACCAAACAAAAACCAAAACTAAACAAAACACAGGGAAAACAAAACAAAACAAAACAAAAAAACCAAAAAGACAAAAAACCAATCAAACAAACAAAAACAAAACAAAAACCACCAAAAAAACCCAAAAAAAACCAAAAACCCCCCCACCAAAATATAAAAAAAAAAAAAGAAAAGTAGATTCTGAAATTGAATAAAGGGCTTACAGAATCCAGTTTCTGGTCAGCTAGGTCCTACCAGCTTGGTTATTGGTATGATGAGGTCTCACTGCTTGTTATAATCCCTAA
This sequence comes from Pipra filicauda, assembly GCF_003945595.2. Lineage (NCBI taxonomy): Eukaryota > Metazoa > Chordata > Aves > Passeriformes > Pipridae > Pipra > Pipra filicauda. Next base: position 177,191 of record NW_024104457.1, on the reverse strand, counting down.
CAAATGAAATAAAAATGTCACTTCTAGTCAAATTGCCTGATGGAAAGAATTTTGGGTAGCAGAATGACAGACTTTTGAAGAAAAACCAACCAAATGAGAGGACATGCCTTAAGAAAGGAACTGAAGAACAGGATTCCCCACTGGGCTTTTGATAAGAGGCTTCAAACGTCATAAAAAAATATTTTTGGAGTAATAAAATGAACTTTCTTTGGAATTTTAGCTGTCACACAAGATAACTGTATAAACCTTGGTTTGTTCCTATGTTGTTTAATGACAGTTCTTTTTATAGGCCCTGATCTTCATTTAGTTAATTTTGAATCAGAAAATCATTGTCCTACTCCCGTCATTTTGCATCTTTCATAGAACTTACGTCAAAAAACAAATGTAAAGTGTTTATTTAAGCTACATAATTAAAAAAAAAAAAAGTTAGTTGCAAAATCCAGCACTCATAAGTTAGGAAATTCAAAATTAATATGAAGCTTATAGGGATGCTATGCCTAGTATTACACTCAATTCATTTATCCAAGTTTGATGTCACTAATTAAATACCCTGTATTTTGTAAGGCATGTAGAAAATGATATTGAACTAAAGTTGTATGGGCTACAATGACTCATGACAAAGATAAATTCTATGCAACACAGCAACCTGCTGCCACCACTTAACAGCAAAAATATTCTGTGAGCACTTCTGCACAGTGAAGTCAGATTAGGTGAATAACGTTCACCCTTTGTCAGTAAGGGATGTTTCTTTCTGAAGCAGAAGAAATTAGACGGGTTCAGATGAATAGCCAAAAAACAAGGAAAGTTATCCCAGGCTTCTTGAATGGAGTTCCCCGCCCCCAAACCTTCTTTCTGTAGAAAATCTGTTCTGGTTATGTGGTACTTCAGTGTTTGTGATGAGTTTATAGCACTGTGGTGTTGGACACACAGTACTTTCAGAGGGTTGTGGATGAAATTCATCCTTAGTTTTTGATGTAAAGAGGCAGAAGTTCCTGATGCAGTGGGCTACTTATGACTTCCCTTCTTCTGTCATTCCTTAGTTAGTCCCCTCTACATTGCACTGTTGACAGGGCCATTGGATTTGTCTTAAAATATTTATGCTCACTAATTATTTTGTCAAGTTGCTGAAATTTCCTGACAACAAACAAACAAAACCAATCTTTTAATTATCTTTGTTTTGGTAAAATTTTAATAGAACCTCTTGCAATAAAATTAGGTTCTCCTCTGGCCTAAGGGTCCTCCTCAGTAATGTATGTGTGGTCTGCTGCAAAAAAAACCAGCTTGGAAAGCTTATACCATAATAAATCTTTCATAAATATCTTTATTTTAAGAAAATATTCCCCTTTCAGAAAAAAAAATTCTTTTTAAAGCAGTATGTTGTGAAACATTTCTCTGTGTTCTGTATCTCCAGTTTAGGAAAAGCCTTGAGGTAGACATTTTTGTATAGACCGCAGTCAGCAACTTGAAGAAGTGCTTTATGCTACTAAAAATATGTTAAGCCTAGCAAAAAAAAAAGTCCACTAATGAAGCCAGGCAATGTTGTATCGGCAAAAGTCTGGTGCAGACAAGATTCTTCAAGATTAAACTATAGATAAATGGTTTTACAGACAGAGAGAAGCAGCCTTTTGTGATTGCAATTTATTACTCTTGTCTCAAAAATTAAGGGACAGATGTTAATTAGTCTGTACATCATCTGCAGCTTAGAAAACAGTTTTTTAAATAAGATTCTTCCAAAAGCACCTGTGACTATATAGAGCCTCTAAAAGTACATCTGGTATATAAAAAAATAAAGCATGTTCTGCCAACAATAAGAAAAAACCCTAAAAAACCCAAGAAATAATGCCGTGTCCTTCTGGTGTTCTTCTGATGACCTGGTTATAAACAAACTGTAGTTTATATCACTTATGCACAGTGGTTTCCCTTCACAATTTTTCTGGTGAAGAAGAAAGATTAGGTTAACAAAATAAACGCATGTTTGTGATATCGGTCTTTCATGTACTGTATACATATATACGCAAAAATAAAAAGAACTTCACTGAAAATGTTGTATTTTAACTGTGGTTTTATTCAGGCAAGAGAAAAGAACTGAAGTTGTCATTTGAATCTGCAAAAGATAGAAGAGATGAGAAGACAACCTTCTGATAGCATATTGTGATTCACTTAATCATTATTCTTTAATAATTAATTTTTCTATAAATTTTCTCCTTACAGCATACTCATAAGATTAGAAAATATTATTTCCCGCCTGAAAGCATGAATATTAAGACCCAAAACTGGTTTACCCAGGATTCCACAGTTTGAGATCAGCTGCTAAGCCATCTTTTCCACTCAGGTCCAACATGTCTTCTGTAGAAATCTTAAAAACGGAAGTAGCTAAACAGAACTAAACTGTCAGAGACATCAGAGATGACATACATTTAGTCCACCCCCTTATCAATGAAAGCTCAAGGAAAAAAACCCCATCATATGTGTCCTTCTGTTTTCAGTTCTAACATAGTAAAAACATGCCATATAAGCAGAATTAATGCTTACTAAAGAATTTAAGTATTCAGCAGTCATTGCCAGGAAAAAAAGTAAGGTGTAATATGATAGAGTGAAGGGAAATTAGAATTAAACTCCAGATAATGATGAATGGGTAAATTCGTGAAACTAAAGCAGAGGTCTGCTGAAGTGTGATTAAGACACATTGAGCAGTAATCCCAAATGTTAAGCAAATGTTTGTGAAGACTTCCTAATAGCTTTTTTAATAATTATTTGTTTTTAAATTATTATTTGGATGGCTGAAAGACCTTTGTGAGGAAAGGTAACAGCTGTATTAATCTGAGAGATAAATTAAATCCCTATTAAAAATAGCAGATATTAAAAAAAAAGAAAATAGAAGAAAAGAGTTATTGGCCACGTTTACATCTTTAAATTTGAAACTCCCAATGAAAAAAACAGTAACACACTCAGCATTGTTAACTGCTAACTGTAACTGCTCATGGTCATGAGCTGTAGTTTCCAAAAAGATCATCCAGAGCAAAAACTTAGTGAATGACCAAAGGAAGACAGAGAAAAAAGTGTGGCTCAGTGTGGTTAAAGAAAATAAAGGCATCAATTTTTCTGAGCAGAGGAAGTAAATAGCAGCAAAACTCACTTAAAATGCAATTCTCTATTGTCCTTGTTCAGGTGACGTTGCTCCGAGATATGAAACGTATAGTAATTGCAGAAATCAGTGTTAAGAACAAAAGGAGTTTTCACAAGGTACATATTTTCAAGCCATCAAAAATTCTTCTCAGTACTTTCTGTTGTTTTCTTTGCACTTCAACACTTCATAAATGAGTTAGATGCAGTTTCTCTTGGAAGGGATACTCAGCAAATTTGCAGATGACAAAAAACTCAGAGGAGCTGTTAACTCCCTCAAAGGCCCTACAGGGAGACCTCAACAAATTAGAGGACTGGGAAATCATCAACCTTATGAAGTTCAACACGGGGAAGTGCCAGATTCTGCACCTGGGAAGGGATAACCCTGGATGTATGTACAGACTGGGGAAGGAGATGCTGGAAAGCAGTGCCACAGAAAAGGACCTGGAGGTCCTGGTTGATGGCAAGTTGAATATGAGTCAGCAGTGCCCTGGCAGCCAGGAGGGCCAACCATGTCCTGGGGTCATCAGGCAAAGCATCACCAGCTGGTCGAAGGAGGGGATTGTCCTGCTCCGCTCTGCACTGACGTGGCCTCACCTTGAATATTGTGTGCAGTTTTGGGCGCCACAATATAAGAAAGATATTAAGCTGTTAGAGAGTGTCCAAAGGAGGGCAAAGAAGATGGCAAAGGGCCTTGAGGGGAAGCCATATGAGGAGCAGCTGAGGTCACTTGGTCTGTTCAGTTTGGAGAAGAGAAGACAGAGGGGAGACCTCACTACAGTCTACAACTTCCGCCTGAGGGGAAGAGGAGGGGCAGGCACTGATCTCTTCTCTGTGATGACCAGTGACAGGACCTGAGGGAATGGCCTGAAGTTTTGTCAGAGAAGGTTTAGGTTGGATATGAGAAAGAGGTTCTTCACTCAGACATTGTTTGGGTGCTGGAACAGGTTTCCCAGGAAAGCGGTCACAGCACCAAGTCTGACATAGTTCAAGAAGTGTTTGGACGATACTCTTGGGAACATGATGTGACTCTTGGGGATGGCTAGGAGTTGGACTCAATGATCCTTGTGGGTCTCTTCCAACTCAGCATGTTCTGTGGTTCTGGGATTCACCACCAAGGTCAATAGTCCATGTAATCTTCATTGTCATTGCTGTTGTTCATGTCAGGAGCTGTTGATGTACCTGGGATGACCTCCTGAGCAGTGTGATAACAGTAAAGCTGCTTGTAGAAGACGATTGCATTCAGGTTTGACCACAAGCTGTGGTTGCAGTTGTTGCTGGGTTAGATGGTTGGTTGGTTGATTGGTTGGTTTCATTCCTGCTTCTATTCTTCATTGTGTTAGGATTTTTTGGGGGTTTCTCTGGGGGGGCAGAGGGTGGCATGTTGGAAATATTCAGCCTGTTCTATTGCATAACAGAATAAATTTAAAACATTTAATGTCTACACTGTCATCAGTCAGAAGTTAAGGTACTTGTACATATGGCAGTACAGTCAATATAAAAAAAACCCTATAAAACAGTCTGGTTTTATTATTATTCCATTGTCCTGTGATCAAAATAAGACAACTTCCTTATTATATCTGTATCTCTGATTTCTGGGTGTCATTTCATATGTGTTATCACTCTGGGATTATTCTACGCTTCCTATGACTTTCCCTTCTGTCTAACTTGAGAAGATGGTATATTGCAGAAATCACCAAGAAATATCTTCTGTTAACTGAGCTCTAAACTATGTCATATGTTGAAAGAAGTTCATTTGAAGACCAGTTTCAACACTCTTTTTAGATGAAACACAATACTAAAATCTCTGATACTACCTCATAAATTATTTAAAAAGTTAATTTCTGCTGAAAGTTCTTTAGTAAACCATTGTTTATTAATTGCCGCTGTTCATTCTCTCTTTAATAATAAAGTGAGCACCATTAATGAATGTGTCTGTTCTGCCTTAGGTATTATATCTCCCTCTAGACCATGCCAAAAACCTTATACAAATAAGCCAATAATCTTAATCAATACTCCTCTACAATGTACATTCGTTAAGATTTGGCCTAGCATGTGTTTCTCTTGCTTTTGGGAATTCCAGAACAAAATTATTTCCTTCAAACAGTCAAGTAGATCTCTTTGTATGCCATATGCGTCATCTGTTTTACATGAAATAGACCAGACTTATAACACACTGCACTAAGAAGTACATCGTATGCACCTGAGCTTCTTTGATTAACCCTATTATTTAAATCTGCTACTCCAATATGATGTACACAGCTTTGATTCAGTGAAATGCAATTATTGTATTGCACTACTGGCAAAATTGTTGCCAGAACAGTACACACTTTTTTTATTCCCTAATTTTTTTCTGATGGTTAACTAAATTATGTACTTGAAATCATAGAATAATAAAATACTAGTTTGGAAGGGAATCTCAAGAATTGTCTGGTGCAAACTCTCTTGTCGAAAGTATGGTCTAGATAGCCCAGCACCCTGTCCTGACGAATCTTAAAAGTGTACAATATGGGGAATCCACCACTTTTCTGGGTGGATTATTCCAATGGTTGATTTCATTCTGAAAAATTTGACCCTTGTGTCTAAATGAAATCTCTCCAGAAGTGACTTGTACCCATTACCCATTGTCTTTTCCACGCTACTCCTTGTAAAAAGGGAATTTCCCATTTTCTTTATAGTGACCCTTTAAATACTGTATCATGGTGATAAGGTCTAACCTAAGTCTTCTTTTCTCAAGGCTGAATAAACCCACTTCCTCCCAGTTCTTTGATTATCTTTGTAGTCCTTCCTTGGACCCTCTTCACATGTTTTTTGGGTAGTCAAGACTAAAACCAAACATGCTATTCCAGTTGTGGCCTGACAAGTGGTGGGTAGAGCGCATCTCTGCTGGTGATGCTCTTGTTGATGCCAGCATCCTGTTGGCTTTCTTTCTGTGCTGCAGCAGCACACTGCTCATTCATATTGAGCTTGTTGTGCACCCAGACCCACAGGTCCCTTTCTAAAGAGCTGGTCCCCAACCATGTAGATCCCAGACTGCACTGCATTCCCAAATTGTATTTCTCATCAGCAAGACCTTACACTTGTCTTTGTTGAACTCCATGAGGTTCTTGTCTCACTCTTCTTGCATTCATGTCCTATGTTCTTCCACTATTTACATCTTCCTACAGGGTGGCTCTCCCTTCTGAAGTGTCCACTTCCCCACTCAGTGTTTGGTATGACCAGCAAACTTCATCAGGGTACAGTTAATTCCATCATCCAGATCACAGCATTGGGCCCCACTTATGACAGATTGCCAGTTTGAAAAGGAGGTGTTTACCACCACCCTCTGGGTGCAGCCTCTCAACCAGTTCACCACTCACTGCACAGACCACTTGTCCAGATCGTAACATCAGTTTCTCCAGAAGGAGGCTGTAGGAAACTCTATCAAAAACCTTGGAGAAATCCAGGTAAACAATGTCCACATCTTGCCCCACATCAACCGAGCATGTTCCTTTGTCATACAAGGCAATCAGGTTTGTCAAGTACAATTTACCCTTGGTGAATCTGTGCTGGTTTTATTTCCCAGTCATGTGCTTCATCTGACTTTTGCCTGCCCCAGATGGATTCATCCCATAACTTTCCCAGGGACTAAAGTAAGACTGATGGGCCTATAATTTCTTGGATCTTCCTTTAAGCCAAACAAAACAAAGATATTGATGTGTTTCTCAGATAATTAAAATCTGTCTCTCTAGTCAAGTTTCAGAAGCCATTATTTCCTGCTCTACATTTGAGGCTAGGTTGGATTCCCTGCAATTAGGAAGACTCTAAAAGCATTAACACTCATAATTTTCTTGTGGTCAATTTTGCTGTTAAATACTGTGAAATACTGGTGGAAGACATATATTAAAATTTAGTATGGACATAATATCTAAGAGTGTTTATTTTTATGAAGTATATCTGAGCTTTATAGATGTGTTGCATTACACTCATTACACAAAGATCTTTCTCAAGACACAGTGTATTCCTGCAAAACTGACAATAGACTAAATTAAAAAGGATGCCTTTGAAAAAAGGAATTTCAAGACAAAAGACTGGTGTTAGCTGCACTGATATACCCTTTGGTAAATGAACAGTAGTTCCAGGAAAAAAAGTTACTTTCAGATAGAACTGGAATTCATTTCAGGATTAAGAACAGATTTACCTTGATTTAAAGATTCTATTGTGTGAATATATATACTGGATGCCTCCTGTACCCTCTTCCCCTTTAAGAATTTTACTGAGAAACTATTTTTGCATAACCATGGTCTTTTTTTTTTTTTATTACCTAAATCTGTTAGAGCATTACAAGATACACACAGAGATTATAGAATGTGGTAATCACTTTGAAGGGAGAACATTTTGGAAACTTCCAGCTAGGAATTAAAATACAATATCAGTTATGTTTTTAATGTTCAATTCCTACTCCAAAAAGCCCACTATCACAGTGCATCATAATGGGAAAAAAAAAAGTAAAAAAGCAGAAACAGAATTAAACCATTCTCGCATAATTTTTATACTGAAACAGAATAAAATTCTTTAAACACCCTAAATATATCGTCTTTATGACTTTATGGTTATGGAAGACAAGAGCCAGTGGCATAAAATTTCTATATGAACAAAAAGTATAAGGTATTTGACTCTTTATGTGGTGTGCTAAAAAGGCACCTTTGATGTTAGACATTTGGCTGATCCGTTCACTTAGGTAAACTTTCATACCAGTATCACTGTGCTCTTTCAGGTGTTTTTTCATAATAAATTATGAATGTGTACGGGTCAATATGAATAAATAACATGAATGTGTTTAACTACATATCGACAATTAAAGACCTAAACATATTTTTTTTTCTTTTTCTCTGTAAGAGATTTCTCTTTAATTCTTTTCACAAAATTCTTTGCTTTACCAAGTAATGATTAGAGAAGAAAGGACATTTTAATTTGTTTTAAGTATACAACAAATATAAAACTTTAGCCATCAAACTGAGACTAACGGAGGGTTCAATACTTGTGAATATATTCATTAGCTCTGTGAATGAAGAGAAGTTATTACTTCTTCCTTTCACTATGTAGCAAATTACTCTGGTAATGGAGGTCTGAGGAAACGCATAACAGACTTTGAAGGTAAAATATGTTGTTATTCTCAGAAGGTTTGTCTTGTGTGATTTGGAATCTCTGCTAGTAAGCTACTTTACCACCTACATTAACAATTGCAGCATAGAAGCAAAGGTCATGCTTTAAACAGCACAATAAAAAGTTCAGACCCCTTTCCTTCCTATGCAAATGCCTTAACATTTGCTTTATATCAGATGGAATTTTATTTTCCCTTGTTATTCAGACCAAGAAAATGAGCTCTCTTTTTCATGTAGTTCATTTTTTTTATACTGCAGTCTCCAGATATCGTTGTCAACAGTGAACAGGTAAAACTTTGCAGTTATTTTCATTATATACTTAGATTTCTTAATGCTTTGTTCAAATTAATTTTGTTTACTTTTCTTTACATATTTATTTCTAACAGAACTTTTCTCTTTGTAAGGTTGATATATCACTAATATTTAGAAGAATCTTCCTATACTAGATCTTCCAAATAAAGTGCATTAATATGTTCAGCTATAATAATAAAGTATGAATCATAATTTCAATGCAATATGGCTTCTTAGGCTCAGAATCAAAACTGTCCAAAAGCAGTTGTATAACTAATTCCATAAAGTACATTGCTTTAAGATTTCTAAGGCAACTATCTAGATGACATAAAAGTCAACTAAAAGAAACTCTACTGGACACTAAAGGGTGAGAGGAGACGGGTAAATTGTTTGTGTTTTTCTCTACTGACTGTTATAAAGTTCACTTAAGAATTAGGATTTCTCTTCCTCTGTGGTTCATCAATTTCCATAAACAAATACTTAAAACATGCGAAATAAGTGAAGTCTTTAAGCAAACATTCAGTCACAGGGCAATGTAAAATTCACTTTTCTTCTTCATGCTTCTACAAGCCCAATTAACTAAGATGTTAACTGGCAAAGATTTTTATTACTTTGTTCTTCTTGTTTTTCTTTTTTTTTTTCCTTTTTCCTCTTATTTTTTTTCTTTTCCTTTTTCTTTTTGTTATTCCTTTTCTTTCCTCTTTTTTTTTCCTTTCCCCTGGATCTATTAATGAATTCTGTTAAACACATTCACAATAGAAGACAAATCATATTTATGGAATATTTGTTGTGACATGCTTTTCAGTTGTTTGTCCTTTCCTCTCCTGTATATATATATCCAGGGCGTAAACTGAGACTGAGATACAACTGTAAAACAGAAGGTGTAAAGCTGAATGACACAATGGTTCTATCATGAAAAATAGCAAATTTGTTTTAATATTGTGTAGACAGAGTTCCAAATAATTTCATCCTTGCAAAGTTGTTCCAACAAGAATTCTGCTGGTCTCTTGAAGTGTCGATTACGTCTGCAAACAAACATTAGATTCAGCAGAGTTATCAAACATTTGGCAGAACTCTAAATTTTTCTTTCTTCTCTTTGTTCTAGATGAAGCCTCCCTGCAACATAATGACACATCACAACAGCATCATGGTCTACATTAGGGTTTAAAAAAATCACCAACTGATAAATATTGCTTTTGATAGCTCAGGTCATAGGCTTGATCTATGTCTTAGTCCTGCAGAGATGTAGCTATTTTACAGTTACATCTTCTTAAGCCAAACAAACTGCAAGAAAGGTGTTTTAAAAAGCATATTCTGTTATTGTGGAATTCTTTCACTAACCAAAATAAATTTCTCTTCAGCACCTCAGGACCTCAATGACTTCTTGAAACTGAGTAGTCCTAGAATAAAGAGGAGAATAAATACAAGAATGGAAGAACAAACTAATCAAAACCCTGCTCTGGAAGTAACTTGAAAAAATGTATGATGATGTGACTAGATTTATGCCTCCTTAGAAGTCTTAGAAGTCAAGAAGACTTGAATAGAAATGCCTACTTAGAAATACGTAAATGAAAGGACAGACAATCAGCAGGAAGACTTATTTCTCACAGTAACAGGTTCTAAAGCACTGATTGTAAAAACTCATTGCAATTAATTTATTCAATTCAGTAAGGAAGCTGCATTATGCTCCTACTCTCCATAGCTTCTATCTGTTGTCAGCCGTGGGGCAGCCACAGGCTAATTGAGATTACATTAGGGCTGAAGTAACCCATCTATAGTGAATATTTACTTCTGAAAACTTGGTTCCTAACTCATAATCTCTTTTAAGAGACTGTTGGCTGGTAGAGAAGGTCATGGCTGCTGTATTTAATAGCTCTTAGTCATCTTTGGCAGTAAGAATTATGTATAATATAACATTTCATATGTATATGAAGCCGATCAGATATACTTTTTGAAAAAAATGTGAACTAATTAATTTTGTGAAAATATTGGACTAGTAGAACAGAGGAGTAATCTTGGAACACATCTACCACCTAGTAGACAAAATCAATACAAACCCCAGACCCTTTCAAATTTAAAATTAACTTTCAAAAAGGTAAAGAATTTGTACAGTAATGAGCCATGGGAAAATAGAAAGAATTCTTGTCTTGTAAGAGAAATTGAGAACTTACTGAGGGTTCAGGACTCACAGTTAACTGCAGAATAAAGAATGCTACAGAGTCCAGAATAACAAGTAGAATTTTGTCAAGGTATGTTAATATTTCTTGTTAAGGAATATTGCCACAAAGCTTTGTCTCAGAAGGCTGCTTTGGTATTAGAAATCTTGCCTTTGAGTTACACAGGGAAAAAAATTCATCAGAATAAAGTATTTTGTTGTTCAGAAACTGTGGAAAGTATCAACTGATAATGAAAATCTTTTATAATGCCTAGGATTCAGAATGATAACTGAACAGGATGTATACTTGTTCAGATGCATATGCTGAACAATTCCAATAAATGAAATAGATCCACTCATATAGAATAAGTATAAGCTTCATTCTTGGTTAAATCTAAACCTAGGAAGATAAAGCAAGAATAGATGAGCATGCATGAAACTGAATAATAGGAAGTGAAACACAGCAATCCTGAATCTGAAGAAAAAAATACTTTATTTAAGGTGTGTTTTTTTACAATCCCACATTTGACCAACAGTCTTTGAATGAAGAACTTTACAGAGACGACTTATAATTCTGTTCAATGTAAGCTAATTTGCTTAACATCTGAATTAATAGCTCTACGTAGTTTGTCTGTTCCTTATGTACTTTGGCTGCTACAGGTGAGTTAGAATGAATGTATGTCTAGAATGATGCATAAAATGTTTGCTGGTCAAGTATTTAAAGTAGCAATATATTTCCTCAAAGTGAAGACTCAAGCGTGCTCAAAGACACATTCATATTCTAAGCTTGCTTATTGTATGTATTGTGCTTCCTGGAATCAGTCTAAATCAGCAGACATGAAAAAATTTCCCACTGTTTGCTATGCTTTTGGGTAAAGATGTAGTGGAGGATCTGCCAGAAAGGAGCTAATGGTTTATATTGAGAGAAGTATTCAGATTATGTTTAAAACATTTTGGGTTTCTAGTATAATTAAATTAAAATGCTTACTTTATTTATCAGATCTCCCTTGAAATGTTTCATTAATTAAATCTATAGACCTCTATGCTCATGACTGCAGTCAGCATTTTCTTTCTTTCAACTCAACATCTTTTTCTTTTATTCTTACCTTCAAGTTTTAATGAAAATAACTTAATTCTGCCACTAATTTAAGTTTCAGAATACCCTAGAATATTTTCAAATATTAGTTTTGTAAAGTATGACAGTAAAAATTTCTTTTTTTTTTTTTCTAGGGATAATTTAAAGCACCTAGATCTCAAGAGGCAGAAGAAATGTGTTTAACTGTGGGGGTAGAGTGGGGGAAATCCTCCTATCACCATGGTAGCAAGTGGTCTTTGTCAGTGCTTGTGCTTATGTTTTGCGTAAGAAGAGATTATGGTCATTCAGACTGCAGAACTGTAATGTCATTTTGAAAATGCACTGGGACCAGACATAACGCACTGTTCTATGAATTCTGAAAGTGCAATTAAAAGCAGACCAGTGATGACAGCAAGGTCTTAACTTGCTTACACTGAGGGCCATGAACATCAAATTTTTCAGCCAGGGGTGAAATAGCATCTTCATAATTAACCGGTCTTAGAAACTACAACATGCCAACTGCACCTAGTATCCCCAAGAAATTTTAGAATGGCAAGTTTCCCATAAAAATCATCTTTTTTTAAGATCACAAAAATGCACAGCACTTGAAGGAACAACGTAGACATAGTAGAATGATGAGATTAAACTTTCAGAAACGTGATGGAGAAGTACTGCTAAGATTTATCAGGTTGTAGCACCTGATGTATATAGAAGCCCAAAATGCACCACCTGCATTTCAGAAAATATTGTATCATGAGGCCAAAGCATCAACTACAAAATAAAATTAATAAATCTTGAAAGGTAAAGACCATTTGTATGGTGCAACATTGAAGTCTAGTTATGGTCAATCTAATCTATTAATGCAGTTATTTACAAGAATACAGAATCAACGACATTACTACAACCAGAGTGCAGTAAAGGCGCAGGTTATAATGACACTGAATGAATTTTATGTGAAGGTAAAATATCAGAATAAAGTCTTCTCTTGCAGACCACAGCTGTCACCACAAATTTTAAAAACAAAATCTGATTGTGAGTGTGGTGGATGGGTGCATAAATTTCACAGTTTTATTGGAACAAAAACCAAAGAAGTTTTTCCTCTCCTAGTCATTGCCTCATTCTGCCATACAAGAGAAGCAGTAATAAAAATAGATCCTCCAGTTTCAGTGCTTAGATATCTTCCTCTATATCTGTTTCACTCTTAATAATTCTTGAAGACTAGGTGATGACATCTGACTAAAATAGTTTCTTTCAGGTGGAATTATATCAACCTTCCATAAACAGATTTTTATTTTTTTTCTGTATCTTTTCTGGGTGTATCTTACCTGACTTAAAACAATTGCCTTTTTTCATAGCCATGTGTTTTTGAAAGCCAACAGTTACTCCATAAGCAGTTAACCAAGCAAGTCTAATTCCTATGCAACTGCTTACATGCAGTGAGCTCCTAGCCTATATCAAAAAGTCTTGTTTTTAAAAATCATCTCTTTTACTTCATATTGATTACTGATCACTCTGTTATTAATATTATATGTTATATTCCTAGGGCATGGGACGAAGTGTGTGGAATCCAAGTCTTTTTAGTTTTAAGGAGAGCACAGTTGTGCCATTAATATATTTCATTAGGAAATTAGCATTTTTCTACCACCATTGATAAAAATAATATAAAAAATATATATCCCCCCAACTGTTCTGATTTTTTCCCATTATATTATCAGCACAAACTATGCTTATTTTTCTTTATATTTCTCATAGTTCTTATACTAATGCCCAGAAGAAAATGATTTGTCATGCGACAACACTAATAAATCCTATGTATTTTGTCTGTATAAAGAAACATACATTTTATCAAAGAATAAAACCAGAGTGTGTCAAAGTCTACCTTTGAGAGGTCTAACGGCATTTGATCTAATTTCTAATTTTGATCTATAGTTTTATTTCTTCTCAGTTCCTCAGGTCAGCATTAAGCCATCTCCCAACTTTTTCCCCCTCAAATAAAAATTTCTGTGTGGTTCTGAAAGTAAGTTAAGCTTCTATACTGTAACCCAGAACAGTGTGTTCAATTATTTCCGATTTTCACCTATCTTAGGCCTCCGAGATTAACTGTATTACAAATGTAATTGCTTTCCTGAGCTCAGGAAAACAGAAAATTGTTGATTTTTTTGTGAAAAAATCTGAGATAAAAACATGGTAGTTTTTACGTGTACACACCATGGATCCAGTCTAAAACCTAGATTTTCCTGCTTAAGTAATTTTTTAAAAAGTAGGGAAAAGGTGAGAAAAGACAGTAATTATTTTCCTGTAGGAACTTTTTTCACTTGGAAAATTTGAACTGAGTGGCCTCAGTAGGAGATGCTTCCTTCATTCATCTTTTTCTAGTAGACAAATCTACTACCAAAAAAATCTCAAGCTTTTTTCTTTATGAAAAGATCTGAGGTGGCACATATGCTGAAGATCATGTTCTGCCAGAAATCATAGTCCACATGTGCAGACTGTAGTTAACTATATTCATCAGATTTAATTAATAATGTCATACATGAAGAAAAAGTGAATTAAATTATGCAAGTAATTGAAAAAAAGGTAAAAAATGTACTGAAACAATTACGAGCATCTAAACTGCATGTTTTTTTCCAATCAAAAAATTGCTTTAATGAAAATCAATGGAATTTCTTTGAATGATGCAAAATGATCACTTTTTCTAAATTTTGTTCTGAGAACTGTTTATTTAAATATTTATAGTTAAGTATACCTTCCACATCCAGACATTAAAAAAAAAAAATGTAAAAAATGCTATTTTTTTCTCCATTATATTGTTTCAGAGAAGTCCCCATGGAGTTTGTTTTCCACTTATTAGTAGTTTTTCCAATCTGAAAATAAAAGGAAAATACAAAATACAAAATATTTCCCACTGGGAAAATACTTTCCCAATCATTAAAATTCCAAAGAGAGGAAGATCTTGAATATATTTGAAAGTTCTTCCTTTTGAAGGGATTATTAGTCACAAAGAGTATTTTATTAATGATGAAATCTGTTCATCAACCTTACTCTACTAAGCCACTTGGGCATTCCACACCATTTTGAAAGCTACAGGCTAAAACCTGAAGCCAAAAAATGATAAAAAACACAGGACAAAAATACAGCAAATATTTGGGAAGATTATTTTCTTCCTTCTATTCCTAGTCTCTGCTTATTCTTCCCTTTTTTCTCTTTAACAAAAAGACTTTAAAATGGACTGCAACAAAATTATTTGGCTCTATGTTTCAAATCTCTTTTCACAAGTGTTGTTTTCTTTTTCTTTCCTTTCTGTTTCAAAGAAATTAAACCCATTTACGGATGTATTATTAGGTTTTCTTTGCAAGTCATTACACTTCACTTTCATCTGTTAGTTGTAACCCTGAGTTATTTATATCTCTTGTCATTTAAATAAGCTTTTTTATTATGTAAAAGCACTTTACAAAAATTTCTTTTTGATTGCAGAGTCATTCTGTCTTCGATCTATTTTTTTAAAAAGTGTCACCCAATGTAAACAAAAGCATTTTGAGCATTTTTTCTTGTCAGCGTCACTTTTAAATCTTCCTACCAAGCTATGCCAATATTCAACCAGCAAGTCTTTACAAGCTGGTAAGTAGCAGCCTAACCTGCCAGACAAGATCCATCCAAATCCAATTCTCTGCTTAAGGTCATGGGCATTAAGAGATCTCCAGCATGACTTGCCTTTTTGTCTCTAGAATTCATTAAATATGAGATTTTCAAGACGTGATGCAGTCTGAATTTCCCTTCCTAAACTTCCTTTACTTTGTCAAATTCTAAAATGGATCTACTTTTTATGTTGTTTTCATTGCTGCTTCCATATAAATCCAAAAGAGGTGCAATTCCCAGACATTGTTCAGGCTAACCTCCCACTTTTTTGAGCAGACTATCTCCTTGTGTTCTGAACATGGATCACAGAAATTGTAGGCAAAACAATCTTTCTCTGCACCCATCAGCCAAGTTTATTTATCTGAGCCTAATGAGGACAGAGAGTCAGCTAAAGAGTCAGCTTCAGCACTGACTCCCATCATGATCTACCTGTTTAAACAGTGAAGGTTGCCCCTATCAGCCTCAAACTCTGCCTCTTAGGCCATCTCAGGTGATGAGTCTTCCAGTGTGGTTAGTATCAGAGTACTAATTTGCAGGATACCTTTTTCTATTATAGAGATGAAAAGGCTTTGGGAGACTTCCTTATTTTGAGACTTCAAACCTTCATGAAGCTTGCAGAGCTCTGTCATGTAATGGTCTTTTTATTTATCCAAACAATGGCATTCATCTTGTGACACAGAAACCACCAATCGACCTTCTTACAGAAAGGATTTCTCCAGTGCTAGGAGGTCTGCTGGCTGTACCTGTACTGATGGAGTGTTGTCACTATGACTTAAAATTGATCAGTGTCCATTTATCCAAGAAGTTACAGTGTCCAAGCCTTGCACATGCACACCTTATCTTAGCAAAAACCATCTCTTTTACTTTACAGATGTTGTTTCTTAGATCATGTATGCTCTCAGTTTAAGGATTAGTTGCCTGAATACTGTCCGTCATCTGCACTTCTCACCAGCTGATCAGCAAACACAGCAGCAAAATAGCCCCAGCTTTTCTATCAGCCCTGTCAGTAAAAAGCAATGAGCACAGAATTAAATAAATGGCTCTTGGCTGTGGCAGTTTTTGTGACAGTTCAGTTGTAAGGAAAACATAGCAATTCCTGACCTGTGTACTCTCCTTTAAAGTCTGTTTTACTGTGGTGAGAGTTCAAAGGAATTGCCAGATACAGAGAACCTTTGCTCTTCTCCTACTTTTTGTTCTGCACTTTGGTCACCACTTTTGGACTCTTTTGAACTATTCCCAGTGCATTGTAGCTTTGAGACACTTTCATGGCTTTTACCTTCTCTGTTTCCCAAAACCATTAGGAACCAGGCACTAGGAAGAAAGTATGTGATTAGGATAGATGCTGGTGTGTCTCTTCTAATCGGTGAAGATCATAGCAAACTAAACATGAGTAACAAGAGGACTACATTGCCCCCAGTAATTGACTAGAAGAGATGTGATTTAATTCTCTTTTTCTTAACTGATACAGTGTATTGCTGCAGTTAGATTTAAACCTAGAGGCAGTCACTTTCAGCTAAATCAAAGCAGAGTGAGAATAAGTACAGATACAAGTAGTGGAGAAGTTCAACATATTAAATAAATTTAGCTAAGGTAATCTGGTGCAACTTTCATGTGTAGTCATGTCAGTAGAATTTTCTATGGTAATTTTAATTTCAAAGAATTCATTTTAAATTCTTAGTTTTGAAAGGCAGAAGTAAAAATCTCAACATCCTAGGTTGGTGTTCTGATTAAAAGTAGACGATTGAGCCAAAGCTCAGTAAAATATATAATGGGATCTGCATTCAGAGTTTACAGATTTTGTATTTTACTTTGCAGTTAGAGGAGAGGAGGTGAAGGTGAAAAGATAATTGAAACAATATACAAATTAACTGAAAGATAGAAAGGTAATGGCATCCAGAAGCCCTGGAATACTTTTCCTGTTCAGATTCATATATATCTAGGCACACAAGGGATATTATTTCTACCCAAAGTGTCATTTGATACCATCTCCAGAAATGAAGGCTTGAGAATGAGAAGTGTAGTCTTGCCAGAGGCAGATGGAGATCAGACTGGGATTTGAGGACAAGGTTCAGTTGTCAAATTCCATGCTCCCTGCTAGGACCTTTCAACATAGCTCATTGGAGATGCCAGACATAACAGCACAGCTGAACAAAGGCACTTTTCCCTTTGTAAACCTTGGTCATAGTGCAAAATAGAAGGATATACAAGGGAGGAGTGTATTGCTCCTGTTGTGTGGCATCACCACAGTGAAGTAAAAAGGGATTGGAAGTATAAAAGATCAAGATCATTAAGGTGTTTGGTTTTTTTTTAGTTTGAGTGCAAGTTATGCTTTTAAGCTCTATCAAAAATTAGTTCGTTTTGTGATATGAATATCTAATCAGAATGGACTAATCAAGAGATTTCTGCTAATAATCTGGCTGTCACCAACTGAAAATGACTAAGCAAAAAGATCACAATATTTTCTTGATTCCAAGCCAAGGATAAAATACAGATGCATTTGTATATTTTATCAGACAAATATTTTTCACAAAGGTTGATATGTTTTAAAAAGACAGCCCTAAACATCCCTTCCCCCACTCAAAAAAAAATAATCCAAAAAACCCAAACAAATCAAACAATAAAAACAACTTGGTGATCTTATGGGTATTTTTAGAATGTGGAAAAAATGTAAAGACAATTAAGCAATAACTTTAGATCAAGAGAGCCTATTTTAACAGGAGAGATTATGAGAGCTCAGAGGCATGAGGATTTAGCCCAGTAAAACAAAGACTGAGAGGATATATAGTTGTTTTCTATAAATACATAAGTATGGGTAAATTGCAGAGAGGGAGAAAATCTATTCAAGATAAGAACAATGTTGACAGTAGAGCAAATGCGTATTCAGTAGCCATGAACACACTTGGGTTGAACTATCAGAGAAATGAGGGTTTGGAAAGTTTTCTGTAAGGAACTTTGTGGGTCAAAATGAAGCTCATTTTATATGAAGCTTGCAAAGTTTATGAAAAATATTTTGACATAAAAGCCTTCAAATGTGGAATATTGGGCTAGATGATCCCTGAAATTCCTTTCAGTCTTTATTCCTATGTACTTTAAACATAGTAATAATTTGGGATTACTAAAAAATAAAAATAATGTGACAATATGGCAGCTTACTGTAGATAGAGTTTGAATAAACAGAATAAGCTAGAGGAAAAGCTTTTCTTGTCAAAGGGAATTATACAAAATGAAAATATGAACTGTATAAAGATTTTTTTCATCCAAGCAACATTCACATTGTAAATTCTTAAATTATGTTATTTTGTAAAGTGTGTCTTATTTCTGTAACAAATTTCCACCAAAAATTTGAATCCCCACTTAAGTTGTGATTTTTAGCTGTTAATTTTGTGGGACACACGCCCAAGTCCCATGTCATGAAAATAAGTAGCACATTAACACAAAGTGCAGATAACTGAAAAATGTAGGTGATCTTCAACATAAAACAAAATTATATATTCCAGTTCTGATTTCATATTTGAGATTAAGGTATGGTGCATCTGAATTGTGGGCATGATGGCTGAAGTTTAGTCCCTGGCAGCCTTAATTCCTATGATAAGAGTCAGGTTTTAAAATTATTATCTCCACTGTCACACATAAGCTCTTCCCAGCAAATTCCTCCACAGATTACTAAAGAGTTAGCTATTATGTTTCCATCACCCCACAAAAGCCAAGCTGTTCTTCACAAAGTCTGAATCTTTCCTATATACATATCCCATGCAAAATAAGACATAGACCCAGTTCATTGTTACTTGAAATGCCACTGAACACCAGATGAACCACTGAAACTGTGCACATGCTCTTAGATACTCTAGCAACAGTGAGATTATTTGAACCACGTTTTAATTCCTGCATCACATTCTCACTTGTACCACGGGCTGGTACATAGCGTTAAAGAAGTACATTAATTTGTTTGACATGGCAATCATGACAGCTTTTGTAAGCCATAGGGGCAAGGCAGAGCCATTGCTGGAGAGTGCAAGTGCTGGATGCAACCAGGTGCTGGGGAAAGGAACATGTCATATCAGGTAGCACTGTAAGAGAGAGACTATACAGCTCAGCTAGAGCTTCTTACTTGATTAAGTGTCTGAATCTTGCTAGCTATTTTTTAAATATATGTATATATAAAAAAGAGAAAGGTAACAGAAAAAAAGGATTATAGCACAGCATTTTCTCAAGGGCAGTAGATGTCTTCCTCACTTCAAATGAAAGCTTTATTTTTGTCTTTGTGATAGCTGTATTGGACATAAATCACATCAAAACTAGGGACCAGCCATCTTCTCTCCCAAGAGAACCATTATCCTTACTTGAAACAAATCTTGTTCTGCACATAGCATCAACCTGAACACAGTCAAGGAAGTTGTGCAACACTCTTAAATAACCCTTTCATGTAAAGTCACAAGGAGAAACTCTTAAGGTAACCAGGGACTTTGAAATCTCTTAACTAAATTCTATGCTGTGTCTTAAAATTAGGAGTGTGAATTAAATGAATTTCAAGCGAAATGAGATTAAAGCTTACAGCAATTTCAGTTTGTCTGAAGAGCTGAGCAAAAATTTCTTTGGCATATACACATCAACGTTGCTGGATGGAATCTCACAGCCAACAAAACAATAATTGGTATTGATTCTTAAAATAAAAGAAAAAATTCTCCAAGCAATGTTAATATAGATACGATAGAGAGCAGCTCTTTAATGAAGGCCTTCAGATGCACACAATACATAGGTGCACACCTACATACAGAATTCTTACAGGTCCTAGGCCTTCTATCCTGTTTTGTCTACTATATATCTTATTATTCTGGTCCAGGTGCACATCTCAACAGAATGTCGCTGCTAAAGTCTATTGCCTTGAAAAGATGGTTAAAAGATAGTTAAACCAAAGCTCAGAAATGTGACACACAAACTGTGTGAAAGTAACTGTCCAAAGTGAAAGAAAACATGACATGACCAGTTTTAAAAGAAATCCTAAGCCAAAAATCATACTAAAAAACAGAGTGGAATCATGGAAACAGGACTATTATGCAATGATACAAAGAAATCCAGCATTGCTTTTTTTTCTGCTGTTTTCATTCGTTCAGATAATATTCAGAATGCTGCTATGATTTTTATTAAATTTCACAGAAATTTGGAAGAATATAAGACTATTTTAAGAAGGCTAAAAGTCTCCTCTTTGTTTTGATAGTGTCTCTTTCTCATTTGCCAACATGGTGAAATACCATGAAAGAAGACATGGAAGTATCATAGACTCATCAAATTGTTTAAGTTTGAAAAGATCTCTGAGATCATGGAGTCCAACCATCAAACTAGAACTGCCGTATTCACTACTAAACCACAAGTGCCACATCTACACATTTCTTGAACACATCCAGGGATGGTGATTCCATTTTTTTTCCCCTCCATTTATAGACATTGAAATTCTCAAAGCAAGATATCTCAATATTACATTATCTTGGTTTGGGCAGTTCATGCACAATCTTACTGCTGTTTCATTATCATTTTCTGTTGTTACTCGGTTATTCAGTTGTTTGAGAGGTGACAAGCCAATTTTTCAAGTTATGTTAAAAATTAAAGGAAGTGCAGTCTTGAAAAAATGATTAACTGGTGTCTTAATTTTCCTGGTGGTTTAGTCATAGTAATGGTAAGTTGATGAAGAAATGAACTCAGTGTAAACACTCCATTCAGTTGAAAGATGCTTATTTGAGTGTTAAAAACTTTTACATCAATGTTACTTTGAACACACTACACAGAGCACTGTTAAATTACAAATGAGGGAGTTAGATCATTACTACTGTAGGATAAAAGGGAGGAGTAAGTGTCTTCTCTATTTGGGTTCAACATCCAAACAGGATGTGAATGCTTACCTTATTGAAAGAAAAGAATAACCCTTCTTACATTAATCTTCAACGTGACTTTGAAAAGATTATTTACTAACCCAAATGAGTTTTGTTTTCTGACTGACAGCTATTTAAAAAGATTAAACAAAGTGTATCTGATCACAGTTTTTCATGGTAAAACATATAGATTGTGAGACATCATGCAATTATTTACTAGAGTTAAGTACACTGGCATTGAGGAGATACAACACCTGAGTTTCATGCTGCCCCTTCCTTAATCCCTTCACTGATTTGCCTGATCAATAGCCAGCTCTTTCAAAGCTGATTTCAAAGCTCAACTCTCCTAAGTGTTTATTAATGCTATCTGACATGACTGCTGTCTTCACTACCTCCCTCCATCCTAGTCTACATGATTAGTACACTACAGTTTCCCACAGCCTGTAGTGTACCCTTGTCCTTTTGGAGAGGTAAAGTATGTTGGAGCCTTCTAGGAATTACTGCAGTAAAATGATAAAGCAATATTACAAGGTTATTTTAAAAAGGCCAGTGACCTACTTTGGAGGCTTTTTTGAGAACATCTGTATGGAAAACTGATACTGTGCATCACTTATGCACAGTATCCTGACTAGGCTATAGCTTGAGTCCAGAAGCTTCCTAGTGTAAATGGGGCAGCTTCACCAAGATGAATGAAGAAACCCATTGTCTATGGATGCTGAAACACACAGTGTTGACCTGAGGGAATGGCCTAAAGCTGTGTCAGAGGGGGTTCAGGTTGGATGTCAGAAAAAGGTTCTTCACCCAGAGGGTGACTGGATGCTGGAACAGCTCCCCAGGGAAGTGGTCACAGCACCAAGCTGACAGAGTTCAATAAGTGTTTGGATGGTACTCTCAGGCACATGGTGTGATTCTTGGGGATAGTCCTATGCGGGTCCAGAAGCTGGACTTGGTGATCCTCGTGGGTCCCCTCCTATTCTTTGATTCTGTGATTCTTTGTTTTTTCATATTGCATGCTTCTAAGCTGATGAACATCTATTGACATCAATGGTAAAACATCAGTTAGATTCTCAGTTATATCTTCCAGGTATATTATCAAGCTCATACTCAATAAAGAGTGATAGAAATCAGTTGTTCAGAAAAGGGCAACAGGTTCATGAAGGGTCTAGAAAACTTCTTATGAGGAATGGCTGAGGGAGCTGGGTTTGTTTGTCCTAGACAAGAGGATGCTCAGCTGGGAACTCGTCCCTCTCTACAACTACCTGAAAGGAGGTTGTAGTGAGGTAGGGACAATCTCTTCTTCTATGCCCGCAGTGAGAAGATAAGAGGAAATAACCTTAAGCTGAGGCAGGGAAATTTCAGTTTACATATTAGAAAAAAATTTTCATCGTTAGAGTGGTCAGGTATAGGAATAGGTTGCCCAGGGAGGTGGTGGAGTCACCATCCCTGGAGCTGTTCAAGAGGCATCTGGATCTGGCATTGGGTGATATGATTTAGTAGTTAAGAGGTTAAAGGGGTAATGCCGGGTGGACAGTTGGACCGGATGATCTTGTAAGTCTTTTCCAACACTGATGATTCTATGATTCTAAAAGTAGTTTTACCACAACCAAAAAATAAGTACAATTCTTCTTTTGTATACAGAGGATCCAATTTACAATGCCAAATATTTGTCAAAAGTACTTATAGCTTCTACTCCCAAAGCATTTAATAATCCTCACAATATTGGCCTCAATTAACAAAAGCAGCGACAAACCCACTAACTAGAGTAATAGGTTGGGAATATGAGCTCCTATTTCAAAAGAATAGATTATCTTTCTTCTTGTTCTCATTGTGGTCTGCATTTTCATTCCACATCACTCTAAGCTGTAACTCTGTGTCAGCATTAAAAACAGATTTCAGCAGCAGAAAGGCCAACCTTGGTGCTTTTAAAAGTGCATAAATTATTTTCCCTAAAAATATAGAAAAAGGATGCTTGCTATCTGTGACCTTGTGAACCAGCTTGTCTACTTCTGAAATTTTATAGCTGAGTTTTAAAATTTTGCAGAGTTGTGATGGAAAGGATGGTAGGTTCTTAAACTTACTTATAATGAAAGGTTTTATATGGTAATGAACCCTGGTAACAGGAGTACTTTGCAAGCTCACTGAAAGCTGTGAAAGATACCAGATTTAATTTATTGCTTAAAACTATTATATATTTGAGAGTACTGAACTTTCATTATATGCATTTCTTAATATGGATTGTTGCTAAATATGTTTGCTTCTACTCCCTACATTCACTCACTCTATGGGAAAAATATGAAAAAAGATTTCTTGTAAAGTATTTTTTACACTTCACAGTGCAAAGGCAAGGGGAACCAAATTGAGGATATAATAATGAGGATCTCAGCTTTGCCTGGCAAAACTAAAAGAAATAGGTAGAACAGCTCTTAAATGAAGGAGAGACACAATAAGCCAAAATTCAGGGATACTAGCATTTGCCTAGGGTGTTTTTCAATATTTTTCCTATTTTCAGCCCACACTGGAAAGTGTTTAACTGTTATCATTTAGGATGTAGACGCAGGGCTAGTGGCCTGATGTTGATTTGAATCACCTAATCTGAGTGGCAAGGTACTGTTTGCAATGCCTTGAAGAAGGAAACTGATACTCTCTGTACTTCTCAGAAGTGGATGGTTGTGAATGTCGGTCTCAAAACCAAAGATAAAGGTACTTCACATCAGGAATAGATATTGCAGGATAATTATCAAAAGATTTTAGGGAAGGGAAAAATTATTGAAATACCACAAGATTGCAAACACATTTTATATATATTTATAGCTTGACCATTACAGTAGTAATGATAGCACAGTAGGGGCAGGACAGGACACTTTGAATTCCTGCATGGAATATGGTCACAGCTTTGCCTCCACATGGATGAGTGAAGGCAGCAGATGGAAGCTACAAATAACCTAGCATAGGGATAAAGTTGAAAAAATCCTTTAAGTCCTGCTTCTGAGCCTGTGCTGTTTCTGTAGACTATCATTAAGCTGAATGCAAGTCAGGGTCGCAGCCTAAGTGCTGAGGTTCAACGAGCAGATCTCACGGGAAGGAGCCATTAAGGTTTGCTATCATGAATATTCAATGTTAACACTTAATTTGTAAGTCACAGACTTTCTTTCAGCTGCTCTACTTAGCAGAACATCTACAGCCTAATGTCTCTAGGTGAAGAGTGTTATTTGTTTATTAGAAAACATTCTCAGAATAGCACATTGGAGTACAGCACTTCAGGTTAAGGGCCATTCTTCAAAATATCCAAATACATGTAAGCTGTGTCCGAGGTGAGGACTCAGTGCACACCAGTGACACTTTACAGCCCCAGGACATGCAGCTATGACATACTGATGTTTCACAGATACCACAGAGGTCACATGAAGGCTCTTATTGTACATGGTGCTCCTCAAAAAGATACCAACAATGTAAGACTGTTTCAAGCCTAAGTAACTTCTCCCTCTGAGCTTTAGGGCAGAAGCAGTTCACTGAACACTGATTGCTTAGGGCTCCACAGGAAATTGTATGTTTGAAGAACAACCCTTTTCTGCCACAGGGAATCCAATCATATCAATACAGGGAAAAAAGAAAAAAAAAAAAGGGAAAAACAAAGAAAAAAAAAAAGAAAAAGGAAGTAATTCTGCTTCTTTTCAGGTATTTCAAATTTTTTTCTTCTATAGTAAAAAATTCCCAGCAAATCAAGAGGCACGTGATACAAATTATACAAAATCCTTGAAAGAACCATTCCAGTATAGGAAATGCATAGTGTTTTAAAGGTACATATGTGTATCTGTATGTGTGTTCGTGTAAGTGTAAGTCAGTGGTGCATGTTGAAATTACTTGTTTCCTTATTACTCTCCTGTTTACTCTCCTGTTGTAATATTAGCAGAGCCTTTGTGAAAGTCATGTTTTTCCTCGAGTTCAATAGCTTCTTGTTGTTGATTGAAACAGTGAAATTGTACAGCCATCCATGACATTACAATTTTGTACTAAGTTGTATTGACTATTATAACTGAAAACACGGAGCATGAAAACCCTCAGCTGTTAGTGAGCAGTGGAAGTAGGAAACTTGCTCCAGAGAATAAACTTAGGCACATCAAAATCTTTTTTAATAGCGTTTGAATAAGAAAATATTTTATACAAATCCAAACAACAGTGGCTATCTCAGCTCGATTTCCTTTTGCATGTTAGATCAACAGCAGATAGCAGTAAGCAGCAGACAAGGTGAATTATTCATATATCCCTTTCTAAGATGAAGCACACTTCTGCAGATAAACCAAGCTGATTAACAATCACCACAGCATTTTTGGATGCTTCAGAGTCTGCTGAACTACTTATTATGGTTTCCTTTTCTGTGAGTGGAATATAGATAAATTCTGTTGCCTTTCAGGACATCTTAGTTAGTGATTTTTTTTATAAAGAAATATATAGAGAGGGTAATTTGAAGTATTTTTTCCCTGACAACAGTTACTTGAAGAGACAGATGCATAAAATTAGCAGGTATTTTGAAATTAGAGTATGAGCACATAGAAGAAGTTATATTTTCATTATTCCTTTTCCTTCCCTGTGTATTCACAATTGACTTACCATTTCAGAAGGAAGCAAGTGAAATTATGGACTCAAAAGCCAGGAGATGCATGTAGAAAATGCAGGTGAGACCCTGGTGAGCAGCAAGTGAACGCACCTCACTTGCTGTGGGCCAGTGACTGGGTGAGCAACTGTGCACTTTGGGCAAGCACTGTCCTGCTATAAAAAAAAAATCTATGCTGAGGAAGCATAATGTTAAGGAAGAACTGCAAATGAGAATATTTCTGCAGAAGACAGGGGTAGTTATTTCGTAAGACTAAATGGTGCAAAAAAATAGGGCATTAGACTCATGACCTGGAGTCCTTACATCATTACTAGAAAGAAAAACTTTTCTTTTTTCCTTTTCTTTTTTGAAAATGGTTTTGCCTTTTTTAGCAGTGGGAGAGAATATACACCAAATGATGGACATTAAAAAAATAACCTCTACTAAAAAGCCAACGTGTCTTTGCCTTGGTGATGCTACCAGAGCTAGCTCTAACTGAATATACTTCTTTTATTTCCAGAATATGAAATGTAAATTGCTTTTAATGCTTTTGGTTTATCAGGCTCACATTTGAATCATGTTTGGCAATATTGTCTGATTTTTCATTATTTTTTCCATAAATACTGTATGATGCATTCCATGTATATCATATACCATATATACTAATTTGTTTTTATGTACTCCACTTGCCAGAGGACAATAAGAATTTTATATTCCCATTTTAAAAAAATGTGCCTCAGGTCTAATAATAGCATATCTTAGAGTCAATGTTCCCAATTCTTTACTGCA
The DNA here is from genome assembly GCF_003945595.2 of Pipra filicauda. Taxonomy (NCBI): domain Eukaryota; kingdom Metazoa; phylum Chordata; class Aves; order Passeriformes; family Pipridae; genus Pipra; species Pipra filicauda. The sequence continues at coordinate 150,523 of NW_024104457.1, read as the reverse complement.
GCTTGTGTGACAGCTTTATCTACTTATTAGTAATATACCTACCTGAGAAATTACCTCAAAATGGAACATTTCATTGTGTATTTTCACCTTCAGGAAACTAATTTAGAGCTGCAGAGAGAGGTTACTAAAGCCTGAGGGAAAAATACTTAATACCATTTTGCTGCAAAAGATATGTATTTGAATTTTAACTGAGACCTTAGAAAGATCATATTGCCACCTGTTCACCCACTGCCCTTTCACTCCCTCTCCCCTGCCCCCATTGACATAAAACTTTTACATTCAGACAGTTGCAGCACTGTGCTGCTAACTACTATGATTTTTCAACTTAAGGAAGTGAATTCCCCAGCTTTAAACCTCCAGATTATCAGTCTTTTCTTTCTCAAGCTATGCAGTATCAGACCTGGGCTTGACTTAGCTACTGGCTCTCACTAAACCCAGGAACTGTAGTGCCATTTCTAATTCAGAAAACCCAATAAGTCAAAACTCCAAGAGTGATTAAGTACCCACTACAGACCAAACCCACAAAGATTTGCTCAAGGTACCATTTTTTAAGAAAGGAATAAAAATGTGGTTTCAGAGGGACACTTATATGTTTCTCTCTCCTTTTTTTTTAATTATTTGTTTTCCATTTCTAGTTGGGAGTGATTCAATCAGTTTATATTATTAATCCAAAAATATCAAAAATTACTTCAGCCATTAAACCTTAAACAATACAGAGCACAGAATGGGGCTTTCAATAGCAGATTGTGACCAAGGTAATATTCTGAAACACTGACATCTCGTGGTATGCTGTAGAAATAACAAAATTCTCCAGAGAGGTGATGTCCTTTTTCAAATGAAGGTCAAGCAGAGCAGATGATGCAAAAGATTCAAAATACACGAATATTTTCAATCTCATTTAAAAAACAAAAGTGATAGATCTACTTTCTAGCTATATCATTATCAAAAAGAACATTGAAGTAGCTTCACAAAATACTAGGGTAAATGCTACATTAAACAGCACTAAGATAAAATAGTTAAGAGCATTTTGCAATTACTTAGGAATCTTTTTTCCATTAACACTGTTAATAAATTGGACAGCCTTTTAGGTAAGCACAATGGAATGTGTAGTGCCAATAAAGCACTTTAGTAACAGGTCACATAATTAAGGAGCAAATAATCACCCTGGAAACAAAGATGATGATTTTGAAGTGGTTTCATTATTGGGGTACATCACAAGGTGATTGTCATTCAACTAAAACGATAGTGTATTCTTGAACTAGAGGAAAATAAGTGCCATACAGCAAGAGAGCTGGTGCTCCATTCCCACCTCTTCTGAATCAGCCCTAGAGAAAAGTCCACCATGTCTGGCTACTCCAGAGAGTCAAGCAAATGACCTCTTCTAATAATAGTAGCGAAGTCTCCTTTTTTTGTAATTGGTACTGCTGAAATACCTCTTAAAAATATCTGTTCTCGGTTCTCAAAATACAGTAGAACTGACATTGATAAAAAACCTCCCAAACAAATTACTTCCAGTCACAATCAGCTTTTTTTGATTTTACAACCTGACTACTTGCACTCGCATTAGCTACACTTAATTATATCTCTAGTGGTGGCCTTTAGAAAGTGCTGTTAAAAGATCACAAAGCCTTCATTCTAGACAATTCAGACATCTTATCACCATTTAATTTTAATGTTGTTCATATGAATTTCCTCTCTATTCTCTGTTTCACTGACCTTGTCTTCGCTAACAGCTGCCTAGGGTAGCATTTCCTGCTTGGCTAAGTTCATTCTAACTGTGATGCAACCTTGTCAACTGCAAGAAATTAGTGTAATTTAATACCCTAACCTCAATGTTAGCAGAAGAACATAAAAGCAGGCTGTAGGGCAGAACCAGAAGAACAGACTGGTTTTATTAGCTTTATCAGTTCTAGTCCAAATTCTAAACTTGGTACTCTAATATTAGTTTTGACAATAGCAAACAACCTGTTTTTTCTCAGTTCTGGAATTTTCTCTGGCATTTGATAGAGAAATGAAAGGTCACCAGTATTAATGACATGACCAATGGGAGTGAGCAGCTAAGGCAAAAAGTTTGAAGTAAAACTGACTAGAATCCTTCAAATCCTCATGAGAGGAAGGGAATGCTTGAGGTGGAACCAGTGCTACCAACAGCGAAGAAACCTAATTTTCTCTAGCACTTCACATTATAAACTAGAAGACCCCTGAATTGTCACTGTTACCAGAAAATAGAGAAACTATGGTTATTGATGTCACTTTGTTTAATCTATCTATGATGGTCAGGGAGTTTGGGAATTCTGCTATCATAGAAGAACTTCCTCTCTATGATTCTTGACCTTGGAAGCTGTCTGCTGACTGTCAGGGTTTCCAAAGACTGCACTAGTGAACTACTACCCTAGAAAAGATGTGTACAGGAACAATGTTTGCAAACTCTCTTAATACAGTAGAACATGAAATATAGTTTTGCTTAGCATAGACACAACTGAGAAAATTATAGCAGCTGAAAGTCAAGCAGAAGTATATGTTAATATGCTAGAATTCTGGAAAGAAATAAAGTACTTTTAAAAAATAATTATAAATACAATGAATGAGAACAGAAATGGGAGATAATCACAAACTGGATCACATGAAGAATGAAAGAGATTAAGGAAAATAAATGGCTTTTTTTAAGTACTTACACAGTACAAGTGTTGAAAGAGGGAATACATTTGTTGCTTTGTTGGAAATTCTTGATACCTGCAAATTTTATCTTTGTGTCCTGCAAATCTTCCAGATATCTTGACTGGCAAAGTGCATATTGTTTAAGGTACTTTTTCATTTAGATTTCTATTATGCAGAATATGCTTCTACTTCTATCATTCACAGTAGATTGTCAACTGTTCAAGCTGGGAAAAAGAGCAGTGGTGTAATGAAAAACTGAAAATAAATTCACTTGTCTCAGATTTTTGCGTCTACTTCTTTTCTGTGTATCTATACATAGAGAAAGAATATGTACATACTGTTGAGAAAGAAGCATACTGATTTGTGCCAGTGAATGGTATGCTGATATCACTGCTGGAATAAACATGCCAAGGGAAGAAAAATGCATTTGCATTTCACACTAGCAAGCTCGGCATTACAATTTTCCTCTTTTCAGAAAGTGGCTTTCAATTTTAACCCTATATTTTTCTGTGCTAAAAGCTGAAAATATGAGTTAAATGTTGCTGTTTGGAAGACAAAATAATAACTAAAGAAGGCAATAAAAATTGATGTCAAACAAAACCCAGGTACCAGATGACTTTTTTACTCTGAGAAAACAATGAGAAAAATCCCCATAAATCTAAGTGAAGGTATTTAGTTCTTTCTATAGTTGCTCCTTCTGAACAATCCTAATCACTAAAGCAAGTTAAGCAACAACCTACAAGGAAGCTCTCTCTCTTACCTCCAGGTGAACTCAGAATGTGATAAACTCAACAGTTTTTTATGCGAATTTTCCTATGAGGTGCACTGGAAAGGCCCATCTTCTCATCACAGAAGCCCAGTGTGATTGGCTTAGTTAGACATATACATACACAATGTAGCCTATTTAAACTTGCTCCCAACTGTACTGATATCAATAGAAACTTACAGGCATTAATGCTACTGTGATACAGCCCTCATAAGATTCAAAGATTCAGAAGGAAGGTCTGATTGTACAAATTGCTGACACTCAGGTCTTCAGGGCATATATGCACTTATCTCCTGCTGAAGGGAATTAAACAGAAGGCATCAAAGGGTGATGCTGAAACTCCTGCAGGCTTCATTAACATAAATGCTGAGGTTCATTTCAAGTCAGTCTTAGCTTTTGTCTTCAGCAAGTCCTTTTCTCAGAACTTTAACTTCTAAATGAGTTTTATAACTTTTCTTTCTCCATAGTTAAACATGAAATCTCTTCATAAATAATTTTCATCCTTATTTGTCTTCAGGCAGGAGACAATCACTTAGTACACAATTTTTATGACATGAAATTTAGGTTCTACTTTTTTGTTAAAGCAATTTACTATTAATGATGTCCTAAAAAAAGTAAAGCTTACTTCCAATATAACGCATTAAAAGATTACTACAAACTGGAGAAAGTATAATTAAATACCACTATTAAAATTGAAAACATGTAGATGTGTATACACAACAGCATGGTTTTTAGTAAGATCTGAGCTACTTGTTTCTACATTTACTTTCCTAAGACAGTAGCAGGAGTGTGTATGTGTATGTTATATCCTCTCCTCAGCTTCATTTTGATAGTACTTGGAAGTTAATTACTAACTTTGTTCTCTCTCTTCTTTCTCCTCCTCACCACAAATTCCAATCATAAGACACTTATGGTGCTATTACAGGCTGGTAGAAAGCTCACACCCTTCCAGTCATGCACAGCTGTCTTGTCTTGGCTTGGCTTGTCTTTTCTAATAGGGCATCCCTGGAAAGAAAGAATAATCTCCTTAATGAATTTGGACTTTAAGCAGGAGTTGTGTGAAGATTTCTTTTAGAGTCTTTGTGAGACCTTTCATTCAAATTATTTATATGGATACGTATTTATAAGTCTCTAATTAAGGATTTGATGAAAATATTCCTTACTAGAGGAGTTGGTGAATATCAGGAAGATGCTTAATTTTGAAGTTTTGTTTAAAATGCAGAGGATTGGGTAAGTGCATAATTAAGGAGCTATCATTCCCAACACAGTAGGGAAAAAATGGCTCTGAATTCCATTAAGTAATCAAGGATTTGTTAAATATGTGTCATATAGTACTTGGCCTGTGAAGAATATTGTTACAGAATTGACTGGGAAACACAAACATTTTGTAGTTTGAATCCTTTAGTATTATTCCCAACATCTGTAATGAATGCTAGCTAGTGGCTGCTCCAGGTCCCAAAGATATATGTAACACTTGATTCTGCAAAACAAATTTACAAGAAAATAATTAATATCCTTGGGTTTGAACAGGTAATTTCAAAGTAAAATTGGAAATGAGATAGGATATTTAACACTGGATAAACTCGTTTGAATAATGCAACAGTTCAGAGATAACTCTAATTTCCTTTCAGAAAGAACCCATAAACCAGAGCAGATTCTTGTAAAATACACTTAAAGAATGGAGAAAATAGGCAATTAAGATTTTTCTTAAATCTTAAAATACTAAAGGACAATATTTTTCTACAGTACAAACCCAATTCTTTGTACAACTGGTTATATTTCCTAGCATAATAATAATGAATTTTTCAAACAAAATTTTATTGCTGATGCTTTAAAAACTTGTACATCTGACCTATTCTGAGGACATACTGAAAAATTTGGTGTCAGTGACTTTTATCTTACACAAGATATCTGATCCTTATTAAATATTATTTAGTAATACTTTAATAGCATAAATTAGCTAGTTAAAATAAGCACAAGCCTACTATCTCCAGGACTACATAAAGAAAAGAAAAACTAGCTGGGGGTAATTCTAACAAGTTTGGATGCCACTGTACTTTTTTTTTCTCTGAAAGAGAATGGAAACAAAAGGCTTTTTTTGTTTGTTTGTTTTCAGAAGAAAAATACAGTCAGTCTTAAGTGCTAATAGATTATTCCACCTTGGACCCAAGTCCAGAAATCAGTTGACCCAGGTCCTGGGAACACAACACACCAGCAAGGAATCGAAGGATGTCTGCTGAGCAGGGGCTCTTTGCCTGTGCTAACTGTCAAGGTTACTCTCCCTATTGTCCCCTCTTCCCTCCACACATGGATACCTGAACTGTTTGCTAATCACCTTCTAAACTGCCACAGTTGCAAGCAAAAAATTTTGCAGTTTACCAAAACTATGGATGGTTATCTTAAAAATTTATACTGTAATTAATGTTCCTGTACCTCTTCATGGGGAATAGGGCAGAAAGCGCTTCCTGACCATTAGAGTATGACTACCTGAAGTTCTGAAACATGAGACTTTACTTTAATCGTTATCTTAACAGATTAACAAGCACTATAAGAGCAATACCGAAGCTCTTATTTTAAATGAAGGGCATGCCTAGAATTTCCTGATTTTTAGGAAAAATATTTTTTGAATTATATAGAGTGTTTACAGAGGACATATCAAATTGAAGTGGTTCATTAATGTAGGGCTAAGTATCAACAGCAATAAAAAGAAGTGCCCAAGAATGTCTAGCCTCTGTAATGATAAAAGATACAGAATTCCTCATAGAAGCTGTTTATCTCCAGTTCTCAGATAATTCAGACTGTTCTTAGAGGTTGTAAAGGGAAAAACTCTCCCGCCAACTTTCTCAAACTGCTCTAGTATTAATTACTTTCATTAATAGGTACTTTGACCCTGTTCCAAGTTTTAGTTGCCTAATTTCAGTTTATATCTCTCGGATTAAAGACCCACTTTCTCCTATTCTGTAATATAATTCCCTTGTGTAAGCAACTACAAGAAGTTAAGTCTCAATCTCTTTGTTAATTAGAAAAACCAACTGAACTGCATAAACCTTGACTATAAGACTTATGTGCGAGTGCTTGCATTATTTTTGGATTTGAAACTTTCATGAAATGGGGTTAATAACATTGTACTCCTTGCTCTGGCAGCAGTTTTACCAGTGCTGTGCTCAGTGGGAAGATCATTTCTCAACTTCTGCTTGTATTAGGACACATGATGTTTTATTACAGCCATTTAATCAGGCAATTAAATTCTTCCAAGTATTGCATTATTCAGAGTGTCTGCTTCACCAATATGTGTATCATCCACAGCCTCCAGAAACACAGAAACTCATTGTATAATCTATTGATCTGGGATAGAAAAGGTACTCCTTAAGAGTTGGGACTAGCCCATTTTACAGCTCCATTAACAACTTTAATAAAACTGTCAGCAAGCTATTTAGTAATTCATTCAGTCTCCTGTCTTAGCATTATTAATTGTGATTTAATAAGACATCTTGTTCAATATCTCAGACATATCCCCTAATTTCACTCCCTGTTGGCTTTATGAAGCAAACTTACAACTTTGGGTTTATTTGACACTTACCTTAATTATTTCTTTCACCTGCCTTTTCAAAAGCCTCAGCTGAGTTATGACACAGAACAAACTTGCAAAATAGGTATATGTATTTGCAAGTATCAGTGTTCTTAAAGGTCTATTTTTCTTAATTTCAGCTTGACAATTTTGTTGTATTTATGTATGGAAGAAAGATGATATACTGAGAGCGAAAAGAGAGGAAAGAAAATTTCTTGAAGGTCAAAACAAGTGAAAGACAATTAGATCAAGTATCCTTTCAAGATCACCAAATGACTTGTCAATAGGAAAGAGGTGGTTTCACAGAGCAAACAGAAAACCTGTACAGATGGGTCACAGTGTGAAAAGTGACAGAATAACTGCTAGAACGTAATGCTTTATCTGCTGAAGTACTTCGGGGTTGATTGTAGGCTCTACAGGAAAGAAGTCTTCTTCACCGAGTAGTATTTAAATAGATCACTGTTTATAAAAAAAAAAACTCCTTTATCATTCTTATTCTGATAGTCCCCAGGTGCATCCCAGGAGACGTGTGTCACCTCTATAAAACTGAAGACTTTACAACATAATCCCCTAGAACAAAAAAAACAACAACCAAATTTCACAGCTTCCATCTGTGACCATCCAAAGTGAACCAATCACAACTTTGTCAGGAAATGGTAAAATGGTTTTCCCATCAACTTCATTGTTCTGGTGCCCCTTTCCAGAGGAGTATCCTTGTACTTCATGTGAATTTCTAGGTTATCAGTTTATAGCCTCTCTTACTTCCTTTATAGGTTAATATTGGTCAGATTCTGTTTCTAATATCCACTCTGGAGATACCCCTTGTCTCTTCTGTCAATAGCTGAAGGCTCAACAACTCACCTTTGTAAGAGCTTAGGTTTATCCACTTTCCCCCTTCCCAGGGGAAGCTGGGGAAGCTGGGAAAGCCAGCTGGGTCAGGAAATGCGAGTCTCTTGAATGTCTAAAGAGCAAATAGGTTTTGGCTGAACTCATGCATTTACTCTTATTCTTCTGTACCACAGCTTTGAACCTTGGGCAATATACATGACCAAGTTGTTCTTTCTACTTCTTGTCCCTATTTTCCAAAGCTGCCTTGATGTCTATGAGTATTGGCTCTGTTTCTGTAGTTCACCTTTGCTTCTCCAGTCCTGAGAAGACCAGGTTTTTTCTATTAAAATGCATCAAAATAGTCTTCTGAAAATCCTTTCCCCTCCTCCCCCCCAAATATGAAGATTGGGTCTCTAATTTCAATAACTGCAGCCTCCTCTCCTCTGGCAGCTTTATTGCTCAGATCCATTAGCTACTAAGAAAAAAGTCCTGAACTTTTATTGTCAGTCACACCACACTTTTGCAATCTAAATACATACCTACCATTTCTGTTTTCCTTGTATAACAAATTCAAGATTATTTCCTTCCCTTTCAGATCACTGTAGGAGTTTTATTCTCTGCATTAAAACTCTTGATTTATACAGTAGCACAAGACTAGGAGTCTGGTTTCCCACTCCACAAATACTTATTCTATTATCAGTCATGGTATCAATTGAGTATTGAATTAATGCCTTTCACAATCAATTTCCTGAGGCTCTCCTACCATTTTCTTTTAAATATTATTTCAAGAATCATTTTGCAAGAGATTTACAAACACACTATATGTGTGTTTTATCTGAACTTTACTGAATATGACTATAGGTATAACATCTGTGGATATGTGCATATATACATAGGTATGTATTAAGTGTATATGTATGACATATGCATATGGACAATTATGGTGAACTTGCCACTGGCTGCCACAAGAGAGGAGCCCCGAAGAAAAGATACAAGGACTCCCTGAAACAACACCTCAGCCTTTGCCATATTGATCACCACAACTGGTCTACTCTGGCCTCAACTCGGGAGGCCTGGAGACACACCATCTATAATGCAGTTGTCTCCTTTGAGAACTCACGCAGGATCACCCTCGAGGAAAAAAGGCAACGCAGAAAGAACCATATATTGCAGAATACACCATCTAAGGAGTCTTTCTGCTGTGCCTTTTGCAATCGGATATGTCTGCCTCGTATTGGCCTCATAAGCCACCAGCGTGCCTGTAACAAATGTGGATAGAGCCTTCCCAAATCTTCGTTCGCGAAGCCTAGCCATGAAAACATATGGACATATACATATCTTCCTATACTTTTCAAAGTGTTGCTTTCCATGGAGCCAGGAGAAGAAGGAAGTTAATAATATCACTCTCCATGTTTAAAATCAGTCTTCAATTTCCCTCGTCTGCTCCTTGTCTTTTCAGCCCTCAGTACTTCAGAACACGGATCATGTCGTACTGCATACCTTGACACTGCCCAACACTCTGGCAGTGACCTCTGGGTGTTTCAACAATGCAAATAGTAATAGCAACGCCAATAGCAACTTAGGGAAAATAATTTCAAAATTACTGATCCAAGCAACATGAAGTGCTGCTCACAGAGAAAAGGTTATGGGCTTTGAAGTTTTCAAAACAAATGCATTAGTTTAGGCCTACTGTGAAGATGATTTTGATTTGATTTCCATTAAAGGAATTCACTGGAAAGAACTTAAGTCTAATTTCAACCAAAATGAGATTTCAGAATCAAACTATAATTTTACTGTCACAAACATAGCCATGGAAATATTTGCATTGAATACTCTTACTTAGAGATGTATCTGATACATTTGGCATTTTGCAGTACATACTTATTTAATGACAAAATACACCCAGACACTAATATTTAGTATAATAATGAATTATCTTGATTGTCTTTTTTGAGCTCCAAAACATAGCAGATACAGTGCTGACAGTTTCTTCTGATAAAAAGGGTGAAAGAGAATTAAAGCCATGATATCAAATGTCTTAGAAATACTCTTTGTCCAAAATCTTTTTAACATATGAATAGGAGTTAAGCTATTCATATACAAGATCCTATCAGACAAAAATTATGTTTGGACACACGAGAGGGAATCAGCTGCCTGACCCTCAGCTGTCCTTTTAAGCAAATCCACCATGAGAGAATGTCCAACAGCCAAGCGTGCCAAGAAAATAGTCAGAAAAAAAGCTAAAATTATAAGGATCCAGATGGTACTATAGGAAAAAATACATGGGTATTTTGTATCGAAGTCACATTGTTGCCAAGGAATTCCACTGGCATTAACTTCTTGCCAAAGGAGAAGAGCAGGGTAATGACAATGTATTAAAACCAAAATATATAATATGGTTCTTTCTCACATTGTAGATCCCTTGAAAACAGATTGATATCTATGAAATTCACATGCCAAATTAGGGAATGAGCATATTTCCTACTCTCATTGGGATCGTAACACAAAAGTTTGAGTATTAAAGTAACAACTGTTTGCAAACAAACCAAGTAGATCCTTTTTTATAGATCTTATAGACACCAGTGAGAGCAAAATATTGGTGATAATGCCAACAATTAATTGCAAAAAATATTTTTGTGCAAACAATGCTTCTATATAAACTGTGCTGAACATTCAAATTGGAAGAAAGATTATCTGCAGTAAATGGATGAGCCCCTAGTGAACTTGCTAAGAATTCAAAATTAAATTTTCAAGTTTATGGTAATTCAAATAAACACTACAAAACTTTTCTACTGCTAAAAGGAGAAATAATTACAAAAAAAAAATATTATTTTTTTACTGAAAATTCTTTTTTCAAGACACTCTATTATATGTAATTGATGGTTCCTGCTCTCAAAAAAAATATTTTTCTCACAAGAGTACCACATCTTATTTCCATCTTAGTCATTTCTGAATATGTGAAATGGCAAAAGTTCATTTCTGACTTCTAAAACCTCCTTCATAATTCCAGAGTGGCAGGCGCCATCTGACACTAAATACAGGCTGCTCCAAGCCATTGCTTTTAACACAGTTTGAAAATTAAATTGAAAATATTGGTTTCAGATTTTTCAACTGAGAAAGAGATGGACAGTGATGTTATTGCCAATGTATTTATTAAAAAGAAATCAGCTATAAACAGTGGCATACCCCACTAGCTGAAAGAAAATAGTAAAGATATATTCTTTTATATTATTGTATTCAGTTGAAAAAAACAAAATTTTGAAGTTTCAAAAAATACTTTTGTCATGCATATTTCATTACTTTCAAGAGGAAACTGTCATAGTAGGGTTTTGTTATTATGCCTGATTGTTTTCCTAGGAAGAAAGGTATTGATTGTCCTACTTTTCAGATGAAATAAAAAACATTTTGAGATGAATAGTTTACAAGTTAATCAAAAGTCAGGTTCTCTAGGAGTGAGATCCCATATTTTCATCATGCCAATATTATTTTAAAAGAAAATTTATTCATTATTGTATTCTCTCCTTATTGTGCATCTTAATAATTTGCTTTCTGGAGATATGCGTGAGTAGAATTTCAAGAAGTTTATACTTGTGTTCTTCAAAACTTGTGTAGAACTAGGGAAAAAACCTTAAAATTATGAAGTGTTTGAAACCTTATGTAATATTTTGCAAATAAAATTAATAAATGCCTCTCCTCTACTATGAATCCTTTAGTTTTTAAAAATATTGCAGAAATAAATGGAATCATGTCAGGTTTTACTTTATTTTCCATAGGATTTTTCATGATGCATCTATTGATTTTGTCCTAGTTAAATAATATGAGGTATAAGATGCTGTAATAATCTATTACAAAGTGTGTTAATACTCTTATTTGTTACCAAAGTTATTTGAAAACATTTGTTTAACCTTCAAAAATAGCAAAAAATCATTTTTACCAACTGCACTTCAAACTTACATGCAATAAGAGCAAAAAAACAGAAAATGCTTTATCCTAATCCTAAATGTTAAATGGAAATCCTGATTTTCAACTGACATGCAAGATGAGCACCACTTTACTAGCAAATACAGTTTTTAGCTGTATGGGCACCTCGTTAAAGAAAAGGTAGTCTTTTAAATTGTTTTTATTAGGAAATTGAAGATTTTCTTAACCAGTCATCTGATGAAGTTGAATTTTCAGCATACTACTATGAATAAACATTAATGTTCTCTATTTCTTTAGCAGTGATAGTTTTTTTCCTCTGAGTATATTTATATTACAGACTGTTAAATGTAGAAAAGTATAGTAATGTACATATTGTGCAGTATTTCAATTAGTGTACGCAATAGAGAAATTTTGCAAAAATAGTCATAGGTTTTGACTATAAAATCCTGCAAAATTCATTCAAGCTTTGTCACAGATTTTAAAAAAAAGAACCAAAATATCACCAAACTTGGACAGATTTTGTGCAAGGATGTAGAAATTTGTCAGAAATCAACAGTGATGCAGAGAGACTAAATACAGCATTACTCAAATCTTTAGTGCAAAGATGGTTTACAAGTTTAACTTAATCAGTTTCAAAGCTGAGCAGAGCTGTTTCACAGGATACAAGTAGCATAAGTGTATGTATTTAGCATGCACGTAAGAATCTGTCTTGTCATTCGCATGTAGGCAGAGAAATAGAAGCAAGGCAGAGGGAGAGCTCCATATATAAGTATCTAGATGTAGATCCATGGAAGAAAACCAGTCTTTAAGAAGGGTTATGTTGCTGGTAGATCTCAAATCATACAAGACATTTCCCTGTCTAAGTAGAGGAACTAATCTGTTGCGTTTGTTTGCTGTTAGACTGTCTCGCTACCTTGGTAACAAACAAAATGTACCTTCAAAGTACTCGTGGTGTACACCTACATTTGAGGTGTAGTCTGGAAGGTTAGTTAATACCTGTGCATGAGAAATGGCTGAAAATCTTATTCTCATGTAATAGTGTAATGAGGAAGATGTGTAGATACAGTTTTCTACATAAGTAAGTCAGTGTTTTATAGATATATCATGTACAAGGTCTCATCCTAAAATAAATAAATAACTAAAATAAGAGGCAAGTGCTGTGAGACATTTGGAATAAAAAGTGTTCTTGGAAATGGCTTAACTACACTGTGAAAAAAATATTAGTCCTGCTCTTACAAAATGATACTTTTGGATCTTTCCCTGGATCCATGAGTGACCAGGAGTGAAAAACTTCCAGACATTTTCCCAAAAGTAATGTTTTCTCAGACATTTCTCAGAATTGTTTTTGAGAACTTTATCCTACAAGTTACCTAACTTAGCAGTATTTTTTCCATATTGAGTACCCTCAACCAACAAACACACCCTCACATCATTAATCTGTCATGGCTCTTTCAATAGCATCAGTTTTTCAATTTTATGGCAGTAACAAGAAACATTTGATTTAAGACATTGCTGGTTAAAAGAAGATCAAAAAATGCTTCTATCCGATGGAAGAAGCGGTGAACTGACAAGAGCATAATCACTCTGAAATATATTTCAAAGTTGCTAGCAAAATGTTTGTAGTGTTCTGCATCTGTATTGTTTTTTGATTCCCCAAAGGACTGCTTTAGGAGATATTCGTTGAATATCAGACTATTCAATAATAATTTGGCTTTACAGATTTGGCTTACCAGTGTTCTTTGTAGATTTTTCTGGTCTGATGGGAAAACAAAGAACATCCACCAGTTATTATAACTGCCTCTTTAGATTTCTCATAAGTAGGTACCGGAATATGACAGTAAAGATGAACATGAATCTCTCATGATTCAATAAGCAGAGGAATAAGAACAGTGGGTTTTATCAGTAATGGGAGTAAACTGCAGTGAAACATTTTGTAAAGATTACAGAGACTATGTCAAGATTTTAAAACATTGTATTTAAAGAGGGTTGAGAGCTCTTCCCCTTTTTCCTCTGTATCAAACACTCCAGAGATTTGACTGATCTATACATTAAATGAATAGTACAGCATTTAAAATTACTGATGTTTTTAATACAAGGTGGTTTTAACAAAACTTTTTACCCTAACAAAATTTTTTATTCTAGCCAAATAAAATGCAGTTGCCCAGCTAGGACAAAAAATTAGGTCTCTGGTTAATATTTCAATAGTAGATAACAAGTAAGGATTAACTAGCGGTTGAGGCAAACATTATTGTCATGACTGAAACAAAAATGAGTTGCAAAAATACTGCATGAATTTCCCTACAGTCATATCCTCTTTCAGTGTAATTGCCTTTTCATGGAAGATAAAAGATGTGTAAAAATGTTGAAAAGTTATCTTGTCATTTGTGAAAGGTGCCACTAAGTTGGACAAAGGCTTAATTATGGCTTTAAGATTCTAATGATCACAGAAGTCAAAACACAGTAGAGCTTCAAGTCAACAGTCAGTTACAGGATATATTTGATAAAAACAGAAAGACTACATGGGAAAAATCTAAAAATACATAAACTAAACTGAAAAATATTTTAAAAGAAAAGAAAGTATCAAATTAATTGAATATATCAATAGTTGCTTTACAGTGGGTTTTTCTACACTTAGAATATAAAAACCAGTCACTAAAACAGAACACTGAGGCATACCTACTTCTTTATCTACTATTCCTACAACTACTACAGTTAGTGCTAGAATTTATCCTTCAAATAATATTAAAAATCATCTTTCTTTCCAGTTTTATAATGCCTTTTTCATTATCTGAGAAAACAGGCTTCCCAGAAAAAAATACAGGAAATTTTGCATTTGCATTAATAAATACAAATCAACCAAATCTTTTTTTGTTTATAGGCATTGTGGTTTCACTGATATTACTGATAGGATTCCATTGTCCTAGTGTCAAGAAGCTTAATTCAAAAGGTATATAAAAGACTATATGAAACCATAGCATCTATCAAAATGTGAACCATGTTTCCTGACTATAAGAACAATATTCTCAATTTTAGAGAGTATAAATATGATCAATTCTTGCTGGATTCTTTGTTAATTATTATTTAAAATGAAATTACTGGTATTTTTCTGGATTAGGTGACAAAAATCAAACTTACTATTTTTTCAGAGTAAAACATCTACAAAGAACTATAAACGCATTCAAAAATAATATAACTTGGATGATGCAGATGTACAGATGCGGCACTTGGGGACAAGGTTAAGTGGTGAACATGGCAGTACTAGGTTAACAGTTCTACTCGAGCTCAGTGGTCTTTTCCAACTCTAACAATTCTATGATTCTATGATATTTTTCAGCTATGGATTTTTTGATATTGTTTTCAGCCTCTTAAAACCTCTTAAAAATGACATCTGGGCCAGACACAGGTCTGGTATCAAATTTCAACTAATGACCCTGTTACAGATTCATAGATATACTGATATTTATTTAAATACTTATGAATTTGCAACATACTGTTTATTATTTATAAAAATGTTTTAAGGAATGACATTGTAGATTTTCCTTGTTCTTTGTCAAGTGATCAATAATGTGACAATGTGTAACGTTTCAAGTGTCCAAGCCACTACTTGTAGAAGAGAAGACAAGAATTACAAATCTGGTAGTTTCCAGTAACCCAATATCATTGGTAGCATCTGCTTGATCTATGATGAACTGTCTAGTGAAAGACATTTTATGTTCACATAGTTCCAGGAAGTATTCCAGGATGTAATACTAGGAGAGAATGTTAATGAGTAATTACCATGTCATTAAACTTTCATTTTGCATAGCCACTGGATTACTTTATGTCCTCTTCCTGCCCCTAGCCTTCCACAACTGCATGGATCCTGCTATGAGAGGAAGGTAAACAAATTGTCCAAGTAGGAAACTGAGACTGGGCACCTCCTCATCTACGTTACTGGCTTTATTATTCAGTTTCTGTGTGGTATTGATTATGAATTTAACTTACTGCATTCTGTTTCTCCATGACTAAAATTAAGATAATAATTTGATACCTATTTTACCAAGATAATCTAAAAATTAATAAATGCTTGCAAAATTCTTTTAGAATAAAAAGTCCTATATAAGTGCTAATGATTTTTATTAAAATAACTTGGTCCTGGGCTGGATGTGCTAAGCACACATTGGGAAAAAAAACTTTCAGTAGTCATAGGAAGAGTAAAGAAAACACTACTCATAAAGGAAGATCATCAGTACAAACAGTCATAGCTGTCATTTTATTCTCAGTGGTCAGTTTCTGTGAAGATTTATTCTGTTGATTAATGAGATTAAACAAATTTTTTTTAATAGTGATTGCAAGCACTTTACTAAAAGAGAATTAGCTTCTCATGAGAAAGGCAGCACGGATTGTCATTCACAGCATTCTTGCTGTGTTCTCTAAAGTTTCACTGTCACAGTTGTCTCTGTGCTCTCACCCCCACTTCTACCTTCTTTTGAAATCCACCCGGAGCCCCTAGTTCATCTTCACTGGCCCTCTGCCATGCTGTTTGATTTCCTGTGCATTGGAGTGGGGTGCTCTTGTGCTTTGAGGAGGAGATTCTTGAAAACCATGCAACTCCCCCAGATCCTTTGCCCTTTAGGGCAGTCTCTGATGGGACCTTGCCAAGAAGAGCACTGAACAAGCTGAAGTATGTTCTCTTAAAAGTCCAGGGTTATATATTTGTCTTTGTCTAGCTCATTTCCAACAGCAACTGATGACTGAACAGAGAGTTCAACACATGGAGAACAAATCAATTAGTCTAGAGCAGGGAAACACGTTAGTGCTGTTGTGTAAATTAGTAACACATAACTGAAGAAAGAAAGGAAAAAAACCAACTGTAGAAGAGTAAAAGAAAATAGGATTGTACAGGGTTAGATGAATTGATGAATTTTCTCCATATGTTCACATTTACTGAGTTCTAACTGCACTGATGAAGAAGAATGATTTAATTATACAACTTTATAGTTTAAGACATAACTTTACTAAAGCCAGCATTGTAATGAATTACTTTAGTTTCTCTAGACATCTAGCTATGATTATTTTCTCTCTCTGCATTTATGTAGAAATAGAAGAATAATGTATACATCAATGAATTAAGCTATTATTTTAATCTCTCAAGTTATCAGAAATAAAACACTACCAAAAGATGCTATGACATTTTTACCCTCGGCTCTTGCTCTACAAGCTGTGCTTTGTACTACCTGTTTAATCGGAGTCACTGAAGAAATTTTTTTAAGACTAATACATAGATAATACACATAGAGAATAACCAGCTAAACTTTGATCTTTTGTATTTTTCTCACCTAACTGCCGATTTCTTCAAACTTTCTTCTCTAATTCAAACCACTATAAGAGCCTGTAAATCAGCTTCAGAGTATCTGTATCTCTGTTGCTTTCTTTGTAACACAAAGGGGTATTTTCAAGTGCTACCGTCTGCTTTGTGTCTTTTCTATCTGCCAATAAGCTTCTATAGACATGTTTTTACAAGCAAACCCCATCTCTTTTGTTTGTTTTCAGCAATAGTATAGTTTCATAGAAGTGTTACTGATAAAAATATAAGCAGCACTATATAGACATCTCTGCTCTTTATTTGCTTATTGGAAGCTTCTTAATGTGATCCCTATATGCAATATTATGAACTGGTATGATCATATTTTAAGAATGACAGTGAGGTACCATGTATGCTATCAGGACATTGACATTTTTTGGATGTTCTTTTACCTGTGCAAGTGAGAAAAAAGAAGAAATATTATCCGTCTCTAAAAATAATATTTTGCTAGTGGATGCTCCAAAGCTAAAAGCAAAAATCTGTAAAAGTTTGAATAAAAGAAGCAGTCTTCTCTACTGGGTTCACTAACAGTCACATAAATTTTTAACTGGACATGCAACACATGTCAGCCAATAAACTGTACATCAGTACTTTCTGATAATGTTTTCAGTGCTGTTTACAGGAATTACTAAGAAGGATAGACATAAATGTTCTGTGGTTACATTAGGCCTGGTAGTATCTTCCATTGGCACATATACATATATTCACTAGAAACGTGTGAATCATTTGTAGTTACAAATGAAAGATTTACAGTGTAAACACTGACACATTTTATGACCTCGAAATTAAATTTTGTTAAATTCTTTACAAGGGATTCTGGTTTCCCCACAAATTTCAATAAAATACCTTACTTCTTGGAAATATAAAATGATGTTAAATGAAATTATGGAGATATTTTATCATAAAAGTGATTTGGACAAGTCTTTCTCCCTAAATCAACTAGAGATAGAACATCTGACAAATATCATGAACAAACACTACCGTTGACTTCAGCAGCTTCCCAAACAAAGAAAAGTTATTTGCATTTCCAGATTTTCACTTCATTAACAATTTAAACACAAATTAAACCTTAACAAAGATTGTACCTTAACAACCTTCTCTGACTGAAAAAAAGTCATAAATTGTCTTCATATTACTGAAAGTCATGAGTAAAATCTTCCATTAATCATAAAATGTCAAGCCCTTGCTGAAGCTTTCAAGAAAGTTTTACTTGGTGAGCTTTAAAATAAAAATAGACATGCCTTTCCTCAGAAATATATGTGCTTTTTTATCTGGCTGATAGAGAGAACTGTGAGACATGGATCTCACAAAGATACTTATTTTGTGGAGAGATGTTAAAAAATCAGCTACTTTCCTGTTAAGAAATATGAGCTGAACAGTTTTGGATTTGGGACCAAAACATCATTGCATTCTACTAATAATCATAGTGTGATTTTAATTCTGGCCTAGAGATAGATGCACCCTAGATAATTTGCAATTATGTGACTTCCAACCTTGTTCAAAACCCGTAAAAGTTAATGGGAATTTAGGCATTCATGCCATGGTCACTAGATTGAGTTTTGAATGTTCTGGGAAAGTTCCAGCTAACATGGCAGTGGAATTTCAAATTGTCTCTGATCATCCTACCATTTTCTTAACCTGTTGAAATACTCTGCCTGACTGAAAAAGTGGTTGAAATCTCTCATTCCTCATTCAGATCTTATGACCTTGACAGAGAGTAAAATGTATTATATGCTATCATATTTGCTGATTTTTTTTAATATGAAACATTAGCAATAGTTCTGGTATGGGAATTTCCCTCTTTTACTTAAAACATAAGACTTTAATTTTAAGCTTTGATGATAGAGGACAGAGTTTCTTTTACCTTATAAAGTTTTTGAGACCCTGTTTTTTTAACTAGCAATTCATCTCTGAAATCAGAGCTGTAAATTCATTATTTATGAATTTACATAATGCTGATGTAATTTATGCATATACTTCAATAGCTGACACAATTAAAAATAAGCATAAAGAATTCAAAAGCTGTTTTGGGAATGTCAAAAATTTGATATTCCGTCAACTATCCTCCAGAGTTAGTCCTAATACCTCCCTGGTTTGGGTTACTTCCTTCAAGTTGTAATGGCTTTATTTCATTTCTAGTTATTAGAAGATACATTTTGTATTTCATAGGAAAGCTGAAAAGACACAAAGTATTAGTACAGGGATTAAAGAAAAGACAGAATAAGTACAGGTGACCTTTGTCTAAAGCACAGAAACAGAAGCTACATTTAAGGAAAGAAATAGTTAAAAACAAATGCAAACAGGTCACATCTTTTGCTTTCTGTAATGTGTAGAGAAGCACCAATCTGAAGGCTTTTGCCCTCCATGCACTACCCCAGGCAAGACTGGGATCTGCATTCAGCTGTTTTACAGAGGTGTTTGAAACCTCTGTGGCTCTAATGTTTTCTTAAAGCTGGGCCAGGTAAGACAAACCAGTTTGGTGGTGCATTTTTGCTTGAAAACATGTCTCAATCAGAAATATTTGAGAGAAAGATACTTTTGAAAAGTCTCTGTCAGTGTCTTGAATTGAAGACAGACACAATTCTGGAAGGTTGGTGGTCACTTTAATTATCATTTCTTTTTGTCATCTTTGTGGTTTTGTGGCTGAGTGTTAGTGTAGGTGTGAATCTCCCAAGACAAAGCTTAAAAAAATTCTTACAGGGATTAATTAATTCTGTACTATAAATTTTATAGTACCTTTGGACCTTTGAGGTGGAGGAAATGAAATGCAGGACACAAAGTATTGCACAGCATAGCCCCTGCAGGCCCTGGCTGTAACTGAGCAGTGCTGGCAGCACACCAGAATTTGTGCTTTCCTGAGCAGTGTTTGCCCAGCATGATGTCTTTCTCTTATTCTCACTCTAGCCCCACCCTCCCACAGCAAATAAACGGGAGTTGAACATGAAACTGGGTGGGACACAGATGGGACAGCTGATGTGAATTGGCTTAAGGGGTATTCCATGCCAGATGGTGTTGTGCTCAGTGAGAAGAGATGGGGGAAAGGAGGAGAAAAACTAGGATGTTTGTGGTGATGGTGTTTGTCTTTCCAAGTCACCATTACGTGATGGGGCTGTGCTTTCTAGGAAGTAGCTGGATGGTAAGTACCTGTCAATTGTAAGTAGTAAATGAATGTTTTTCTTTGCTTGTGTGCACACTTTTTTCTTTCCCTACTAAACCAGCATTCTTTCACTCCACTAGTGGTTTACCTTCCTTTTGTTTTCTCCCTGTCCTGTAGGAGTGGGAATCGAGGGAACAGCTCTGTGGGTGCTTTGCTGTTGACCACAGTCAATCCACCACAGTAAAAACCTGGTCAGGCCAAGGCTGAAGACTCACTATGGATCTTCCTAGCATTGCTCTACTGAACTAAAGCCAATCTAGAATGTTGCTGAAGGCAGAGGGGAAAAAAATCCAGTCCTACTCAGGAAGTCTCTATTGAAAGAAAGCTTTCTCAACTAAGTAATAGGAAGAGTTGAGATTTCAGAAGGATTTGTAATGGAAAGGTAGAACTTGTTTTGCTGAGGAAGACTGCAAAATGCCTTTCCGAAAGGGTTAGGTGTTTTGTTTTTTTTTTTTCCTTTCTGCAGTCAGAGGGAGTTGCAGAGAGAGAGAGCTGTGTTATCCCTCTGTGCTATGCCAGAGAGAGATAACCCTCACAAACATGTACAGGGCCCCAGCAGCCGAGAGAAGGTGAGAAAGACAGGGAAAAGATAAAAAGCCCTGGAGAGGGCAGGGCCCTCTTAGGCCCAATACTGCCTGGCAGAGCCGAAAAGTTGTAACTTTTAATGGTTTTGCCTCTGAAATAAAACTTTTTTGAACCCTTTCCACTGCCTTGGCATTCTTGGGGAAGATACCTGCATATGTTTACCTTACAGTAGCCAACAATGAATCCATGAGTGTGAATACAAGACAGGAAAATGAAATATATCTTTGTGCATACTTTAAACACTTGTTGCAGGTGTTTTACAGGTTATTTTCAGAGTTAGTTTTCTTGGTCATTTTTTTTTTTTTTGGTCAAAGTACACAACAGATTTACAAAGCTTTCCTACAGACAATTGATTGCCTAGATGTACCCTGAGAGCATGTAAACAGAAAGAGGGGGGTTACTAAGACTGTGACCTGCACAGAGAAGAAATTGGACTTACTCCTGCTAGCAGATAGGAAGCTAAATCCCAGATACTAAGCAGAATCAGAGCCTTTTTAACTCAGAAAAGAGTCACCAAAGGTGGCTAGGAGTATTTACTTTAAAAAGCAGTGCTAAATAAAAGTTCAGAGACTTCAAAACAAGGTTTAGAAACTAAGGACACCATAGAGAAGATATGACACAGCAATTCCTGGTTCTGATTGTCACAAAAAGTCACCAAGTAATCAAGAGTTCTTGTGTTGCGTCTGTTGGAACGGAGAATGCAGTCATGTGAACTGCCAAATAATCACAAAAGGATGGAGAGAAATTCAGGTTAACTGAATGCAGTTGGTATCAAATTTAAGTGCAGTCCAAAAGCCCAATCATCTGTCATAATACTTTGACCTGAAAAAAAAAAAGATACTAATTGTAAATTGCTTACAAAATATATGTTTAAAAGAAAAAAAAAAGCCAAATTGAGATCAAGAACTTCAGACCTTACAATTCGGTGTTTTCAGCATAGGTTTGGATGACAATTCAAATCTGTATTTTTCAGATTTAGCCCATCTCAAAAATACTTTTATACTTTTTCCCTTTTATTTACAGAGTAAAAGATAGACACATTGTTTATATGAAAAGCCTAAAAAGCTTTGTTTATGAAGCCTTTCCCTCAAACCAGGATCCATACTGCTCAAACCAGAAAGAATGCAAAGTTTCTTTAGTTGTCTGATCCAATTTCTGACATACACTGACTTCCCTCTGACTTGTATTTTATAGATGTTTTCTTCTGAAGCTGCTAAGGATATAGGGTGAGATTTCCAAAATTGTATTTTCATATAAATTTGCAAATAAAATCTAAGACGTACTTGACAGCCATGATATATGAAAAGTAAATTACCTGTTAAGTGCAAAATACTTTCTACTATTCTGTAATCTGGTATTAATTTCTGCTTTCTGAAAGTACTGAAACTATGTACAGTACTTTCTGTTAAGTGTGGCAGTTTGCACCAGGGTAATTATGCTCTTCTCATAAAAGTACAATAGTAAGAATGGAGAGCGTCTAAGGGGAATACCTCTAGAATGAAGCTTTTCTCTCAGTGTTAATTAGGGAAAGAAATTACAGGGATATGCATTTCTATTACAAGAACTGCCAGTAAAATCCTTTTCTGAAAAGCTCTTATAACCAAGAAGATATAAAGAATTCATTATTATGTTTCTTAACCTGTAGGTCACTACATTTGTTCTAGTATATTGCATTGAATCCAGTGGATTATAATCGACAGTTTTATAGTAACAAATTGCATAATATTAAAAATATAAGCAGAACATTCACCTGCTGCAGCAATATTCATTGAATTTCACTGAATTTATGAGAGACATAGAGGAGATAAAACCTCCTTTCCAAGTATTTTCACTTACATATTTTCCTTTTGTTATAAAACCCAGAAAACCAGAAAAGCATTTCTCTCACCAGATAAAATCTTTAAGGCTTTGCTTGGAGACCACAAGCCACCAAATTTCAAGCTCATAATTTCTTAAATGTCGCTATGGGAATACCTGAATAGGAAACACAGAACTAAACTAAACAAGTAGTGGAGAATTCTCTTGTTATATCACAGAACATTCAGATCATATACTATAGGTATCAAATATGGAGACAAAAAAGAATGTTGCAAGGCAATGTTCTCCTCAATATTAGAAACAGCATGCTCACAACTACATAGGTTTTACTTACTGAAGGAATTGAAAAGACAAAAGTAATCCCTAGGGCAAGCCAGGGCCACTTTTATCTTGCCTAAGCAGGATGAAAAGCAGATCACATTTAAATGCTTAGGTCAGGCAAAAACCACAATAAGAAAAAAGCTTTCACTTTCCAGACTCTTCCCTGTGCTCCAGCGCAGTTAGAAGATATCTCAAGAACCCTTAAGTTTTTGGAAACACAAACACTGTAGCAAAGTACACATAGTACGTATCAAATCTCTTTGATGCACAGCAAATGTCCGTGGGTTTTGGAATCCACACAAGTGCACAATATAGCAAAGTGGTTTGATCCTTGGGTTATTAACTCTTTTAACACCTGACTTCAAGAGAACAAACTCAGCACACAGTGGACTTCAGCAGAACAACTCCCATTTTTTTGTTTCTCTCTCTCCTGCTCTCCATATCCAGAAGCAAAGTGTGGAGAGGAAGGGTTCCATCCAATCAGCTCAAACCTATTGCTTTTTCCTCTCTGTACCAGCAGTCTTTTGTGCAGGCATATACAGTGAAGGAGATCTGTCTGTTACAAAGAACTAGTGTTATAAATTTAGCTATTTTTTTTCTATAAATTTGAGTATAATGACCAACAGTGCACTGAATTAAAAAGAATCTTTTTTTTTTTTTTTTTACTTTCTAAGATTTGGATATCTGTCCATTATTTAACTTCATATAAAACCTTTATTTTAAATGGAAAACAACAGGAAGAATATGAGGGGAACATTAAATCAAGAAAAATCTACAAACCCCAGAACATTATTAGAAAGTGTAAGTTTTGCATAAACATCCAGAAACACAAACATCTAAATCTAACATCTGTTTCACTCAAAGCAGAATGTGAAAAGAATGGTGAGGGACTGAGGGGACAATTGAAATCATTAGGGAACTCTAATGTTAGCTGTTCTGCAGGCCTGAAGTGTATTTCCCCTAAATAATTCCAAATAGACTTGCTTAGAAAACAGACACAGATGTTGCATTATTTTTATTTCTTAAAATATAGTACACTTTATAGCATATAATGAATTTTTAAATACTTACTGATTTAGAATTCTGAGCAGCATTGAAATAGTCTTTAAAAGTGGATTAAAAAAAGAAAGAGTATCTACGGGCAGGCCTAGATTCTTCCTGCAGTGGGAATCCTGGGGAGAATCCCCTTCCCAAGAAAAAAATGACAAGAAAAAAGCTTCTGTCCCTACACTGTATGGTAGGAACACAGCACCATTAGCAATGAGAAAATAGTCTCCTTCCCACTGACTTCAGGGGCAAGTATCTTTGGTGGGACCAGGACCAGATCCTGGACATCGTTTATTCTTAGACTGACCACCTAAACAAATAAATGAAAAGGACTTTATACCTGTGTATCTATTTGAACAGCTACTAGAACTGAGAAACCTCAGAGTGAGACAGAAAGGAAACTAGAGGGGATTCCCAGCTGCAGACCATGGTGTCTCTGAAGAGGCAGTCTTGCTCTTCCTCCAGTATTGTTGTCAGCCCAACAACACTCATATGTGTATTTAGGTAATAGTAAATGCGTATCAGTTGCCTCAACCTATATGTGTGTACATATTTTTTTCTTTTTTTTTCTTTTTTTTTTTTTTTTTTTTTTTTTTTTTTTTTTTTTTTTTTTGGTTTTGTTTTTTTGTTTGTTTCCCCATTCCCACCCCCACCCTACTCCCTCGCCCAGTCTTCTTTCCTGATTCTCTACCTTTCCTGCCAGACACCAGTCTTCTTCCTGTGTCTGAACCATAACCTGTGGCCATCCGGGTCAAAACTTTTACACACCAAGCATGCTCAGTCACTCCTAGTCTAAACTAAATTTTCTCCCTGTTCTAAGGTTTCAAACAGTCAGGTGAAAGAGAACAGGTAACTCAACTTTCTACTGAGCAGCTTCAGAGGAACATAACCCATGAAAAAAACAATACAAATGAAGCACAGCTTATGATGCCCAATTAATTTTCTCTGGAAACTGTTTATCAGGAAATCGTGGCCCTTGATCTTTAGTCTTGGTTAACTTTCGTGTGACATTTCCCCACATCTCTATCTTAAGTCAGTAGAAGCACCTCCTTCATGTAGTATAATACAACAACTGTAGAGAACACTCCAAAGTTATGCTGACTTTCATACTACATCTCCATCTTATTGAAAGAGATGTTTGGGTAAGTTGCAAAAATTTCTTGTCATCCTTTGGAAATGAAAAACAATGGTATTACTTACTGCTCCAGGTTTTATAGACTTTTTTTTTAATTAATTTGCAGTAAGTTTAACTAAAATAAAAGCAGAATGCAGTTCTAGGGGTTCTAGCAGCTTCAATTATTTTGGTTCCAGTTTAAATTATAAAATCATTTATGTTGGAAAAGACCTTTAAGATCATCGATGTAAGTGCCACACTTACATCTTCTAAATAGCTCCAGGGCAGGTTTTTCAAAGACTGCCCTGGGCAACCTGTCCCAATGCTTGATAACCCTTTTAGGAACTTCAGTCTCTCTCCCAGAACTAGCCCAGAGGGCTTGCTCCAGTTTATTCTTTGCTGTCTAGTGTACTAAAGGAGTGTGAACGAAGAAAACAAAAGAAAGCTGTTGTGTTGCCTTGTCCTGCTGAGGTGCTCCATGTCAGCTGGAGACCAGAAGGAGGGGAGCTTTGTGTGCCTCCCCAACACTGATGAAGACTAGCTCTTCCAATTAGAAACTCTGGAACACGAAATGAAACAGGTTTGAAGAGCTTTAGAAAGAAGGGAGCTACCACCAGAAAGGAGGCTGATGGAGTTCTGATGGGTTTCTGTAAAACCTCTGAGATAACAGAAGGAGTGAGATTTTTTCTAAGAAGGACCTGAGAGGGACTGTGTGGGAGAAATGTAAAATGATCAAACTGATATATTAAAAAAAAATCTCAAATCATTAAACTAAATAGGTCTCTTAAAATTTTTAGATGCAAGAATAATTATAGTAAAAATATCATTTATTATAAACAAATACATAATATGTCTTCCTAGTTGCTGTTAAGAATCTGATTTCAAATGAGGCCACTACTTTCACCAAATAGATGGACAATTGCACACATGCAGATATATAGGGACATCTAGTTCTTAATATTACCTTTATCTTCAGCTAACCATCAGAGAAAGACCCAATTTGTTGCCAGAGATAAAACAGGAGACAGCCAAACTGTGCAAAGAAGCATCATCATTATCATTTAAGAAGATCAAACATCATTACTGATGGTAACCATGGTTTTAAGTTACTGTAGTCTTATGACTGGCCACCATGCTAGCAAACACTAAATTACTGTGTCTGTGGACAAGTCAGAGTGAATTATTAAAAACCAAGATTCAGAACTGTTACCTAAACTTCCAATTTTGTGCACAGTTGAACAGCATGTTTCTTATATACTTTGAAATAGGTAACCACTTCTGACCTCTGAAATTATTTGCATAATAAGCAAAATGTAATGCAGTGTTACAGTTATTAATGGTCCATGTTTTAAGCTATAATTGCATTTGTCTGAAACTCTTAATTAATGAACATATAATTAAAGATTAAAATAATGAACATGATAATTGGTAATGAATCTTTACCTACTTTGTCTGAGTTGAAGTGAGACTTCCACAATTTGAAATGAATGTAACAGCCTAACTACAATTGAATTAATTTATTATACTCCTTAAAGGATGTCCAGGCCCACTACATGAATCAAGATTCAGAAAAGTCATGCAACTTCAGAATGTCACTTTGGGAGCTGTATTGTAATTAGCAAAAAAAACGGAGAAATACGGCTCTAAAAATCTGCCTATGAGTTAGCAAAACAGCCACAGAAAATCATGTTATTCTGAAAGCTCAAAAATAGTTGATGCAGAGTGATAAATTAACCACTTTAGATAGTATTTATCAATGTTACGCAAAATAAACTTTGTCTAAAACCTTCAACCACTATTTTGTTAATCCTGCTTAAACCAGTATTACAAAAAAATTACTAGTGAAAATAACAAGAGGACAAGGTCTCTTCTGACTTGAATTATCCTATGATCCCATTTGAGATTATAATACATATATACATACAATTTCTGCAACAAAATATCAGTAAACAATAAAGGTTTACTAAAAGACTCAGAAAGAAGGATAGCAATGGGTTATCTGTTTGAATTTTTAATAAATCCCTGCTCTGCAAATGAGAACAAAAAAAACAAAATCAGTCCCACAAAGCCTGATCAAACAACATGGAAAAAAATATTAGTTTTCTAACACATGCACACTTCTACAACCCTAGATCATATAGCATAGAATAAAATTCAGTCAAGAAATTTGCCTCTTTGATAGATGTGTACAGTCAACAAATAGATGTGTACAGTTTAACAAATCAAAACCAACAAATATGCAGTGAGTCAAGACTTTATGTTAGAGAAACTGCAGTCGTGTGACTGTTTTTGGTTTTTCTAATCTTTACTCTCTTGGTCCACTGTGCTTTTTGCTCTTTAACATTTTACTGCAAGATTTTTCGTTGCTCTGTCCCACCCCTACTTTCATTTTAAAGCTATCTATGCTTTAATATTTCCCATTTTGCACTCTTCCTTGTATACTTTTGCACTCTTCCTTGTATACTGAATACAAATAAAACTATAATAATACTTTTTTTTGCATACATCTATTACAGGATTTCCTGGGTTCATTAAACATACTGTGTTTCCACTGCTGAAAATAACAAGGATTAAGTAATGCACTTCAAGTTTTATTGCCATTCGGTTATGATGTTCCCAGTGTCTGGAAAAGAAACTCACACAATGGAGATTTAAAGAACAATTAAGTGTCTATTGTCTGAACTTTTAAGTTTTCCTTTCTACAGAGTTGAGTATTTGCTTTGGTTTTAAAACCTCTTCACAGAATTTTCAGAATGGTACAGAAGTACATTGCTGTGAATTATTAGAAAAAACTTTAGAAAACTCTTCAGTTATGGCCAGTCATCTCATGATCACTTCTGCTGCTCATTCCAAGCATGATTCCTCTCTGTACAAGTGAGACTGGCTGAAAATGCAGAAATATCCCTGAAATTTGAAGATTTATCTGTAAATTGACACCTGTGCAGCACTTGATCATTGTACTCTCTTTCACACCTTTTATATTTTTTTCTAAGTTCATCAGTCTGATTCTCTCTCACACTCACGAACAGATCTGCAAACATCTTCTGTGTCGTTTCTATCAAGGCACTATCCAATTCACGAAATTTTTCTTTAGTTTTACAGGCATTATGAGCTCCTGACACCTCTCTGCCAAGTCTGAACTTTCTTGAATGCATCATGGGCAAGTACTGGAAGCAGAGAATGTGACTTTGTCCCTATATTAAAGCAAGGTACAGTGCTTTCATATACATCATTGCCTTAATGTAGCAATACTTTAAAATTCTAACAATTTTGCTCTTTGTCCCATATTCAAAGTTTTAACGTCAAAGTTTATGGGTGACTTGTACTATGCGACACATTACCTATAAGGCTGCAAATCATGTCTGTTCCTGGCCTGTCCTCCCATGACAATTTCCGTCACTGCTTCCAAGCACGGTGCTCCTTGCTTCTTGTTAGCTAAATCTTCCAGGGTAATTCATGAAAAATGTATTTTTCAACATATTTTTTAGAAACATATAATTGATATTTTATTCATATAACAAAACCAGACATACTTGCTTCTGAAGGGAGAGATGTCACCAGTGATGGGACTTACCCTCTCTTTTGAAATAGGTAGTAAGATATCAAACTCAGTATGCATGTCTCAGGGACCCGCTCTCTTTAGCAAGAGGTTTTTGGTAAGATGTTAAAAAAGTCCCCAAACACTACATGAATAAAAACTTCTATGTGCCCTTCTAGTGGAGCGATGATGTACTCTATTGGCACATCCATGGACTATTCTGAGCCCAAAAGACAGTGCATTAATTTTGGGACTGATACATTGGTCTCCTATGCTTATACAGGTTCTGTGATATTGTTCCTCTTCAGTGAATACACAGAAGACTTGATTCTTCTGAACTTCATTCAAGCACCACTTGCAAGATTGTTTTCCATTAAAATTATATGTTAGGGAGAAGACGAGCTCTGTAATCAGTGCTTGTATGTGATACTGACTTTATACCGGGCCTCTTTCTTCATCACAACATACACAAATCACAGCAGTTTCTTAAAAAATTGAAAACAAGGAAAAAAAAAAGTCAACAGGTTCTGACCCCCTTCCTTTGCCACAGGTCAGCTCTGGGGTGGCCCAGGAGTGGAACCTGAGACCCACTGAGAGTTTTGCTGTATGAAAGAAAACCAGGAGCAGCCCTGTGGGCTGGGGATGATTCTAATGATTGTCATTGGACTTGCTCTGAAATTCTTGTTCAGATACTGTAGTTTTGTCCCTCTGTCCTATAAGGACACTGCCTCTGCCTGCCTTGCTGGCAAGCTGTCTTCCCTTGCAAAGCAGCCTACTCTTGTGTCTCCATATACCAGCTTTTTCCAGGGGTGCTGACTCAGAAACTTTTATCATTTCAGGCCAGAAAACCTTTTAAGTAAGCAGAAGAGGAGGCATGCATCGTCAATTAAGCTCTAAATTTGTTTTTCTGGGGAAGAATATTGGTTTTTAAAAAAGACCTCTTCAAAGCTTTTCCATTATACTTGATGATTCAGCTCAGGAGCACTGAGTAATGCACACTATATTGTGCATCTCAGAAGCTGTTTAGAAACAGATTGCATATATGAAATATGTGGATTTTATTCCACCTGTATTGATATAATTGCCTCTGCCCCATTGATTTAATTTTAAAAATCCATTAGAATTGACTTTATAGTTATATAAGCCATGAATACAGAAGAATATCTACCTTAATTTGTTTACTTATGAAAGTGATGCTATTGGTATTGGTATTGCTATTGATGATCATCAAGCTATCAGTATTATGAAATATCAGAATCAGCACATTCACTTAAACAACTAAGAGCTGTCTGTATGATTCCTTTTACAAGAAAATGACACGTAGAGATGAGTTTAAAAAGTGTTTTTTACTTCACTTGCCTAGAGCAACACCTTTACTTGTTTATCTTGCATAACCTATTTCCACACATAATTGCACGATTTCCATAAAGTCAATGGAAATACTTCTAAAAGTATCTGACAAGATACTTTTGACAGACTATAACAAATTTCTGCAATGAAAGACCATATAGCACTATGGTCTGAGAGGGAGAGATCAGGGATATCCTCAGTATCATTAGGTGACTTGCACAATTAATACATGAAATGTGTTCTATTTTATTAATAATTTTTTGTGCCCTCACACCATTACTAGTGTCACAATACAAGCATAAATTGCCTCATTTTGCATGCATACTTCAGAATTAGCTTAAATCAGTTTGTGGAACTGAACTAAGGAGTGATTTGAAGGTCTCTTGACAAGGGCTAATGATAAATGGTAATGCACTCAGTTTTGAGAAGCTGAAAGGGGGTATATTTCCAGTATTCATGTTAAATTTAGTTTTGACATCTTCATTTACATTCTGCAAAGGGGAATAGAAAACATGTTAATGAAACTGTCACATAAACTGGGAAATGTTGCAATAAAGACAGAGAAACAGCACAAAGAGAAAAAAGGATTTGAAACATAAAATGTGTTCAGAAATTTGCAGACCAGAACAAATAGGAATTTAATATTCCCTTCAGTGTATCCAAGGGAAACTTCAGCAGAAGAAAACAAAAAACACCAATTGCCAAGAGAGCTTTAGATACTGAGTTATATAATACTAATGATGATTGATTTTTTTTTTTTTTGCTTATGGAAATACGGAAATATCTATTCATCTGTGGCCATTCATCACTGTGTGTTTGGATCACCTTATCTGTCCTCACATAGCAGGAAAACAATATTTTTGTCTTAGAGTCATCATTAAATGTGACCAGTTTCTCAAACATATTGTTATATCCAAGAAAGACATTGACATAGTAAATTGTGATGATTGACTGATGAGGAATACTAAAATAATCAAAGGTCTTTGGTTTAGGTAATTAGTTTTATGGGAGGTCATCAGAGAAGTCTGAAAATGTCCACTGAGGAATTTTAAGGAAGAAGGATGTTCCAGTTTCTGCAAGTAGGCAAACACAACAGGGAGTAAAAACAATAAAATTGTGAAAAAGAAAATTCAGAATCAACACTTCTTTCCAAAAGTGAGGACTACTGAACTTTGGGAATTGTCTCTCAATGAAAAGTAATGAAGTTTCCATTACTCTGGCCAACTTGCATTAGTCGAGCCAGTCCGATTTTACAATAGGGAATAATTCCAATGGCAGGGAGATGGACTAGATGACTCTAAACACTTTTTCTATCCCTAGTTTTTACAGCACAAAGGATATAATCTTGAAATACAAATTGCAATGGGAAATGTGTTCTTCCTAATGGTTACAGATAAAGGCAATTTTCAGACAACATCCTCTCCCTTTTATGTCTCTGCTCTAAATTCACATTATCACATAGGTTTTTAAGATAAACTAGTAATGTACACTTTAAAGGAAAAAATAATACGTGGAAAAGAGCACTAAAAAGAATCACATTGTGCCTAAAACTACAAAATAATTTTGCATTGGCAAAAACAACATATTTTTTTCATTTAAAACAGTTATAGAAGGTGCAAGTGAAAATTACATATATCCCATGTAGATTCAAAGGAGTATAAAGAAAACAAAAGAAGTAGGAAAAAAAAAAGAAGAAAAAAGAAGAAAATAATGCACTCAATCATAAATTTAATTTGGTTAGTGATACAATACACCTAAAAGCTCTATATTTTGAAGTTTTTAATTCAACTTTTTTTTCACTAGCAAATATTACACCGTACTTGGAGAACATTGAATACATTTTGGGTTGTGAGGAGATAAAGACATTTACTTCACTTTTGCAAAGCCGTGTTTCTTTCTTTCTTTCAAATGCACAACAGACTCGCTACAACACAGGGCAATGAGAAAGGTATATTACCTTTAAGTCTGGGACTGAAAATAATGACTATATTTTGTTACTAGGAGCCACGTTGAGGGCACATTAGATCACAAATAATCTGCAGTGAAATCCAGTAGGTTTTTCTACTTTGATGCACCTTTTGTATCCTTATGCTTGCCTGCATATATATATGTATAAAGTGCACATATGTGTATATGAATAATAATTCAACCATAATATGTAGAAAATGTATTTAATTACACATAATAAATGTGTATGTCATATATATGGCTGAAATCTACTAATAGTTCGACACAAATCTAACTAATTTGGTATCACTGTATATTAATGCAGAATCTCTGCCAATATTATCACCGATTTCCATAATAAATTCCTTTATTTTCATTAACTCAGTTATTGAAGAATAGGCTTGGAAATATGATGCACATACAAAACCATGACAACAAAGACATCCAGACAGAAAGCATTCCATATGATGGGTCTTAGCATGTCAAACACGTTCCTCAGCCATGTTTTATGACTTTGTTCTGATCTGTTACAAAAAAATTTCTTGTTTTTTGAGCTTGTGGAAAAGGGGGGCTCACACGCAAGTCTAGGTGCAAATGCTAGTTTTATATTTAAGTAGTACAATAAAGAAGTAAGATTTGGCATAACTCCTTTAAGCTCCAACAGTTAAGAGGTACATCAACATGTGGCAAGTACAGCCATATTCCCATTAAAATATGGATTTATGACTGTTCACTTTGGCTATGATGATAAATATGGAAAAAATGCTCAAATGTAAAGAAGCTACTCAGCTTGCAGAAGGTGACAATGCGTTTTGTACTCTCATTGGCTGTTTAACAAGTTATTCTTTTATCTGAAGAAGACAAAAGGATATCAGGTCAATGGAAGAATGATAAATAAGGAACAATTAATCCACCTTAATGCAAAAGGTTTAACTTGCAGCCTTTTCAAGTTCCTTTATCTTTTAAGCTTTTCTGAAGCTTCATCAGATCTTCAATCCATATAAGGATATGATTCAGCTTACTGCTCTTACCATCAGTTTCTTGATTCCTCTTGGACTAATCTTTGGAAAATGCCTGCTGACATTATCAAATAGAATGTGTGACATTGAAGAGATAAACAGAAAAAAGTAGTAGTGGCTAAACTAATTAAAAAAACTGGAGGCACACCCCCTGTTAAAACCGTGTTAAGAAAAAAATTGATGAGGCAATGAGAAAACCACAGACCACCATGCACGGTGTCATTGTTACTTCTAGACAGCTTGAGTCATAAGTTATTAAAATGTCTGTAGCTATCCTTTATGACTGTAATGAAACAGAAACATGCTGCAGTAGGTAGCTTCTGGCACAAATTCTCTGTTCAGAACACCTATAAATCTGTATGGTGCTTACCATGCTTCACTCATGCATAAGGATGCAGAGGCCTAACAAATAAGTTAAAAGAACCTTACAGAAAGCATTTCCATCTTCAGGACTATGCAATATTTATTTATTATTATTTACAAAGACTACAGTGTAAGCCATTATAAAAAGGCAAGTAGATTATTTTTGCTACAGGCACAATGTGCAAAAGCATCTCAAGCTCTTCAGCTTGCCAAGGTGTAATCTATTTGCCAAGTAGATGATCCATTTATACATAAGAAAGCAAGTACTTGATCATTACACAAGTCTCACTAGGCTAGCTACAAAATTATGGTTTTGTAACAGATTTGTCTAAAAACACACAAATACTATCAGAATTAATAACTCCAAACTGACCAAAGCCAGGAATATTAAGTTGGATTTACTGTGGTGAAGATGATTGAGCACAATTTTTGCTGTATTAATCTTGAGTGATCAGAGACAAAATTTAGCAACAATACAGAATATATACAACTGTCCGAGTTCCATTATAATTTGTAGTCTCCTGTTTTAGAGAAGAGATTTCTGTTAGCTAATACAGGTCTAGAAAAAGTAGCCCCTTATTTTGCAGACAATGAACTATAGCAGTTAAAAACTAAGTCCTTTGTACACAAGACTGTATTAATCATATTAAAATATTTCCTTTTTATTTTTTCTTGTAGACATACTCTGTAAAAACAGATTTCTGTAACAATTTGAAATTGTCTGGTCTGTAGAGATCATGCACTGGTGGAGTTCACAGTCCTGAGGGATATGGGTCAGACAAAGAGTAAAGTCAGGACCTGAATTTTGGGAAAACAAACTTCTAGCTCTTCAAGGAGTTAGTCAATAGACTAACAGGTAAACTGCCCTTAGAGACAAGGGAAAAGAACAAAATTTCAAGGATGTAATGAATCGGGAAGGGATGGCAAGTGACCAGCATGACTGAGTGGAGACTTGCTGTTAAAACTAAAAGGCAAGAAGGAAATGCACAGGCAGTGGAGGCAGGCACAGGTATCCTGAGAAGACTGTAGGGATTCTACCCAGTTTTGTAGGGATGAGGTCAGTAAGGCCAAGGCATGAATGGAGCTGAATTTGACAAGGAATGCAAAGAATACTAAAGGCTTCTACAGGTATGTCAGGAAAAAAAAGGAAGACTAAAGAAAGTGTACCCTCCTTGATAAACAAGTTTGGCAAACTAGTCATGGCTGGGCTTCGCGAATGAAGATTTGGGAAGGCTCTATCCACATTTGTTACAGGCACGCTGGTGGCTAAAAAGGCCAATACGAGGTAGACATATCCTATTGCAAAAGGCACAGCAGAAAGACTCCTTAGGTGGTATATTCTGCAAGACACAGTTCTTTCTGCGTTGCCTTTTTTCCTCGAGGGTGATCTTGCGTGTGTTCTCAAAGGAGACAGCTGCGTTATAGATGGTGTGTCTCCAGGCCTCCCGGTTGGAGGCCAGAGTAGACCAGTTATGGTGATCAATATGACCAAGGCTGAGATGTTGTTTCAGGGAGTCCTTGTATCTTTTCTTCGGGGCTCCTCTCATGTGGCAGCCAGTGGCAAGTTCACCATAAAGCAAGATGTTAGGGAGGCAGTGGTCCTTCATCCTGGAGACGTGCCCTGCCCATCGCAGCTGTGTTCTCATCAACATGACCTCTATACTTGTGACTGCTGCTTGCTCTAGAACAGATGTATTGGTCACAAAATCTGACCAGTGGATGTTTAGGATTGTTTGGAGGCAGCGTTGATGGAAGCGTTCTAGGAGACGCAGGTGGTGGCAGTAGATGACCCATGATTCGGAACCATTGGCAAACTAGTAACAAGAGACAAAAAGGCTGAGGTACTCTGCAATGGTTTTGCCTAATTCTTCACTGACAACCTCTCTTCCCACAACCCTCGGGTGGAGGAGAAAATTCTCTCCCTCTGTGAGAGAAGATCAGGTTTGTGAGCACCTGAGAAACCTGAATATATATAAAGATATTGGACCAGATGAGGTGCATCACAGAGTCCTGAAGGAATTGGAAACTCCCCATGATATTTGAAAAGTCATGGCAGTCAGATGAATGTGACCTGCCAGCCTCACCTCTGTGCCTGGGAAGATCATAGGACAGATCCTCCTGGAAGCTTTGCTAAAGCACATGGAGGATGAGGAGGTAATTCAAGACAACCTGCATGGTTTCACCAAGAGACAGTCCTGCCTGACCTACCTATCTACATTGGTGGACAAGGGAAAAGCTACAGATGTCGTCAACCATTCTGATTGTATTCTGATTTTCATGGGATTTCCATCAGCTTCATCAAATGAGAAAGGAGATGTGACATGTTCTTCCAGGTCCAGACCATGGAGCTGCAGAACTTAATGAATATACATATGAAACTTAAAGCCCTTTAACCTAGCTTAGATAAACCAGTCTACTTTTATCGTAAGAGAACAATACTGAGGATCAAAGCTGCAATGCACAGTGTGGATCTGCTTCTCTTCTTCATTAGCACTAATTCAGTCTGGAGTTCCTGCCAATTCCTCTTTGAACTCTTACCTTTACTATGATGTCTGCAGACAGGAGTCAGAACAGAGGCAAGAGCAGATCTGCTGGAGTTTCTTTCAGCATGAAAATCCACCCTTAATTTTATTTACTGTAATTTCAAAGGCACAATTTAACATTCTAGAAGTTAGCACAATGCATCTATACAGAACTTTCATTCAAAGTTGTCATATTATAATGATAATATTCCTAACCTATAATTAATAAAATGACAATCACTCAACAGTATACTAGCTGATATTTTCTCTTGCATATATATTTCTTGCTTGCTCACTACTTTATAGAGCTTACTTGGAACTACCCTTTCATTAGCAATTTTTCTCTGATTTTGCATATCATTGTAGTCAAGCTGGTAGAAAAATGTAATTTAGAAAAAAATCCTGGTAAATATTCAGTGGAGGAAGATATGATCACTGTCAGTAAAATCAATTCATATCTATAAAATATCTAATGTAATTTTCATTTAATTTGAATTTTCTATTCTTTTTAAGTTGCAAATAAAAATCTCACTGCATTTAAAAAATAATTTTGAAATTACAGTGTAGCGTTTTCATTAAAAAGGCTGGGTTTTCTTTTCTGCCTGAAATGGATTTTGTAAAAAGTGCTGCAATCCTGTAGAAGATATAATTTCAAAGACTCAGTATCTTTAAAATTTTTAACACTCAATTCTTTATTGTATTAATCACCTCTTCTCTTGACTGCTTTCCTCAGTAACTGATCCAGACAAAATTTTCCTCTCGCTGAGCTGCTTGACCATTCAGATACAACCCAAACTAAAAGGAATCTGCTTAACTAACACATACACTGTTGTGATAAGAGCAGACTTGACACTGTTTTGCCTGACCAGATCTTGCCATTTCACTGAGTTTCATTTCCTATCAAGACTTCATTAAACTTCTTTCCTACAGTTACGTGGTTTATCTTTCCAGTAGTCCTAATCAGAAAACCTCTAAGAATATCATATGCCTCATCACCCATGCAACAAATGAGGATGTTTACTTGCTCTTCATCAGAGAGTGCCTCTGATTACTTCTGCAATAAAAATCTCCAATGCTGTGGAACTTAGTGAAATGAAAGGATGATGTTTAAAAACACTTAATATTACATTTCCACTGCAAGAAGATCCTTATTTTGTCAGTATAAAAACAGTCATAAAAGTATATATCTGAACATATTACTTAGGAGAATAAATTTCTCATTTTGATTTCATATAATGATTCTACAGAATTTGACAGCAAGTCAGCCTTCTACCAAAAATAGATAAGATAAGCCAGCCAGCTGACAATCTCCATGCTGACTCCTTTTCAGCCTGCAGTCTGAAGCCTATCCTTGGACTTGATAGACAAAACACTATTACATTTTCTGTGTATTGCTTTTTTGCCTGAAAGGTACTTAAGAGGAATGTTGCACTGAATTGTTCAGATGGCTGCAGTAATCGTCCAAAGACAGTAGCATTTGAAAGTACAGCTAAGAGGGAAAACATTAATCTCAAATCAGGTGAAAGACTTGAGATTGCCTGGTTTAACACTTGAACTGGCTATTCTCTCCAGAACATTTCAGGTTTACATCAAATGATGTTTGCAGTTAGTAGTCCTGCTGAAGTAGAAAAATATACCCAGAATGGTAAGAAGTTAGATGTAATGACAGTATAGAAAAAAGTAAATATTAAGCCTTGCAGAAATCTAACCTATTGAAAAATTAATACAAACTAATCTATAGTGTGTTACTGTGGTTGTGAATATACAAGCACGTTAGTGTTTAATTTAAATTTTTTTGTATCTTAGGTGCACTGACAGGATGTTTATGCAGATTTGTGTACACCACTTCTGTGGCAAGGGAAGTAATTTGCCCAAGGAAAGTGATCATCAGTTCTGCACAGAGACACTGAAAGGGACATTTCTCAGTAATGATCTGAAGTGTCAGAAACTATCATAATTTTGTGTATTAACCCTCATATCTACCATATTGCTTTGCTGTGATGTTCTTAACAAGTATTTGTATACTAATAATACTCCTTTCTGTATTTTCTCCTTATATAAGAAGCTGAGAAAGCCAAATAATATTTTGAAAGTTTCTCAGGTCTTCCAATAAGGTTCCAAGAAACTATTGGCATAAGCATGTTAGCTTGAGAAAACAAGACAGTGAAATATCTGTGTATAAAATCATAATTGAATTTTCCCAATGTATGTTAAGCTTTCAGAAAACAGATACATAATTTCATTTGTAGATTAAGCGTTTGTTATGCCAAACTGTCAAAATAGTTGTAACTCTATTATAAATAATGTGTTTCTGTTTGGTAGTTATTTTCAATAGATCTCACCAAGCCATTATTTTAGAATCAGGGAGCATAAATAACTTCCAATATAAATCATATACAAAAAAAACCAGCTTAATTAGAGTAATGCACTTCAATACAAGCCAGTGAATTGTATTTGGCACACAGTCTAAACTTTAACACTGATTAAAATGCTTGTTTGATGACATGCAACTGATCTTCTGTATTAAACTACTATACATTTATTGTGAGTATTGGACAATTAATTGGTAACTTTTTTTTAATTTCAAACACTAGACAGTTATCCAATTTTAAAAGATTTTAAAAGAAAACCTTGTTTTGCTTATTGTGATTGCTGTGTTGTGCAGTGGCAGTGAATTCCTACTATACTTAAAGAAAATCTGTGTCCCAAAGCAAAATTGTTACTCAAATCTATTAATTGCAATGCTTTAGAGTGAACTGATGGCTATAATACATTCAACTAGAATTCAGCAAAGCCCTACAATTGATGATTTTTAATCTTGTTCATATTCTTTGCAATACGTTGTCAATGTACAAGTTCCACAGTTAAATGGCCATGATTAAATCTGTTTTTGGTTAGTAGTACCTATTTAACATGTATTTTCCTTAACATTCCTCATCTTTTTCATGAGAAAGAGGATACAATACCCAGGTTCCTCTCATCTGTGAAATCACAAATTTCACTGGTAGGTTTCAGAAGACACAATTTATTGCAAAGAGCAGTTAACCAGATAAATAACTTCTTTTTCACTTGTGCAATGGTTCATAGAAACCTTCATTTTAAGGGCACTTTTCAGTGCACTGACAATTCCAGTGTCCAAGATTCAAGAAATCAGTTGAAAACTACTTAAGTGGTTACAATGTTTAGACTGGAAACTGTAGAAACTGTGTTCAAACTTATAGGTCTATATAGAGAACTCCAACTGGTTGTGTTACAGATACATGGATTTTTGCATCAGTATCGTCACCTTGGCTCTGGCTGACACTGCTTTAGTGTTTACACTAAATCTACTTTGGCTTTCCTACGTTGTTTGTATTGTCAGGAATTAAACTGGATTTTTTTTACATAAATCATCTCTTGAATAAAGACCACCAAGCACTGAAAATATATTCTTGCAAATTTTATTGTTCTTAAATAGTTATTAAAATCTGTTTATGACCTCAGACTGTAGAGGAGTGCCTTTATCCTGAAAATTTTAGGAATGTAAAAATAGGAACTCATATATATAAAGTTATGAACTCATTAATCTCTCTGATTCTTCATTTTCCTGTAATTCTTTGAATACTTCTTTCAGTATTATAATGCTTGCAAGTGAAAATATTTGCATTCTTATACAAAAAAATCTAAACATGTCCTTTTACAGATTTGCTCTGTTAACAAAAATCCTTCATAAATGACAAAAAAAAGTCATCTAATATACCTAGGGTTCTTCTTTTCCGCACGTATGGATTAAAATAGCTTGAACTTTGACTGCCCATAGGTAGACACTGTTGCTATTTTCTTTCCAGGACACAGTGAATCAGTCATATGAATAAAAGTACTTTTATGAGAAATATTATCTCTATCCAACCTATGAACATTATTTACATAATTCAGAATAGGTGATACATGTACTGATGCAGGAACTCAACATGTTATTATTTTCTCACTATAAATTAAGAAATATAGTGGTAGGTGGCCTATAGTAATATAGATTAACTTCCTCAAAATATTCCTTATATTATTTATATGTATATGTATTGAAAAAATAAACTGAACAGTAAAAACTCACTTGGATTTGTTATTGTTTTTAGGAGTAATAATTAAAAAGGGCATTATGATACTTGGGGTTCAAGTTTTCTTTCTCCATTGAAAGAGTATTACACAGATATTAGAAAAATTTACTCAACTAACTAATCTTTGGGAAAATCCTGTTTTTACGAATAAGAATAGCTCTCAATGCACATCACCATTTCTTATCAATCCCTGCCAGCTAGCTGCATCTGTGAAGGAAGTTTTGAATTTTACACTTAACCTTTGATTTCTGGAGAAAAACAGAATTCATTTCTCAAATTTTGAACCTTCATGTCAAAGTGATTTCTTAAGTTCACAAGTCACCTGAATTTCACTGGAAAAGTAGCAAAGAAGTGGAAGCTCCCAGCTACCTATGCTGAAGGTAGCTTTCTTCCTCTTATCTCATTTTCGACTGTACTATCTCTAAGGTCTTTTCTGCTTCTTCCCTGGAGGTGTAAATGCAGTCTTTTGGGAAATGATTCTATTCTTAAGGAAATAAACTCAGGCTTCTGAACCAGTGTGAAAGGACAAGTTACTATAGGAGGAGGACAGATCCAATCATCCCATTATAAATACAACAAAAATAATGCTTACTAGGTGTTACATTCTGTTCTTGATATGTGCTGCCAGTTAGAAAAATGTACACAAGCTGGGCCTCTAATCCTTATATTTCAGTGTGAGTAGTTCTGAGGACCTTTTAAAAGTATTTTTTGCAAAGAAAACGACGGAATCAAGTAGATTTTTTGTCTTATGTGCGTGATCTTTCATTCCAAAATAATTCTGACAACAACTATATTTAGTGAAGTACTTTTCTGTGTGGTTAAATGTGTGTACTTATTTAAATCCAGTGAGGTTCAGGAAAGTGTGATTTTTCCTCCGACACAATTTAACGATAATGCGTTTTAGTTTGTGAAGGCATATACATTCATACTTAATACTGAATTTTCATCCTGTCCCCCACTATCCTTAGTTTCCTTGTGACTAGTCAAACTATAAAAAACTAAATTATACCTCTGATTTCCCATAGCCATACACAAACACCTGTGTTTTTTATGTTTTCTGAGCTTCAATTTTATAGCTTTAGTTAATTCCCCTTAACTATCCCAAACATCTATATGTAGACACACCCCAAGAGATTGCCTGTTCATAAAAAACATGCTGCAGCCAGCTGCAGGATGCATGTGTTTTTTCTGCAGTGGACTGTTAATGATTGTCACTGCGACATTTTCTGTCTTTTGTCTGGTCTTCCCACCTAATAAAAACAGAAATGTAGCCCCAGGGAGAATTTTCTTTGTAAGCAATTAATCATTTTTCTAGTATAAATCCAGTAGTATTTTGTTGGGCACTTCTTTGTAATCCCCCTCTTCAATATTCCCTTGAGACATTGGACTAAAGGTCCATTCCAGTCCAAATCGTTCTGATTCTGTGATTTCAAAAGCCATATTTGTCAATAAAAATGCTATATTTGAAGATGCTTCTTTTAATTCAAATTATCCCTGAATACTGAGCCTTGATGAGGAAACTGATGCAAAATATAAAGTAAGTAACTTTTTTTAAAAAACGAGCAATACTGTAAGACATAACTCTGAAGAGCTCTGGTTTTTTTCTTTTATAATTTCATTATACAAGGGAAATACAGGATTTATACTTTAGACCAAAAAAAATTTGTAAATAAATTTGTTGTGTAGAAGTACACTTGTAATAAGCATTTTGATGGACACAGCACTGAAGGAAGGTTTTATCAAATTTTGTCAAATATCATTTAAATATAAAGCTATAACAATTATGCTACTATGCTTTGCAGTGATAGTCATGCTCGGATTACTTTATATTTCCAAATTTACATAAATGGTCTTTCTGTTTGTCATCCTTTCTGACAACAATTCTTCCAATGTTCCTTCCTTCTCAAGGAACTTTACTTCTCTGCTATTTTGATTCTGAAAGAAATAAAAAATCAGTGTTTTGCAGTATTAAATCAAACTACTTTTCGTAATAACAAAGTACAAAGAAAAAAGAAATAAAAAAGTGCAGTCACATATATACTTCTTTTCTAAAGCTCTTGTTTAGAACAGTGCAACTGAAAGAAAACTCTACTAAAAATGTGTTTGAATTTCAAAAATAACTTTAAATTGCTGCTTGGACACTGAAGTTCAAAGCTGTACCACGTCTCTGTCTTTTCTTCTTGGTTTCTTGACCAGCATGAGATAGTTGAAAGAAAATTCACAACTTAATTTACTAAACCAATATATAAGGTGTTCTAATATCAGATAGGAAGATATATTGAATTGTAAAGGGATTTTAGGCACTTTCTTTCATTATGTTTCTCACCTATCCATAATTCTTAGCTGAATCAAAAGAAAATTATGTAGCAGATCCCCATCATCGTGAAAACATTTAGACAGTATACATATTTAAATCAAATATTTTAGTGCTTATTTCACAATCAGCAGTACTTTTATGTGCTTAGCAGATACATAAATTGGAAACTATATCCTCCACTAGATAGCTGCAGATATTGCTAATTTCAAGAAGTGTAATATTCAACTTAGCTGGTGTTTCTGCACTTTCATCTTTGCAGATTGGATAGAATTCACATTCCAGATTTGTGGAAACTGTATGATTTTCTAGTTTTCCACACTACAGATGATTTGGTCATTCTGGAAGGAAACATTAGAACATTAGCATTTTTTCACTTAAAAAGAAAAGAGAAGGAAAACACCCAAATGAAGGTGACTGGTATTTTTTAACTGCAGCTTTTCAGACCTTCAAATCACAGAAATACAAGTCAAAACCATAAAGCAGACATGTGACTTAAAGCCTTCTTAAAGCAGAAAAAAAAATATTTTAAACAAATAAGCAATCATTTTAAGAGATGCCAAACAAATTTAAAGTTTTCTGAGGTTAACTCAAAGTCCAGCAGACATATTTTTTCAGATGTTCAAATTCATACCAGTGTTTTCTAATCTGCCTTTTTTGGTGATGAAATAGGCAGAGGTTTGGTTTACTCTATGCACTGTGCTACATCAACGGAGCTTCCAGGCAGAACAGAGCAGATGTTTCCAAAGTGAAACACAACTCAATGAAAAAGTTCTTGCCACAAGTAGGTTCTGTTGCCCACATGTCTGGGGATTTTTCTTTTCACATTAACTGCCAATCGAACAGACATAATATTAGGGAGTTTGTTGGAGTTGTTTTAGTTTTGTATTCTTGGGTTGCTTACTTGTTTGTTTTTTTATATATATATTTGATTTTGACAGCCAATTGTTTAAAAAAGACACTTTTCTAATATGGCAAGAAGGTCACATGATAGAGAAGGGCAAACCTCTGGGTAACAAGACAAAAAATGATGTGTCTATGTCTTGTAGTAAAATTTAAGTAAACAGGAATTGTAGCCAATGATCCAACAAGAAACATAGTAATTATTTAGATAATTTTTAAATGCAGTCAAACAAGACAGACAACTCTCTTAAGTAACAATAACTCTGAATCCTAAATAAAGTCCCTTCTCAGCAAATTGAATGCAGGCAATTCTGAGGAGATACATATATGAAGAAAACAGGAACAATTGAAACCTGTGATCTTTAAGACATTTCATACAAGTAATCCATGGGAGCTGATGGTTTTGGGTGTATAAAGATGCATGGAGAATTCAAAACCCGTTTAATTCCTAAAGCTTGCATATAGGACACATAGAAGTGTTTTATAGTGCCTTATGCATAATTTAAAGAAAATAAATAAAACTTAAGAGGTATACAGATGTTGATTTTTGGGGTTTTTTATACTGTGTGAGTTTCATGTCAAATACAACATGTTAAGGCTTTGTACCTTAGAATAGAATTTTTCTTTTTATTCTTAAGGCTGGCTAAATACTCAGGGACAAGGATGCAGTCAGTAACTCTTTGAGATCTCTGATGCCAAAACTGACTCAAAAGACGACACAATAGAGAGCATATATGTGTGGGGAATAAAACATGTGCAGCTACTGGACCATATCAAAAAGAGCATCAATTAGTAGCAGTCTTTTATTTTTCAAGATTATAACCCCATGGAGAAGACTGAAAATAAGATAACTTTTGCAGTAAAAAACAAGGAGAATCATCAAAAGTAGGCACAACAGCATCAAAATGGGAATTATAGTAAAAGTGAAGGGCAGAATAAATTCAAGCTTCACTTCTTTTCTATTTGTTTATTCATGAGTATGGTAAATCTTCACAGACTTTTTCCAATAGATTCATGTTCCCTACTGCCCTTCTACCATAGAATGTTGCAAGAAAACTTCCTCAGTCCCTCATTGCAAGTAATTTGCATTATAACAGAGCAAAGAGAAAAAGAAACTAGAGAGAAACTTTCAGCAGTACGTATCTTACATGCTTACCTTAGTTACATGCTAATGTAGTGTTCTTTCCTCCAGTGTTCATTTTCTTCCCATAGAATCCCATTACCATGCCTAAGGTGAACCTCCAGCTTATTTATATTAGAAAGTGGATGGAAGCAGGGTAGAAAAAACATAAAAACTGAGATGAGGAATATCACAACTTTGTAAATCACTGTTCTTAGTAAGACAGGAAAACAAAGTTAAAACCTTAAAATAGTTTTAAACCACAAAGCCAAGACTGTGAGCCCATATTGGGTTTGCATGGCCAGGTTTTGGTACGGGGCAGGGCCACAGGGGTGGCTTCCACAAGAAGTTACCAGAAGCTTCCCCTGTGTCCGACAGAGCCAATGCCAGAAGCTCCAAGTTAGACCTGCCACTGGGCTAAGTCCAATCCCATCATTTATGGTGGTAGCGCACATGGGATAAGTTAGGAAGGGGAGAGAAAAGCCCTGTAATCCCTCTGCAATTCCAGCAGCAGACATGAGTGAGAATATGTGAGA
This sequence comes from Pipra filicauda, assembly GCF_003945595.2. NCBI lineage: Eukaryota > Metazoa > Chordata > Aves > Passeriformes > Pipridae > Pipra > Pipra filicauda. The sequence goes on along the minus strand of NW_024104457.1, from coordinate 105,690 downwards.
GGAACAACTCTGCAGTCTTCCAAGTCAGAAGGAGTTGCAGAAGGATGGGGAGGATGTGTTCCAGTCACTGGAGCAGAGATTCCGCTGCAGCAAGTAGTAAAGACCATGATGAGGCAGGTTGTCCCCCTGCTGCCCATGGAGGTCCACAGGGATATCTGAAGGCTGACTTGTCTTGAAACATCCTGCTGATCTTTCTAGAAGGCCATACTGGAGTCTGTTTGACACATACACTTCATCCCATATTTCTGTACAGTATCAAGGCAGTGCATGAGAGAGAGAGCAGGTTGACTCATTCAGGTTAAAATAGAGCATGGTCCCAAATGTACTATGAATAGAAGATGACTTTTGAAACATTTAGTATGTTGTTCTCAGAGCTAATATACAATGTAGACCCTGGTATCCAGGGATTATTTGCAAAGCAAAACCAGACACCTCTGATGTGAGGACTAACAATGCAGGCACAGGTCCCAAAAATTCCAACCTTTCCTCACTGAGACTTCTGATTATACTAGGTGAAATTTAAAACAGCAGCTATTCCAAGATAATCACTTCATCAGAAAAAGTGGAAAGTTTTCACTCTATATGTGACCACTTCATTATAGATGATAAGGAGCATGGCATGATCTCATCCCTTTCAGGAAATTTTAGAGAAATATCTCTAAAACTGAAAAGCTAATGCAAAAGAAAAGGCATAAAAACTAAATGTGATCATAAGAGACTTGTAACTCCACTCATTTCTGTTGTAAGCAGGCATATTTAGGGTCCAAAGCTGCAAGTCAGCAAAATGATTTTGTCTTGACACAGATGACCTTCAGGAAATCTTTTTAATACAAAGAGCAGTGCAATACAAGTCAGTGCAGCTGGAGACTCTGCTCACATACTATGCTGTTCATACTGCAAAGGTAGATTTGCACTAATGACAGTTTTCAGATGGAAGTTTTAATTTGACAGAGCACTGTGGCTCAGAGACATAAGCCTTTTTTTTACTTAAATGAAAGCCTGAAATGAGAATTCCCACTCTCTTTCACAGATTATAAAATACATATTACTGAAAGAATGCATGTTAGTGAAGACTGTTCATAGCTCTAAGGCTCACAGAAGTTCTTATAATGATTTTCCCTTGGTGGGTGTATGACAATATACCTGAATATAAATAGTGACAAGTGAGTCCACCCAACAGTATACCCATTCACTATGCTACATGGTATACAGGATTATCTTGCAGACTTTACTGTTCTTAACAGCAAAATCAAGCTGGTTTATGCTTCAAAATCTTCCACCACAGTACTACTTAGAATTAGAAGTAGTATACAGTTTATATGCTAACTGCAGATCTAACTTTATATATAATAAAGTCTTTTCATGGCTTAAACGAGAACAAACTCATTGAACATTGTTTTGGTTCATTTAAAATGTATTTCTGCACCATTGCAATCATTCAAATATTCAACTGTTACAACACTGCCTGCCAATTGCATACTGAATGAAGAGAAAACTGAAAAAGTGTGAGTACATTAAGGGACAAAAAATAAAAATCGTAGCGAATCAGTACATTGTTTGCGATTGGTGGAGATTTTTGTTGTGCTTGCAAGTGTATATTTTATTTATAATGAATTTACATTTTTTCTATTACTGAATGCTTTTAGAAATTACTTCTTCATGTGCCAATCTTTTATTTTTACTCACCAAAAAATATCAAGATTAATGTATCCGACAAATAAAACAAAGAAGGGACATATTTCTCTTCTCCCTTTCAGCAAATCAAGCAAAGCATTTCACAATATGTCAATATTGAGAGTAACACATAATGCTTACTTTTGGAAATGCTTATTACTGCACCACATGGGTTCTATAATTTAATGTTTTCTAAGTATGTGTAGTTTAGCCCTTTACATGTATAATATTTCAAAAGACATACATTCTGAAACAAACTTCACTCCAAATGTGAAAATTTAAATTTTTTTTCTACATTCCCTGAAACATTTCTGGTTTTCTCATATTTTTATCTCCATTTTTGTTACTGCAAAGATTGGTGTGTAACCTAAATTCTCCTAATGTTTTATTGTTGTTGAAATTTTGCTGAAAAGTTGTAGAGAGGAAAGGATTCCACTAGCTTTATTCCATTCAACTTCACAGGGGCTTGTGTCTCTGAGCTGTATCTCAATATAATCTCTTTTTTTTTCCAACAAGATCTATGCTTCTGCTGTTGATAATCATAAAGAGGCTGCACTATATATTTCCACACATGGTTCTACAAGTCTACCAGTACACCTCTAATGACAAATGTATTTTAACAGTAATAAATATTTGAATGGATGCATGAGACTGTACACAACAACAAAGAGCAACTATTGTGTGAATATATCAGCAATGAAACACCTTTCTCCTTTTTATGGTTAAATAATTTCTTCCTCTTCATATGATATGCATCCAAGGACTTTCCCCTGGTGTGCTGTTTCCTAAACTTCAGGCTACACTCTCATTTAAGAGCTGTAAATTGCATGTCACCTGTCTTAGTGCTTTGTTCTTTTCATAATCCTGTATTATATAACTTACCCAAACTTGCAATTTCAAATTCTCTGTGTTGATATACTTCTGAAGAGTTTGTTGTAGAGCAAGAGTATTAGGAAAAAAATAAGACAGAAAATAAGAGGGGGAAAAAAATTCTCTTTTAGTGCCTTCAGTCAAATGAAATTAATATTCCCTCATCTGTTTCAGACTCTGGAAATATCTCATTAAATTGCATATCAGTGTGTTTTCAGTGCTGATGTTCTATTTAGTCCTCCCTTTCCTTCAATAGAAATTTGACTAATAAATATTTTTTTTAAATTTGGAAACAAATGGCAGAAGGAAAAGTGCAAATTCATTCGGTTCTTACTTCAAATAACTCCCAAATCTTTGTTCGTGAAGTCTAGCCATGACTTCAGATAACTGTAAGCCCTAGAGAGGAACTGGGTGTATTTGTAGTTAACTCAGATTCTTAGCTTTAGACTGTTTTAAAGTCTGTGAAAGCCATGAACTACAGCAGTTCATATAGTTCTTCAGTAGATGTTTGACAGGAAAAGAAGTTCCATATCCACAGTGGAATAAGAGAGATGCCTCCCATGGGCCTTGATTTATTAAAAAATGAAAGGAATTCCAAACTTTTTCCTAGATATGAGAGGACACACTGTCTCCAGCTCAGTGGAGACAGTCTGAGTTTTGAGAAAACTTAAATTTAATCATGTAGTTCCCTGGTAAGACTTCTTGTGCATAGGCACATGTAGAATTGGGACAAGTGCTTCCACTTTTTTCCTCAGAAACTTTCTCTTCTGATTGTTTATTCACCCCTTTAATTTAAACTAGATAATGTCTGAAGAATTTCAGAAGTAAGCAAATGGCAGTGGGCTGGAGAGATTCCCTCAGACAAGTTTCCATTTGAGCAACTTTGAATGCAGAAATCTGCTCCATAAGGACATCCCACTTTGTACTGACAATTCACTGCATTCCTCTTAGAGTACTCCCCCAGAAGCAATAGTGAAGGAGAAATATTTTCTCCATTATTATAGAGCAGAGATTAAACTCTACTCTTCTTGAAATTACTCAGGAACTACCCTCAACTTCCTGGTAAAAAGCAACAGGTAACTCATGGACATGAGTGACCAATTGGTCTAAAGAGGAAGAGGTATTTTCCTGGTTACTTGCTGAGAGGATTGGCCTTTTTGGTCCCTAAGAGGACCTCTCATAATAGCCTTCTGCAAACTTCTTTTATACAAGTGATTGTAGTCTTTCAGGATTATTTACAGAGAGTCCTGGGAGGCAAAGCAGATGGGATGTAAAAGACAGTGGAACATGATGCTTCTGCTGTTTAGGAGGTAAACTGAGAAGCACTGTATAGGTTTTTTGAAAGCAAAGCACAGACCAGAACACAGCCTTTCATTAGCAGGTGTGAGATACGAGCTCATACATACTCAGCCACAGCTATTCTGAAAATGCATTCTACAAGTTTGCGCCTATCTATTCTGCAATAACTGTCTTGTAGTAACTTAATCTAAATTCACTAGTAATGAACAAACTTCATAATTCTTGACTCCATTGTTCTCCTGTTGTCTTTCATCCAGTCAGAAAACCTTTAGTTATTTCATAGAATTGTAGAATGGTTTGGATTGGAAGAGGCTTTAAAAATCAGGTACTTCCAATCTCTTGCCATCGGCAGGCACACCTGCTGCTAGATCGGGTTTCTCAAAGCCTCATCCAGCCTGGCCTTGAATAATTTCAGGGATGGGGCATTCATAACTCTGGGTAACCTGTTCCAGAGTCTCACCAACATCAGAGTAGAGAATTTATTTTTAATGTCTAATTTAAACCTACTCACTCTCAGTCTAATTTTTCCCAGGAAAAGCTACTTCTTTCAGAGGATACTGGTTAATCCTTGTAGGTCAAGTGCTAGAGAGTGGTACCAGAAATGTGAAAGTAAATATTATTACTTTTATTGTTGCTGTTAGAGTCTATTTCCCCTTATTAAACCTATTATTTCAAATTTATTTATTGAAGAAACAATGTTGCAACACCCATAACATTATGACAAAATTCAGGAAAACAAAAGAGGTTTTGATACTATAATCTTTTGCTTTGTGTTAAGTAATAAGTACAACAGTGTAAGAAATTTAAATAAAGCATGAAATCAAGAGATCAGTAGAGTATAAAAGCCTAAAAGCTTATGCTCTAAAGAACTCTTACAAATACTAAATCAAAACCTCATAAATTTTGTTTATTGCAAACAACTGTTTGAACAAATGTGGAAAATTTCTACTACTGAATCCTTCTCTGTTTACAAAGAACTAAAAAAAAAAAGTACAAATATGTCAAAGAAAATCTAGGGAAGGAAGAATTCCTCAGACTATTAATAAGGAATAGTTGATTTTCTCTACTCATTGTTTATTTCATTATTCTTTGAAATTCTAGGTATTCCAGTAAACTATTATCTGACAGCAACATGATGTTAGAAGAGGTCAGACACATATAAAGACATATATAAATTTTATTGTCACTAGCTCACATAATAACATATCCCTTTTCAAATTTCTCTTATATATGTGGCCAGTAGTGCAGTGATATAAGATGTTCTTTCAAAAGCTGAAGTGTGTGAAATTTCCCTTGTTAGTCTGCATCTGTCTATCTATCCATCCAGGCATCATATGACACTTTCAAAATGCAGGCAGCAGCCACCAAATAGTAGCTTCCCATTTATTTTGTCTGACAGGTGATCTTTCATATCAAAGTAGGGGTGTCTCTCAAAGACTGACCGATTAGATCTAGTATAGACACTGACTTTTTCAAAAATGAGAAGGGGAAAATATTAGCTGAAAAAAGACATTGTTCTTAATCATTCAAAGATAATGGTAAAATTATGATGATGATGATGATAGGGAACATAGCCTAAATGGATGAATAATTTACAAACTCTCTCTAAATTATGCTCTCTGTGTCCAAAGTAAAGTGACTAGTACATTGTCTATACACCTGTCTTCCCACTATTGGAGGCTAATTCTTTTGGCACATCCCTTCCTCCAATAAAATATTTATTAAGAAGATACCAGAAATAATTCTCACAATAATGGCCAGATTTGATATTCACTGAATACTGTAGAAAACAGAAAAATTATTCCATTTCGATATCCACTGGGACCAACGGCACTGTGGAAGTCATGAGGAAAAACCTGGTTTTTGATGCAAGAATGTATGTTTGTCATTCAAGAAATTTGCCATTCAGTTCTGCTCACCTATATAGTTCCTAACCATTGCATTATCAGCTCCCTAAAAACCATTTCCTAATGTGTGTTTTAACTACCAAAGAGAGTGCATTAAGCACTTTATAGTGTTTAGACAAGATTCATGGTATGATGCATGCAGAGTACAGCACTAGCCTATTCTCTGCCAACTGCTTTTCAACTGGCAAGTTAAAAAAAAGAAAATTAAAAATATTCACCCACATTACTGCTCCGATGTTCGTATTCAGGCATAAAAAAATTAGAGATTTCATTAGGAATATTGTTTCGTATTTCACTCACAGGTAATTTCCCTATATACATTCAACATAATATGAGTTTCAGTTGCAATAATAGAAAAATTCTATATGAAAACCTGTTCTGTGCAAACTCCATTTGACTCATAACTCAGAAGACGTGTAGTTGCTGTGATCCTAACTGCTGTTGCGATAGATCATAGAATCATAGAATGGTTTGGGTTAGAAGGGGCCTTAAAGATCATCTAGTTCCAAGCCCCCTGCCATGGGCAGGGAATCTTCCACTAGACAAGGTTACTTAGAGCTCCACCCAGCCTGGCCTTAAACACCCTCAGGAACGGAGCATCCACACAGTAAAGAATTTCTTCCTAATATCTAATCTAAACCTACCTTTCTTCATCTTAAAGTCATTGTTCTATCAGTACATGCCCTTGTGAAAAAGTCCCTTTACAGTCTTCTTGTGGGTCCTCTTTAGGTATTGGAAGGCTGCTATGTCTCCCTGGAGCCTTCTCCAGGCTGAACAACTCCAGCTCTCAGCCTGTCTTCATAGAGAGGTGCTCCTGTCTTGTGATCAGCTTAGTTCCTCTCCTTTGGACTCGTTCCAACAGGTCCACGTCTTTTGTGTGTTGGAGTCCCCAGACCTGGACACAGTACTCCAGGTAGGGTCTCACAGGGGCAGAGTGTTGGGGGAGAATCACACCCCTCGACCTGTTGGTCACCCTTCTTTTCATGCAGCCCAGGGTTCAGTCGGCTTTCTGGGCTGCAAGCATGCATTGCCAAGTCATATTGATCTTTTCATCCACAAACAGCCCCAAGTCTTTCTCTCTGGGGTTAGTCTCAATCCATTCTCCTCCCAGCTTGTATTGTGCTTGGAATTACCCCAATACATTTTCTTCATATATAACCTGTAGGCAGAACAAAATTGAGTGAGCAATTTGTCCTGTATTTTGAGGGCCTTGCCTTGGCATAATTGGGTGTGGACAGTAAAAAGCTGTGTAGCTAATATGGCTACAGGCTCTGAAGTTAGAACAAAGAAGGCTACCAAGGACAGGGAGGAGTTTTTGGCAGGTAAATAAGTTTTCTCATCTCTTATGGACACCTGCTATGCTCCAGACAACAAAGTATGTTTCTCTTATGTATCCAATGCTGTGTGAAGAAGAATCACGTGTCTGGGTGTATAAGCAGTATATAAAGTGTGTCCTTCTTCTAATAAACCAGACACTTTGCCGATCAAATTGGTCTGTGAGCAATCTGTCTAATCCCCTCCGCCAATAACTGGTAGCAGAGGATGGGTTTATCCCTCTGTCCATAACAACCAAAAAATTTCGACCTTGCAGAATTCAAATAATTTTGTTATGTGTTGTTGACCTGTGTATACACAATATTGTCATTTCAGGAGTGGTTTCTATTTACCTCAGTAACCTGCATGGAACCTAGAAATGTCTGTTAGACAAAGGTTGGCTGGAAGATTGAAGATCTTAAAGCCATTTACCTCCTTTATTCACTCCCACAAATTGAGCTTCATGGATGTGCACGAGGAGCCTATCTCACTTCTCACAGATTCAACACAATTTCTGATTCTGGTGTTCTTTCAATGAAGATTAAAGTTTGCTTAGTCAGCCCTACTTTGAGATTACACAAAATATTGCACCCAAATTAATTTCAATCTTGGCAGAATTTGGAAATGCAACGTTTTTACCAACATTCTTAAGCAAACATTAACAAAAAATTAAGTTATGCATATATGTGAACTAGTTCAGGATGAAATGACAATATCATCAGGATAGCAACAGGAAAAAAGTACAGTAATAATCACATCTTCTTTTACAATGCTTTGAACCAAGCACTTTCTAAAGGACCATCTGTGCTCCCTTGCCATGAAAATTAATTAAAACACAGGAAAGATATTTAAAAATATTATAACAGGAATCCCCTGAGAATTACAAAGCATAAACAATTATTGTCTACAGAGAGAGCTTTAAAAATGCAAAATCTTCTTCAATGAGCCAAGGAGGAAGAGTGTCATATGACATTGTTTGTTTATGTCTAATTAAACACATACTATATATTATTGTACAATTTCAGGTAAGTACTCTCACAGCTAATTCTTGCAAAAGATAACTTGTAGTGCCACACAAGGACCAGAACATAACTGATTTTTTTCTTAATTTCAGCAGACTAGGTATCACTTGCTCTAAAAGTGTATTTCATTAAATTTATAGGAATAAGATTACTCTTATTGTAAGTAAAAGTAAGGAAAATTATGTTTTCAACATGCTTCATAAATATCTTTTCCAAAAATGCAATTGTACAAAAAGTAACTGCTTAGACTGGCCTTTCAGTTGGTGGTAGCAGCAGCAGCAAATACAAATGGGCAATTCAAATAAAATATTGAAAGAATCAGATCTAATTTACTTATTTTCACCACGTACTCAAAGTTAGTCTTTAGAGTACTCTAAGGGTACTCATAGACACTTCTAGAAGAAAATTATGATGGTGTAATTAGAAATCATAATTTTTCGAAGGGTGATGGATCCATTTGAAAGTCTGTTTTATGGTGAAAAGATAAACCTATTCCTTCACTGCTGTGAAGATCATCACTTCAGCAGCAAACTGAAAAGTCTTAGACACCACTAAGCTTACCACCAGTTAGACACACACTTTTTCATGCTGATTTTTTTTATCTGAAATAGAAATAAATACTGGAAAAAGAAAAATTGCATCTAAATGACAAGTTTCACAAGAAAATTAAACATTTTATGGATAAAACTAAGCTAAAAACGGAGAAAATTCAAAACGGCATTCATCTGTTTAGGGGTTTTTTGCATGAGATGAAAACCATTTGGAACTTCAAAGGAATGTCATGCAATTCCATTACATTAGAGTTATCATTAATATATTGTTGAGATTCTAGAAGCAGGATCCTTTCCTAGCAAGTTTTTTCTGCTTTTTTGCATGCCGAGACACTTTGCCATGACAAAACAAATGTCACATTTTATGCAACATAAAGCTAAGAGAGTTTCTATTTTTCAAGAAAATAATAGTACTGTCCTTAGATGAAAAGAAAACAAAAAGAGCCTCATGACTAAAGCAAAGCAAGCACAAGAAACAAAATGTACTGAATAAAGCAAAGTAAAGCAAAGAAATTAAAACAAAACCAAACCAGCAAAGCTAAAGCAGGCTGATAGCCCAATTAACTTTTCAAGAGAAATCAAGAGGTAATATTAATTTTCATTCTTGTTAAACTCAAGGCAGCTATTTACCACACCTCACTTGACACTTATCAAAAAAATACCAGGGCCTGAATATAGTTGCCATATACAGCTTTAAAAGTAAGTGTTCCTTATATTAACCTTCCTTCCCTCTCCCCCACCTTAATCTTCAAGCATTTTCTAAGCTTTTCTTCAGTATATATCATATGTAAATTCTAATGACTTTTCATTAAACACCTTTGTCAAATTGAAGCTTTCAAAATATCATCCCTTTTAATCAACACTTACATGGTTATAGAATTGTTACAATATAATCTGAATTATTGGCAAAAATAATCAAAAATATGCTAACATTTGCAACGTCATAGTCAATGTATAAATTTCCTAATACAAAGACTTATTCCATTTAAAATAAACTTTTTTTTTCAGTTGTTTGGGTGTCTTATGTTAAGGAAGAACTTATCAGATAAATCTTGTCTACTTGGAGCTCCAACTTATTTTTCCAAGGTGTTTCAAATCCTTCAGAGGCTCCTAGTGAAATTACTGAGAAGGAAAGATCCTAGGATAAATATGTAATTAGGAGGTAAGTCAGAGACAGTAGGAAAATTGTCTTTTTTTGAGGCAGATGAGGGTCTTTGCTATTTACTCTGTTAAGGCTTCTATTGTTCAATATCTTCCTAAAAAAACTAAGAAATGAATGAAAAGTGAGTGAACAGTTATAAAAGTAAATGCTTATTATGAAAACAGGAAAAAAAATATGAGATTTACCGACTTGGGAGATGAAATGATAAGTAAATAAAGCTACACACATGGGGAAAAACAGTTCTAATTTTACATAACATTTAAACAATGGATTCCACTATAACCTTCAGGAATGAATTCATAATAACTTTGATGAACAAATATTATCAGACTTGAAATAAATCCAAAATAAATCCTTAAATTTTGCAGATACAAATTTTTCTTTTAATTATCTGAATGGTAGCAATTACATTTAAATTCCAACTAATTCACTTTCTTCTGTCTTTTGAAAACAGTCTAACAGCTGTGTCAAAAAAAAAAATGTGCTTTCCAAAACTACTTCACACTAAAAACAGCCCAAAGGATTGCTCATAAAGAGATGATTAGTCTTTAAGTTCCTATGGGCCACCACTGTTGAACTATCAGCTGACACTGTTGCTACAGAGTACTTGAACAGATACTTGAATCCTAGGTTCTACACAGAATTAAAGCTATTACAAAATCATACATGTAAGTTACAGATAATTTGTCTGAAGACGAAATGCCTAAATTGGAAATGTATCTGCAACCCAAGAGCATCTTAACGATGAGCACAGCATGTTAAGGATGAATTCATTACTGCAGGCCACGTGCATTGCATATTTTGGAATCCAGCAAAACAGTTATCTGAGTTCTGTTTCTTGATTTTACACATGTTTCCGTATGGCTAGCAGAAATAATCTTCCCAAAGCACAAAAAAAATTCTGAGCATTTTAAATAGTGGATCTGCAGATACCCCTTCACATGGGTGTCAGGAGTACTTTTCTTATTGCCTTGCCACCTACTTCTGACTATCATTTAGTGAGGAATAACTCAGTACAGACCACATAGAGACCTGATATGACAGAAGCAAATGTGAAACACAGAATACCTTTTTACTGCAACATATTCTCTGAATGCTGGCTGCCACCAGATAACCCTGCCACTGGATCTGAAGATCAGGATTATGAAGGCCAAATTAAAGTCACAGTCAGTAATTTATCTGAAAAGAAACCTCACTGGTTACCTATGTAGAAAAGGAGATGGTAATTAGGAACTGAGATTCAGTTCTGACTTCTGGTCAGCTCAGAGAACAGTTGCATTAGCATCTTCTTTCATTTGTTGGAAAGAGACGGCCTTGCAGGTTTTTGCCTTGACTTACATTTGACTGTTACTGAAAAAGAGTGTGCTTGAACAACAGCGATGTTATGTCATGCTTCACTGATACAAGCTGCTGGAATTGCTTCCTGGTTGTAGTTGCATTAAACATCTGTACCTAATGCTCCCGTGACATTTAAATTACTTAATTCTAAGCTAATAATCATCACAAGTGGATGATATAAAAATCTTCATGAACCGTTTCTTCCCTTACATTGATATACCCAAAACTCTCAAATTTTGGGAAATTTGCTTTCCTAAAGCAAGGCAAAAGCTTTATTACATGCAACCAATGTTCTTAAGAAAGGGACAAAAATAAATTTTTAACTTTTCATCTATTCAATATTTTCATCTTCTATCATGAAGCATCCACACTTATTCCCAGAAACCAACTTACAAAATAAGAGATATAAATGTCTTCAGGAGCAATTTTCCCACATACTTGAAAGCATACTCCAGAAGGTATGACAATTTGTCTGAAGCAACATCAGTTTGCTTTGACTAGCGAATCATCTGGATACATATATTTGTCTACATGTTCAATTTTAAGATAACTAGATAAAATACAATACTTAAAATAAACAAATAACATTCCATTAAGGTCCATTAGGCTGTCTAGAACATCTAGTCACGTAATCTTTCCCCCTGTTAGAAGACAGCCTTTTTGACATAAAATAAGCCTTTAAAATGTTAGGCTCTGTGAGATAAAAAGATTACTTGTCTGAAAATTTTAGCACTAACTGGGATATCCTGTTTGACTGTCCTTAGCAGGTTCTGTCTGATAAACCACATCCGAGCCACGTGTCATAAGAATTGAAGTACAAATGGCTTGACTTTCTTTCTGTGGGTGAGAAGCAGAGAACTTATAAGTACTTAAATGTGTGTGTACAGCTCTGGAGAAATGGAACCATCCAGAATCTTTCCAGAACCTATCAATCTCTTCAGCTAACTACGTTTAATAGTGTTCTTTTAAGTTAAATATTTAAAAGGGATTATTATTATGAATGATAAAGTAATTAGTCCAGTCATATTATTTTTTTTCAAAATATTATCTGCTTCTCTTTAAACTGAAGATGAAAACCAAAACACAGTAACTATAAAAACAGAGTGAAAGTGGAAGAAGAAGAAAATGAATACTTTCAAGGAAATCAGATGATGCTGACTCCCTCAGAAAGACCAAAAATGAACTATTGCTCCCCATCAATGTGCTCCCCTTGGCAAGGCTGCAGGCCAAGGCAGGTTGGTTCATCATTCTGGCTGAACAAAGTGTGAAGCCTTTGGCTAGCAAGGACATCTTAAGTTTTTAATTAAAAAACAACATCAATCAAGCCAGAAAAGGGTATTCTTTCAGTACCCACTGAATCAAACTTGTTCATTTGAACTCTTTAATTTATTAATAACATCCTCAAATGAATTCTTTTTTTACTTTCATGTTCTATTTCAAATAATTTCCTGAAAATAATAGATTTTAGCTTAATTTTCTAACTACTTGCTCATTCTGTTTACTCAGATTAGTACAATATATTTGGAACTGATTTTTTTTCACTTTCATCACATTAGAACAAATGAAATAAGTACAGAGATAATTTGAAAGCTTTGGCTCTGTTTGCAGGTTAAGACTTCTATCATTAAAAGGGCTACTCTGTATGCCATTTAATGGAAGAGCTGTAACTGTACTGGATAATTTAAAGTTGACTATTTCAGTCTCCTGAAAGAGGAGTACAGGAGAGTCTCATTAAAATATTTGCAATAATAATCACTTTTACAATTTAAATCTATTTGTGAAAATAAACGACATTTCACATACATATTACATAATTTGCTTCCTTTATATATAGTACATTGTGTACTGTTAGTTCCTAGTGAGCAACCTCTTCTAAAAATCAAGCCACTGGGCAGCTCTGCCAGTATTCCTTGGGAAGTTTTAGCCACCTAATGCAATTAAATATATGGCAGATATTGATCCTGAGAGAAAGTTAGTTTTTTTTCTTTTCTTACTGCACTCAAAAATTATCTGGGCAGAGGGGGGGAAATTAAAACTCAAATTTCAATATTCTGGAGTAATATTGATGACTTAAGAGTTATGGATCAAAAGACAGCACAGTCACCATTGACTAAAAATGTTGAGTATTCAGTCCATGCACAGGTTTTAGTTTTCTAATAATATTAAATTAATCTTTGTATATCTTCAAATAATCCTATGTTGATCATTATTGCTTACTAATAAAGGCTGAAAAAATATATTAAACTTAAAACCAAGAACAATTTGTGTGTTGAGACCTGGTTTTGTTACATAGTGACATCTTTCTTCACAGAAAGAACTTATATATGTAATAATCATCAACATAGAATCATTTGAAGATATACAAGGATGTTGACATCCTGTTCTGAAGTATTGGACTACAAGATTTTTAGGAAGACAGTCCAATCAAATATTTGCATGAGTTCAAATTTTGATAGACTTTGGATTCAGAAGTAATTTTTGCGTCTTTGGATTAATGAAGTAGCATAGAACTCTCAGCATACCCCCATTGAGTAAATTTTCTTATTCCATTACCCTGCTAAAGGTTTTTCTAGATAGTGTCTTTACATGGTGGAGAGAAGAAGTATGACAGATTTATAAGCCAGGTAGACTTGATAGCAAGAATCTTTACTAAATAATTTTACTCAATTAAATTCATCTGCTCTTCTTCATCATGATTCTGCATAAAACAATTTGAATGAACAGTCATCCTGCATCTGGTTAGAGAAATTATTAACTCCACTGCATTCTACAAACAAAAGAGGACTTGGTACAAAGAGAGCTGAGGACTACAGGCTGATGTGATTGAGATACTAAATGATGTGCCAAGCCAGTTAAATAAATCCTTCTTCAAATAGAACCAGTTATACCAGAAAAAAGGTGACAGATGTATATTTTCTGCTGGGATTTATACAACCATCTGTCCCCGTAATTTCCAGATGGAAGTTCCACATAAAGTTCTCACACTGAGATTTTAAGGTATTTGAAAGATTTGTGTTTTCCTTTATTCAAGTATCTATGGCGTAGATGGAGTGCTCTCAGCACTTACGGTTCTTGCTGACTAAGGAAAACTGAATTTTTACATAATATGAAATCTATTACTTTGCCAAATATTCCCTTAATAAATTCATTCTATTAAAAGCTGCTGCATGATTAATGAAAATAGTATCTTCAAAGACATTTGCAGAAAGTCAGAATTTCACAGTTCATAGCAAACTTTAATGAGACAAGTCATAAGAATGCTTTGATTCTTGCATTTGAGTTTGTTTGTTATATTTAACTTTATGCCATAAGGAAGTCTTTCAAACTTGTCTTTTAGTGTTTCAGAACAACTCACTAGAAAGCAATATTGTAATATCATGGCTGGGCTTCGCGAATGAAGATTTGGGGAGGGCTCTACCCACATTTGTTACAAGCACGTTGATGGCTAAAAAGGCCAATATGAGACAGGCACGTCCGATTGCAAAAGGCGCAGCAGAAAGACTCCTTAGGTGGTATATTCTGCAATACACGGTTCTTTCTGCACTGTCTTTTCTCCTCAAGGGTGACCCTGCGTGTGTTCTCAAAGGAGACAGCTGCGTTATAGATGGTGTGTCTCCAGACCTCCCGATTGGAGGCCAGAGTAGACCAGTTATGTTGATCAATATGACCAAGGCTGAGATGTTGTTTCAGGGAGTCCTTGTATCTTCTCTTCGGGGCTCCTCTCATGTGGCAGCCAGTGGCAAGTTCACCGTAAAGCAAGATCTTAGGGAGGCGGTGGTCCTTCATCCTGGAGATGTGCCCTGCCCATCGCAGCTGTGTTCTCAGTAACATGGCCTCAATACTTGTGACTGTATTGGTCACATAATCTGACCAGTGGATGTTTGAAACTCCTAAAAGGAAATAAACACTGAAAGTAAGTTCAAATAAGGATATTTACTTTAGTGGAGAAATGTTAGACACTTTGTCTGTTAGAAAATATATATTTTTTTTTTCCTCTAGAGGCTTTTTTTGTTTTTACAATATTGCTGAAAGTAACATAGATGCTCAAAACAAACCTTTTTAGCAGGGCACATGACCAAGAAACTGATGAATTTTGAAATTAAAATCACTTATTCAAAACTTAGTTCACCCTATCTTTGCTATATACTCTGTCACAATATGTAATATTAGTATGGGATATGTCAAATAACAATTCTAGCATTTCAAAAAATTTTTATTTTTAAATTGAAGATTCCATCTGCTGTTTCTGTTCCAGAATATTGCAGATCTTTGCATTAGCTTTGCCAAATTTTTAGATCCATCTTGGGAAGGTTGCTGTATATTGCATGTTCCTGAGGACAGTTTACTTTTTAAGAGTTGGACTTACTAGATGTTGTCACCATTGTCACAGGACACAGGAATCAAAGACTGCAAATTTTGAGATCACGAGTAGTCCAGGATTTGCATACAAAAATCTAGTCATCAGGTGATATGTAAATATTTTTTTTAAAATTAATTCTTTGTAGATGCTGCCTGAGGTAGATGCTGCCTGAGTATTAAACATCTTATTGAACACTGATAATGATTCAAAGATAAAAACAGGCAGAGGATTCAAATATGGGAAAAGGTATTATTTGTTTTCATGTTAATTATTTTCCCCCTTGCTAGCTAAATTTAATTCTCAGATTATATTACCTTAGACAATTATTTTGGATATGATTTCGCCTCACCTTCTATTGAAACACATTTTCAAACTCCAGTTATAACATCTTATTTATAATTAAATTTTGTCATTATTTTCATAGTTTTGATTTTTATTAACTAAAAATATCAGCAAGCAAAAATTCTAGAATGAAAACATCTACCTTCATTACCTACATAACCATGTTCTGTGCTTTCTATATCAGCATTTTGCTTTATATTTTCAAAACTAAGACTTCACTTGAAGACATTTTAGATTCAAAATTTTTCATGATAGTGAAAAATATCGATGAATGCCATCAGTTAGAGTCAAATTTTAGTCTTGTGTTAAGATTGCTTCTCAGTGCTGCACTGCCCTGTCCTACTCTCTCTCTGTGCTTTGATTGATACATCATTAAACCATAAACCCCAACAACATTTTGATCCACATTTAGCTAATTCTGGCAACACAGACAGTAACAATTGAGTATAAGAAGTATTATGGAAGTTTAAATTGCTTAAAATTGTAATTCTCCCCAGTTTATCGCTCAATCTAGTTGTAAAGTTTCTTAACCACAATCATAATGGAATCATAAATGTTATTAGAATTATGAAATACAATAAAATTAGTCTTCCTTAAACAAAACTACAACATCATGAAGTTGAATACCAGTCTGCATTCTTTAGACGCTGTAACTGAATTACAGAAAGGCCCATTAGGACTATTCCCACTCCTGTGTAAGCAGTGATAGCTTCTGCCATAAGCACAAGCCACAAGGTGATACTCTGAGATGCATTACATAGTCTACAAAAACGCACATTAAGTATGTTAGAAACTCAGAAATATGACTGACATTTTTCAAAGCTATTTTTTAATTTTTTAATTTTCTTAAATTCACAACATTTTAATGGGCACAATTTAATGGTTAATAACACTCTGCAAATATAAAACTACAGCACTGCATCATGAACAAATATATTTCTCATGTCTTATGACCTTCAGAATCTTCTGGGTAGTCTCACAATAGTATTACAAATAACACTAATATCCTCGATAAGCAGTGGCTGAAATATAGGAGATCTACATAGGAAACATATTAGGGATCAAATAGATATATTTTATCTCCAACACTGGGTTCCTCCTTAAACAGGTGATACAATAATTAATTTAATATATAATTTAAAAACAGATAGTCTTGGCAAGGAAACTTTCCACTTCATAGTATTAGCAGTATCACTTTCCCAGGAGTAATCAGTTGTCACCAAACCCAAGCAAAAAAAGAAGGGAGGGAGGGGAGAGAAAAGAGCTAACCCACCCTGTAATTTCCACCCCCAAATTTTAATATACTCTTTAAAAGCATACTAAATTGATATTTGCTTTTGCCTGTTATTATCATCTCTGTCCTTCAAATCCTTTAGTTGATCTGTAAAATCACATTATGAAGAAATATTTTTTAACCAAAGAAAATATTAAGGTACTATTGGATAAACTTACATTCAGAAACTATGATTCACTTCAAACAACCTTTTCAAAACATTTCAGCTTAAGCCTGTTGTCCCAAAGATGCTGTTCTGCATGCTCACTTAAATCCTTCAGCTCAGTGGAAAGCTCTCAAAACTTCAGTATTATTGTCATTATGAAACTGGTCTTTCACAGGTATTGTGACCTTCTAAGCAGGAAATAGTCCTTACTAAAGCCCCACAGTCTTGTTGAGAGCATAATACTTTTATGAGCAATATAATTTGCTATTTCGAGGTCTTCCACAGTTACATGCAGAAGCATTAGCCTGGCTCCTGAATCAAAGGAACCTGTATTAAGATTGGAAAAACTTAGGATATCACACTTTGATGTTAAATGTTTTCACTTATACATGATTATACATCAAAGAAACTAGCCAAGCATTTTTAATGGCATAACCTTTTGCAAGACTAGGATCTACTTAATTAGAAAAAAGTTATATGAACTAAAGAAAATTGGAAGCAGTAGTTGAATGAAGTTCAGGATTCAAAAGTCTCCAATACATAGGTAAATTCCATTTTATCTACTTCTTTTAGTGTTTTTCTCTGTTTCTGCTTGAAAAGCCAAGAATTTTATAAACAGCTTTTTTTTGAGTTGTTTTGATTTTTTTTTTTAGTTTGGTTTGTTTTGGTTTTTTTTCCTGTCAACACATTTTATATATACACACAGATGGGAAGATGTTTTTGAAAATTATACCACATCCAAAGTGTCCAAAATAATAAATGCTAAATGGTGATGCAATTTTGCATGGAGGAAAGTTGTGTATTAATGTATCTCAGGCTGATCTGCTGCTTCTGTGATGACAAGACAGTATTTAAGATTTCAACTTAGTTGGAAGTCTTTTCCTCCTTGTTACTGGACTGGTTTAACTTCTAAAACCAATTTCAATTTCAGGTCTTTGAAGGCATCTAGAGGATGGATGACAGATTTGCTTGATTGTTTTTACAGGAGCAGTAAGTTCATCTTGGCTTGTGCACTTACAAATGTGTCAGTTTTCCAAAAATATTATTATCAGTCCCTACAACACATACTAAGGTGAATGAGCAGCTTAATAGACTGATCTATCTCACATGAAAGTTAATGGAAAGGCTGCAAACAACTTTGAATAAAGCTGTAGTAAATTTGCTAATCCACTACAATATTTTTTTGTACAAATATCCCAGCAAAGCACTTCTCACAGGTATATTTCTGGGAACAAAATCATATCCCTAGAAACAACTTGCATGACATAGCTGTTAATCAGCTGTTTCAGAATTACTTGGAACTTCATGTAATTATGTTCTCCTTCACCTTGACAAGCTTTCTGAACTAAGGAAACAATCATCATTTCTGTAACAAGTTGGTTTTAAACTTGATTTTATGTCTTTTTTTTTTCTCTCTGCTACAGCAAGCTATTTTCAGCTGCTTTTATTCTGAGACAGAGGTCTTCCATTTTTAGTACAGTAAATCTCAGTGATAAATTTGAATTGTATTTCAGTAATTATTTTCTTATACAGTCAAAACACTCTTTTTTCATTGCTAAAAAGATGAATTTGAAAGCTAATATTAAAATTAACATTGAGAATGGAAAAAGGAAAGTGGATAATGAAAAGGCAGTTGGAGAAACAAATCCAATACCAATATATAAAATAATAATATTAATGTGCATCTGGTTGAAATGTATGCTGTTTTCCCTTAATAAAATAATCAAATTTATTTTTTGTAATTTATTTATTTATTTATTTCTCAAAATATTGTAGGGCTAAAGATAGCTAGGCAAGTATTTTAAATAAGATAAACCAAAAGAGAACAGCAAATTAAATAGGAAACATAAAGGGTCACAGAAATGAAAGAGTAAGAAAAAATATGTGAGCAGAATATTTAAAGAAAGAAAGCAAATAAAATGCATAAATGTCAGATAGAAAAAAGAATAAAAAGAGGTTAGGTGGTTGAAAAAAGAGGGAAAAGAAAGTATTTACCTAGAATTTAATAAACACTTTTGTTTCTCTTGCTTCACCAAAGAAAAATCTAAGGAAATTAGTGGAAAGAATAAAGAATTTTTTATGACTCAGAGGAAGTTTTCATCAGTACAATTTTGCAAAATCGAAGTCTTCTGTAACCATATGGAGAACGGGGTTGAACAACATTTGACTAAATCTAAAAGCAGCTGTTGAAAATGTATGAATAATTCCCATCATTTAGGTAGGGCTTCTAACCTTCGTAATTGCCCATCAGTTTCATGCAGCACTCAGTAAAGGTCTTGGGTAGTCAGTGACTGAATGTGATAAGTTACATCTCAGCACAAACGGTCCTTCTGACCTTCCTTATCAACGTCTCCAATCCCAGCAGGAGTTCATTTTCAGCATTTCCCTTATGTTCATGTTTGTGAAACCACAGCCTATAAAAAATGGTTAGTCTCAACTGCTCCTTTCCTGTGTGATCTGCTGTAAGAAAGCAAGCTAATGCAACAACGCTTTCATTTGCCATGAAAATGGGAAAACAAGGTGGATAACTTCCTTTGCCAAATGTTTTAGGAAGTTTAGCTGTAAGCCCATCTCTTATTTTAGTCAATCCTATATATAGCCCATAGACTGGCAGCCTACAGAAACAATATTAAGAACTTGGTCAAATAGCCCAGAATGCAACATCAGTGCCATTGGTTCGACTCTGTAGTAAATACATTGAATGAGAATCTTGAGTAACTCCTTACAACACACTGGCAAAAAAAGGTACAGCTCTGAATAAATGACTAGACAAAGGTGTTTTCGTATTTTGAAAGCTTTACTGTTGATCCAGAAATGGCCAAAGTGCTATGAAGACATTACTAGTAATCTACCCACAAAAAAACCTTACACCCACTTATTACTGTTACTCTAGTATCTGCCTTGCCTGTAAATATCCAGAATACTCTAACTAATAGGTCATTATTTCAACTCACAAACAAATTATTCTTGCCCCTTTGATTCTTTTAAAATACATTGAAGAATAATGCTGGAATAAATTCAAGGAAAATATGAATCTTTTTCAAGGAGTGCATTTAATATTTAATTTTGACAAAACTTAACCTGGAGCTTTTAAACATAGAAGGTAAATGTTCTTTCAATTCCAACTGAAGAACAATAAAGTCAAAATGAATAACACAGAATAAGATCTTTCAGTAACAGCAAATCTTTAGTAATTCTTATTGTCAATTTTTACAAAAAATGTGTAAAAAGACATGCTACCTTATCCAGGTGTATTAGAAAATAAATAATGTAAAAAACTCTTTTCTTGCTCATTCTTCAAACAAAATTTGAGATGCACGGATGCTTATCATTCATAGTAAAAAGGATAAACCAAAGTAGGCAGAAGTCAAAGTAGATATTAATCAAAGATTTACACAGAATGAGGAATTACTACATATAGAAACAGAGAAACACAGCAGTATCAGTATTTAAAGACAGAGAGAGATTAAAAAGTTTATTAAAACAATTTCATTAGCCATCACAGATGGTCACCTCTGGAAATGGAATTACAGCTACCCTTCAGCCACAGATCTCTGAACAGTAGTTTGCACAGAAGGTTCAGCATAAATTTTGCTGTCAAGAAAGCTGAGAAGCAATCAAAGAAACACTGAAGTCACCTTAGATCCTGCTTACAGATTTAAACTCTCAAAAGACTCAAAAAAGTCCTCAAACATCAAGCTCAGCACTGCTAGAACTATAAGGCTGGGTATCTCAGCTGAAGCTGAATTTTTTTTGAGTAAAATGTAAACATGCTTTTAGATCTTAAAATTAGAAATCTCTCTGCAACATATGCAAAACAAATCTTTTTGATATTTTAATTATTCTCAGATGATTTAATTTGGTGGAGTAGAATTAGTTTGGTAAAAAAAGGAATGCTTATAAACACCTTTCATTGATTAACATGGTTGCTATTTTCATCCTTTTTATCACCACAAGTCAGTTTACAAAATGTCATTTATAAGGTTTTATTTAGAAAATGTTGCTGTATTGCTGCAGACCTTGTTTTTTTGGATGAACCTGGTTTCTTTTGCCAAACACTCAGAAATAATATTATATACATTTGCTTCCTTGAGTTTATGAATGGCTGAAGACTGTCATTTGATTAGAAAACAAACTAATTTTCAGTGCCTCCAAACAAACATGCAACAACAGTACGAGACCTCCTTAGCCTGTAGATCTTCATCATGAGATCAAACAAAGAAGAAACATGGGAAATCCATAAGTACTAAAATTGTTCCTGCTGGGTTTTTTTTAGTATCAGATATTGCAATTGAAAAGAAAACAAACAAATAACACACGAAAAAACCTCCCTCCAAGCCAAAAAAAAGCCCTAGCAACAATTAAAATAATACATAATTCCTTCACCCAAAAAACCCCCAAACCTACCATCTGTAAATGGTTGCAGCTCACTATTGACTGCTGAGAAAAAATAGTGGTTTGACAATCATATTAAAGTATCACTCTTCAAGTTCAACAAAGATATGGGAAGTAAGCAGAATAAAACTAAGCAATTTCTGTGAGCAAAGATAAATTCTTACTGCGGAAACAAATTTCTTCTTACAGAGTCAATTACACTGTCAAACCTGCTGCATGACATAAAGAATGCATGACTCAAAATAGTTATAACGTGCTTGTCTGTCTTGTGCTACTGCAAAACAATTTCACAGTTTGAACAATTTCTTACTTCAAAAGATTTCAATTTTTGTTACATAAACAACACTTCTACATTCTTAAAGAGCAGCAGGTCTGAGAAGAATAGAGAAACTTCAAAATCTCCTAGCAATAGGTACTGAACCTTTGGTATGAAAATCCCAGAAGAATCCTCATGGGGATGTTAAAGAATTTTTATAACTATTTCACTAATTCAGATTTGGTTATTGATGATAGGCAGTTATCAGCATATTTAGTTATATTATAATATTTTGTTGCTCTTGCATTATTTTCCTGAAGTACATTCCCCATCTTTCTTGAGAACTTATTTCTATGTTGCAGGTAGCACTAAAACCTCAGTACAATGTAATAAATGGCAATTTTGATATCAGCTAAGGAAATCAGTTCACGCTTTCTGCACAAAAAGCCCCACAACCCCCACAAAAACTCCAGAAAGCACTGTAATTATTACTGAGCAAACATAAACTGATAAGGTTTTGAACATAACATGCTTCTGCTTTGCTGAGACTGTGTTCGAGGGACAGAGAAAATTATTTCTGAAAATGAGACATCTTGGCTTACAGAAATGAAGCCATTCTTAAATACTTTCATAATCCTTAGAAGAAGTTCAACACCTTAAAAAATAAAAAAAATAGTAAACACTTCAAATCTGTCAAAACACATATTCTGTCTCCCTGTTTCTTTTAGCTCTCTGTCAATGTCCAAGAACTATAACTCTGCATTACAATGTAAAACTGAAATGCAAAAAAAGAAGCCTTTAGGGTTTTTTTTTTGTTTTTTTGGGGGTTATTTATAAGGGGGTTATTTATATTCTGATATACAGAATATATCAATTAATTTACAAGCATTATGAAAAATCCAGGTACAAAGCATTATAAAGAATACAGGTATAAGACAACACAAGTATTTAAAAATCTGAGACATGTCCCTGTCTCTCTGACATTCAAAAAAATGCAAGAGTCTCTGGATTAGTCAAACCAAAGATTCATCACACATAGTGCTTTGTTTCTAATGACCAGTAAGAGATCTTGTCTGGAAAAAAAAGGAAATGTAAAGAGTTACTACTCCAGAATAAAATCCCAAGTTCCTATAATTTGTAGCTCAGAGACTTCCTGACACAGAAATTTATATTCTACAGCCTGATTTGGTTTCTCTACCCTGAACAGATCGAAACACTCTGTGATGCCTGGAAAATTTTGAGCACCCATTCATCCTGTTGCAAGTCCTACAGTGTAATTACAGTCCAGCCTATTTAGATATTACTTACACAGGAGTGACTCCAAATTCAATTGTCTTTCAGAAAGCATTCAGATCTCTGAAATTCTTCACAGTTATCTTCATTCTCTTGAAAAATTTAATATCCTAATGACTTATAACTTAATAAATTTGTCACCTTATTCCTCACCCTTTTACAGATCATTAACATATATGTTAAAAAGCACAAATGTCAGACAATGTAATGTTGACTTTTTTCTACTGTGAATGCAGAAAAATTATTCTCTGCTTTCCTTTCAGTTTAATTTCTTTTTTATTTTCTTTTGATCCATATGAAAGTTTTCCTTTTCAACTGCTGGTTTCCCTGAGAAACTTTGAAGGGAAAAGCATGTTTTTATGCAGTTTGGAAATCCAGGCAGCCTACACTGAATTATGCATACATCTTACAAACTAGAAAATACTTTCCTCACACATATCTGTATACCATGGAGACTCATTATTAAACCACATGAAATGTAGCTCTGAGGAAGTCCAAGAGCAAATCATATCAAATAAGAGCATAGTACTATGAGAATCAAAGCCAGCAGCAGCATATGACAATTTGCCTTTGATTCCTTTAGCCATTAAGTTATTGTTAAGAAGTAATTTGCAGGACTAGTTGAATAAAAAGATCAGCAGACACGGTGATCATTCAGAAAAATGTCCATTACAATCCAGCCTATTACAGTCCATTACAAAACTTTCTCATGTTTGAAACCTTATCATAGCACTCATCTTTGAATGAAGCAAAAACTAATCTGTTTGCTAGTACATAAAGTATGAAGATGCAATTAAAGATAAACTTTCCCTGAAGTCTGTCTTGTAAAATACAAAATTCTTTCACTTCAGAAGAGACAGAAGACACAGTATATACAGTTTTATATACAGCCTGCTAAGGCCTTTTTATTGACTCAGAGAAGAACTGATATAACTGTAGTGCAAATGCCAGCAATATCCCCTTTTGCTCTGTGGTAATTCACTGAAATTTTTTTTTGTCATATAATACCCATTTGTCTGCATTGTACCTGTGTCTTTATCACTTTAAGTTTTAAGAGTGAGTTTTAAGAAGTGAATGGCATGTGTTTGCTTACTAATCAACTTTAAGTGCAAAACACTTTTGCATCCTGCCTTTAATGTTAAATTTAGTTTTTGAAAGAAGATTTTCCTGGTACACATTGCCTGAAAATTGCAGGTCAGAGTTATCTGGCAAATTTTATGTATTGGTATCTCCAGATTTTTCAACAGAACCATGCCTATTTTCAACTAGGTTAGAAACATATCATAACTTGATTTTATGCCTACACGAGTTCTACTAGATGACTGTGTTAATAATTTGACATTTATTTCAGAAGATGTTTAATTGCAAAGCATACATGTTTGGCTATCTGGTATAATAATATAGGGATCTGAGGACAGCTGCAAACTCTCTTTATATGACTTTAGCCATCAAAAGTATTGTTCCCACAGACAAAAATAGCTATTTTAATACAATTTAATGGAGATTTAATTTTCTGACAACTAACAAATAATTTTATAACAACTAAATCAGTTGATTCACTTTTTAATTCTTCTGGTCCTTTTACATTTTACATATTGATGCCAGAAGCAGAGTAAGTAAAGCCTAATGAAAATTCATATTGCAGTACTGGTCTTCATAAGGAAACAAATTTTTAGCAATCCTAATTCTGTTTAAAATTAATACTTGCAAAGATACCTCATGTTTGTGGAAGATGAATCAAGCTAAAAAAGACTATGCCAGTACCTACTTTTGCAGGCATTGCGATTTCAGTATCAATGTTACTAAGTTTAAAATTTGTTTCATTGGAGTACACTGACCCTACTCACATACCTTTTTCAAGGATTATTATTTTTCCTGAATTAAGTCACACTTTCTCTGGTACACAATATTATGTTATATATTAACAGTAGAGGAGCACATAAGATATAGGTTTGCAACATACTAGACACATTCTCATCTCTTCCCATTTGTGGTAGTAAGGTTACCCTCAGAAGTTACAAAGGAACTTTCTTCTTTTCATAACTGAAATGACAGTCCACAAATAAAATTAAAAAAATATAAATCACATTTTACCAAAATCTTTCTATTCTTCCATTAAAGATGTTTCAGAATAAAATTCATATTAAACCAGTACAAATCCTATGTTGAACAAAACATCACTTGCAAGGGTTCTCAGATTTTGTTAAGGGTTATGGTGAGACAGAAAGGCTAGGCTGATTTTATCAACAGACTTTATCAATGTAGTATCTGTATCAATCATTGCAATTCTCAATGATGTCAAAATCTGCACCCCTATGCTTTATGTGCACATCGTAATTGCAATCCTGATTACTCACTTTTAAGAGGTGATAGTCTGTGACCTTCCCAAGGAATATTTATGTTCTTCCCAACTTCTGAACAAGTGAATAATTTTGTCACTGGTGTTTATTGTGAACAATATATACAATTAGGGATTCAGAATTGCAGAAAACAAAAAACAAACATTTTTTGTGTGAATATCATCTCTTAACTTCCAGGCACCTTTGTTTGCATACTGACTATCTTTGTTATGGAACCAACAGAATAATCCAGCACAGCTCATGAGCTAATGTAAGCTGTAACAGCAATATTTATTTCAAAAACTATGACAGAAAGATTTACAACAGCTTAGTGAAGTTTGAGTGACCAAATGACCAAGCCAAACTGAAATAAGATAGAGAAAAAAAGAGAGAAATAGCACATTTAATGGGGGCATCTTTTCCATCAAATTACCCCCATAATATCTATGGTATTTATTGCCATCTGAGCCCTGCCTCCTCAAAATCAAAAAACAGTCCATGGTAAGTCTGAGGGAATAATTGAGAGCTGACAGTGATATTCAGCTGTTTGAGACTCTTGAAGCTTACAAAACAAAAATTAAACTCTGGTAAAATAGCATGATGTAAATTACACAAGACAGGAAATCTCTGCAACTCCTGAAGAGAAGTTTTCGGATTACCTTCTGTAAATTTGATTTGGATGCTCCTATTGCAATTGTTATATCTATCAAGATGGATGGTTGATTGTTCCATCAGCCTAAAGAAATTTTATTTCAGTTTTCAAGTCAAATTTGTTCTTTAGACATATAACCTCTAATTTTTTACTCTATCACTGTTGAAAAAGCAGTGATAGAGAGTTGAAAAAGCATTCCTTTCTCCATAAATGGCCATAGTTTAAACTCTTCATATCCCATGATACTCACTCTAGTTCAGAGATTTGTGTGTCCTTTATCATCTTGGAAGAATTAAAGATACAAAATTTCTATTGGTGCATTAAATGGATTAAAAACTTTAGTCCTTTAGTAAAATGTATCCCACTTGGTTTAAGTATGAAAACTACCATAGTTCTGAATAAGAAAGTCATCAGTTCTTCTAAACATATATCCTTTAAAACAGTGCCATTGTAGATTTTTCATTGCAGCTTGAAATCTCCTGTATGGACTATGGTGTGTCAGTGGGATTGTTCCCACTGTTATTTGTAAAAATGCTCATGTGCTATCATGGTAAACATGGTTTCATGGAAATATGACAAGAGAAAATGTGAGAAATGCGTATGTATTAATATTGAGATACCTCAAATATTTCTGATGCATTTCTGATGCATTCACAAGTTTAAAAGTATAACTTAGATCAAAGGTCATGATAAGTTTACTCACCAGTAAAAGACATGAAAACCCAATATGCTGTAACAGTAACTATTATAAGCTGGAAGAATCCAAAGCCAAATCAGCCTATGACCTTGTTAGCCCAGGGCTTTGGAATGGACTAGATGACATACAGACATTCCTTCCAGTCCAAAGTATTGTAGGTTTCTACACAAAGAAAGAATGATTTTCCAAGAAAATTGTATTAGATGACCCACCCATACTTATCAAGCTGAGGAAGTCAATGGCCAAGTTGCCCCCAGTTCTTCAATGTCACTTAAAATATGTGGTCCTTAGTCAAACAGAACACATTGTGTTTCATGATACTTGGGCATGGGACATAGGAGGAAAAATCAGTAAGCAAGAGAGAACAGTAGTTTAATCTATGTAATAGATGAAAAGAGATTTTAGAAAAAGACACAGGTTTGTAGGAAGTCCAGCCTATGTATTTTCATGTGCCTGAGGATTTGGTGTACCTTCCCTATATTTGTTCTAGGCAAAGTATATCTCTCTCCTCTCCTTTGCAATAAAGTTCTCAACAATAGAAATTCAGGTTACTAAAAAAAAATCACAATAAAGTAAAAGAATAATAATTTTAAAATCTACCTAAAAAATAAGAAGGTTGTCTGTTAGCTTTGGGTTGCACATTCAGCTGTGAGATTGTTCTCACCTTCCTCAAGAGACGAATGGGACAACTCATACCTTTCTTGATCCTGCTGGGTCCCATGAGCAATGTGTAAGATTTCAGTAGGCAACACCACACAGCATCAATCTTATGGAAGTCAACTTTCTACAACATACTAAAGGACTGAGAAAAATACATGGTAAACTATACGTGTAGATCATTCTGTATTTAATGATTTGGGAGGCTATATACAAATGGTCTCATTCTCAACATTGTCTATTTATTATATGGTAAATTTTGCTTTCACCACTTCCACAGTATTTTGAGAAATAAAAGTCATCTTAGCAACATTATGAAGGAAAAACAGCATAGACCTTATGGATTTTTTGATTAATCTTGTTAATGCAAGGTTCAAAGTGGCTTGCATTCATAATTAGCTCTTACTGATTAAAAAGATCCAGTTCAAGTAAAAAGAAATTGAAAGGCTATTCAATTCAGTGAATTTTTAAATCAACCTTCCACCCCTAGAAAAAATTAAACAGCTCAATTTCATAGACATTACTGCGTAGCAAGTGATGGGTTTTTAAGCACTATGCACAGTGTGTTTCAGTGTTTGTGATAAAGTGAGCTGCCACTTATAATGCTTATGGGTTTTATCGCTGCGTTACATCTTGGAGAGATCACCACCTATGGTGAAGGAGAATAGTAAGAGATTCTAGATGTAGAATTACATAATCAAAATATTTGCTTTTACTTAGGCTTCTCCATCCACTTAGCATGTCACTGACAAAGAAGGAACCTTTACTAACAAGGTGGAAGAAAGAAGTGCACGAGACATTGATCAATAGTACAGTCAGAGAGGTAGAGTCTGTATAATGCATCCACATTTCCTGAGTCCCAGTCATCCTGAAAACATGATAACAAATCCAGTTATTAATGGAAGCAATTAGAGTCTGCATTATAAAAGTGTAATCAGATCTTATTATAAATCCAGCTCTTTTTTCAGAATTGCATGGAGATTTCAAGTAATCTTACCAGCCAGAATGGAATAAAGTTTGTTAACTTCTAAAAATATATGAAAAATTAACTACAAAATAAATTATTAAACAAATAATTCTAGTTATATACTCCTTCTGTGATTAGTTTTACTACATATACTTGGAAAGTCAAAGATTCAAAAAACTAATGTTCAATGTATTAAATTGAAACATGTATTAAAAACTTACATGTTCTACTGGAAAGCAACACCCCACTCCAGGAGTTATTTTCTAATTTAAACTAAAATTTTTAAGTAATTTACCATAACATGCAATTATTATTTAGCTAGGCCAAGTTTTGAAGTACTCAAGAGCTGCAATTGCCTGAGCTTTCAATGGCAGATTGTAGTTCCCTGTGCAATTCACTACATAACTACAAACAGGTTATATATACACTTTTGTTCAACAATGGAAAACAGTGTCAAACATTATGAGGCTGATATAATCTAATTTTATAAGCACTTCTTTAGATGTAGTCACTCTAAGAATGGTATTACCTATTTCATAATAAGTAATACTGTTGTAATCAAAGTATTAAAGTTGGTTTGCATAAGAAAAACATTCGGATAAACCTTAATAATATGGTAAAAAAATCAGCCATGAACACAAAAGTGTTCCTTATCCTAAACTGTCCAAAAATCAACCAAGGAAACATTCTGAAACCAAGACTTTGATGCATGATGTCAAGGGGAAAAAATATGAAGGACCGAAAGAGTGGAAGCCAGTCCTTGTCAAATGTAGTAAAGGCTCTTAGTTCATCTCAGAGCCAATGGCTAATCCTGCTTGTCTAAAGAGAAAATCTCAGAAAATAAATGGAGAAGTAGAAGGATAAAAATAATATGTCTGGCTACACCTGGACTTAACAGTTTGCAGATTGGAAGCTTTGAAAAATGTTTTCTCTCTTATAATAGACCAAGTTTGCTATGTTATAAAAAAAAGCTCATTTTGCAATAAGAAGCTTTTTAGAGAAGTGTAAGGTGAACAAGCAGATTGAGGAAGGAATAAATAATCATGGTAGAAAACAGTAGACAGAACAGATGGAAGAAGACCATTTCTGTCCCTTCCTACATCCTTTATCCTTGTAGCTACAAGCTCCATTCCCCCTGCCAAAAAATGAATTATAAATTATCTTGTTGAATAGAACATTCATTCTCATCTATATGGTAATATTAAGAAGTAAATATGAACAGAAATAAGTGCACGTCAACATCCATAGTCATGGATTAAAAGCAAAAGAACTCTAAACCTACTTCTCCAAGTCCTAGTGGTGTTGGACAAAGTGACCCACCATGATTCATAGTGCTGAAAAACTAAAATCTTGTCGATAATTCTAAGAAAAGAGGCAGAATGACTGGAACAGAATCTGTGCTGTTAATCGTCCCTGTCATGAGTATTATAGATGTCTTAACACCTACATTTAGATTAACTACTGGTTTGTTTTTTTTCTTTTCCTATTTTATCTCTATGCATTGGATGCTTATTTGGGTCTACATTTAAAAACACCTCGACATTTTGTCTAAGAACGTAAAAAAAAGAGTATTCTTTTCATCTGACAGCTTTTAATATGTTCATATTAGCAAAATTATTTTCAGAAAATATGAGTACTATATGACTTTGCCACCTGGGCATAATTTATTTTCAAAGAGATTTCTTTTAAGTATTTCAACAAATCGCTTTTCTGTAAATATACAGTCCGTCCAAATTGTTGCTGTCTTCAATACATTTTGAAAGAGTCATTCTAACAAATCAAAGTTATGTTTACTGACTGCACATGCAGGTAACCATCATAAGTCAGTACCTATCTGCTAAATATGCCTTCACAAATAAAGTACTTTACTAGATATAATGCTAGAATACTTTAATAAGATTTTTTTATTTTTAGATATTTTAGATTTCTGTTGTTTTTTCCTTATGATGATCTTTGATGTTCGGGCTAATAGTTGTTCCTAAAATGCAAATTTTCATGTCTCAGCAACAGTGAAATACTTTTAAGTGTTGAGTCATTTTAATGTGAAATTCCTGGTATTTAGTTTAAAGAAGAGTAGAGAAATCTTATACAGCCTTTTAAAACCGGGGTATCAATTCACAATTATTTTCATGGGTTTTTTGGGGTTTTGTATCTGCCAATGGGCAATGGACACCATCTAGTAATCACATTTAATTGCCTTCAGAATCTGTAGTAAAATCTTTACAAAGTTAATGGCTACAAAGTTGGATTAATATACTTTAATAGAACCTGTTTCATATGTCTGTGAAAAAAAGAAAACACTCAATACAGAAACATTCAGATAGCCTGTAAAGACTTAACTCATTGGAGAATAATAAGTATTTATAATTCTTCCCCTATAAGAGCGAACCTATAAAATGAATTACTGGTAATTACAGTATCACAAACAAAAGACACTAGTTTTGTACCAGAGTAGTCCCTTATTGGTAATATATCAGGTGTAATGAGACTTTTCTCTAAGGCCCTAAGCAGTAATCCTTTCAGTGAATATGGTGGTAGTAGATGTTCTAGAGTATTAATTTGAACTATATAAAACATGCAAAAAACTGGCACTGTCTATTGAAAGGGAAAAGAAGATATTAAAATGCAAATGGATTTATCATAGGCATCTCTCTCTTGTTACTAGCCAGTTAGTATTCTTGTTAACACATAACCATGTGTTAACTAGGAAAATACTTGAAATGGAAATGACCTTTAAATTAGAGAGAGTTTGGCATTTATAGAATGGTGATAACTTGCCTTTTTCACACCTTTATCAGTTTAAAATCCTACGAGTACACCTCTGACAAGATTTATAGTATCACTTGAAAAAAACCTTTCTACTGGTAATTCTTGTTAAGAATTAACACAACTTTTATATTCATCACATAAATAAAGATTTATGGTCTGACTAAAATCAAGCATAGCAATATCCTCCTTGCCATTCCTTTTAAGAATGCATAGTGGGAATAAATTCTGATTTACAATATAAATTATTCTATGTCATAAAAAAATGGTGTCTCTGACTCACACACTGATATGAACTTTTCAATGCTAAATCTCTTCCTTTTTATTCACCACTTCTCATCCAATCTACTGTGGGGACGTTTTAGCTTTTTGCTTCAGTTACTGAAGCAAAATAGAGTAGTACCATAAACACAGAGGTGAAGAATCTGCTAAACTGCCAAAAAACATCAAACTCATAATATTTTCAAAGATGCAATCTGCTTTAGAAGGAAATAAAAGCTGCTTTTTTCACACCAGTTGGTTGATTAATGATACAGCTCAAAAAGATTAAACCCCACAATACTTAACAAATAACAAGGAATCCATAAAATAAATTGAAGGACAAGCAGATGGTGACTTCTACCATACTGTTTTAAAACTAAGAAACTACACTTTAGATTCTACTGATGCTAGAGATATGTATACTATAATTACCTTAAATGCAGGCAAAGGAACTCAAAATTAATTGGTGAAAATATGGTGGAAATACTAAGTTAAAAAATTTGAGTTGAATCTTTTTGTGTCAAAAATTAC
Organism: Pipra filicauda; assembly: GCF_003945595.2. Taxonomy (NCBI): domain Eukaryota; kingdom Metazoa; phylum Chordata; class Aves; order Passeriformes; family Pipridae; genus Pipra; species Pipra filicauda. Next base: position 73,598 of record NW_024104457.1, on the reverse strand, counting down.
AATTTAACTTTCTGTCAAAAAAGAAAATAAAAATGATATAATATTGGATTGGGGTCAGAGATGGTTAGATCTAAGCTGGTATTCTTTTTTAGAGAAGAAGGATCCAAAAGAGTTGGTTCTTTAAGAAATCCCAAGTTGGAGACACCAATGAGACAGTCCAGATCAATGAAATGGAAGATTATCGCACTAGGGAACATTTAAACACAACAAACACATACAGGTCCATGGGATGTATCCACAAGTGCCAATGTCTCTGTGAGGCCACATAATTATCTTTGGAAGCTCACGATGATCAGAAATGTTTCCTGAGGACTGGAAAGAAAACGGTGTCACTTCTGTCTTCAAGAAGGGCAAGAAGGAGGACTCGGCAAACTACAGGCCAGTCAGCCTCATCTTTACCCTTGGGAAGGTGATAAAGCAAATAATCCTGTAAAGTGTTCCTAGACATACCAAAGAGAAGTTGATTTGGTGTATTCAACATGGGTAATGGAAATATTATGCCTCCCAGAAATAAAAACTGGCTTCAATACAATTTAACCTCTTCATTTATGACCGGGATGATAGGATTGAGTACACCCTCAGCAAGTTTGCAGCTGATACAAAACTAGAAGTGGTTGACAGACCAGATGGCCATGCCACCATCCAGAGAGACCTCAGCTTCCTGCAGAAATGAGCCTTATGAAGAAAAAACCTTATGAAGTTCAGTGAAGGCAAGTATGGGATCCTGCACCTAGGGAGAAATAACCCCATAAATCAGTTCAGACTAGTTCTGGGCTGCTACCAGACAGTCAGAGGAAATGATCCTTCCCCACTCTTTAGCACGGAGCCCACATACGGAGTGCTGAGTGTACAGTTCTGGGCTCCCCTGTACAAGACAGACATGGACGTACTGAGCTAAGTCCAGCAAAGGCACACAGGGATGATTAATGCACTGGAACACCTCTGATGTGAGGAGCAGCTGAGAGACCTGGGACAGCTCAGCCTGGAGAAGAGAAGGCCCAGGGAGATTTACCAATGTGTATAAATACTAATGGGATGGAGTAGAGAAGATGGAGCCAGGTTGTCCTCTGTGATGCCCTATGACAGGATGAAAGGAAATTACTAGAAAACTCCAACAGAACAAAAGAAGAAAGTTTTTTAACCATGAGATGAATTGATCTTTAACCATGAGATGAAACAGGTTACCCAGAGGAGAGAAGTTGTGGAGTCTCCATCTGTGGAAATATTCCAATCCCAACGTTTGTTCATCTGCAAGCAGAGGTTTGGACTAGAAAAATCTCCTGTGGTCCCTTCCATCCTCAACTATTCTATGATTTTTCAAAAAGTAATTCTCCTTCCTCTTTAAAGTTACTTAAAAGTATTATGTTATTCTACAACAGAAGAGCCTACTGACATCCACCAAGAAAACCTGTTGAGCCTTATTCTGAAGTCACACATTTCCAGCAATCTTATTCCCAAATATCTGCCTCTATATTTGGTGTTTTCCAAAGGTTATAACAAAGGAACATTCATTGTTCTTGTTTGAGTTTAAATAATTATTTTTTGTTGTAGTCAGACGATGTGAAAAAGTTATGCAACTCATTTGTATCTAGAGATGCTGCAATACATTTTGCTTTTGCCTTCCAAAAAGTGGCAAAACAGAACTGTCTAAATTGATAGCTTACTGTCAACAGTGACATTAATTCTAGGAGCAATCCACTCAGGAAGAAGGAATTCCACTCAGAAAGCAACTGGACATAGTCATCTGAAGTAATTCACACCATGTCTTCTGTACCCAACCTGGTCCCTAGGCTTCCCTTACCAGACACTGTCAAGGAGAGGACTCAGGGATGGATGGATGGTTGAACCAAGTGATTGTAGATAACCTAACATTCCTAGCCTCTTTCAGTGACATCAAGAAAGGACCAATTTATTTTCCTGTTTTACTTAAATGCTTATAATGTTCATTTGATGGTTAATACAGGGGTCAGCTGTCCTCTGTTCTAACAGCAAGAGGATAAATAAGACCTCCACCTTTACAGAGTGTCTGCGTTGGTCTTGATTCACTTGTTCCTCCCCTTTTAAAGTGGCAAAGATACTGCACCAGAATGTTGCCCCTACTGTTATCAACTAGAAGGATAACTGGAGAGTACCAGAATTCCCTAATAAAAAAGAAAAAGTCACTGAGGTGTCATTTTGTGGTACACCTGTATGATACCATGCACTCACAATTGTGGCTAAAAATCCATATGTCAAGCATACAACTGTGACTTGTTAATGTTATCACCCCTTGTATTATTTTATGCTCATTACACTTGGTTTGAGATTATACTCAAGAGGAGTATGTTTTTACTTGTTAAGAGTTTTGTTTATTTAGCTCAGAGCAAAATAGTTTTGTTTCTTTGTTGATTATGATAGCTACTAAAAACTAAAAAACCCTATAAACATTCCTAGTAAGCAACATTATCTGTGAAGCTAAATTAAAATATTTTTGCAGTACAATGAGGTTACAATGGGCTTTTAACAATTCTCTTTGTACTTGCTCCAGCAGTTCAAAGAAGAGCAATACAGTATATCGACCATTAGAGAGTAGTTTTTTGTTCATTTGTTTTTCTGGAATTACATCCCTATTAGGAAATATGACCTAGCTGTGGTATGGCAGTGTAAATTCTCTGTGTGAGCCACATGGAACAGCCTGCATTATTATTTTTTTTCAGTAGATATGTATTTATAAAAAACCCAACTTCCTAGCTATGCTTCAAAAATATGAAGTAACAGCCATACATCTGGAACAAGAGCACTTCTAAAACTTCACATCCAAAAACATACTTTACAGGAATTTAAATCCCAAAAGCACAAGACTTATCTTACATATTCTGCATTATAGATATGTTTATCTTTTCCTTGAATGTGAAAGATGAATATTTAATCATAAAAAGCTATTATTTACTTTATGTTAGTTGCTTTACACAACCTTGTTTAGAATATCCATCTGTTTGAAAAGACATTTTTAAATGAGAATAGTCAGGTAATCAAATAGCTTTGGATAAGTTAGTAAGAAACATTCTTGAGAAGAACATTGGATGTACCTGAAGGGAGAACGTAGTCTGTTTTTTCTCTTTTTCAGGGCAAGAAATTTGGTACTTTCCAAAGAGACTAAAAAATTTATGTTGTTTTTACAGTGCAGGTATTATCAACCAACTCCTTCTGTTGATTTTAGTAGTGTATGTGCACTGCATGGCTCCAGAGGGTGGGATTTTGCTCCTCAGTGATGCAAGTACAGGTTCGCAATGTGTTTGCATTAGTATTAGCTGATCGGTTAAAACCATGAAAACTTATGAACTCACAATTATATCAATACTGTAATATTTGTATCACTCTAGTTTGTCTGATTGTGTAGGCACCTCAAAAGTAAAGAAAGAGAGTAAAAATACCTTCTGCATCACATATCCCTGCATAGGGTATGTAGGGAAAACTCTCACCCAAGTAACAGAGCGTGGGCTTCCTATGTAATGGAAGCAATAGGCAAAAATAGCTGTTATCTCCTCTGTGTTCAGATATCAGAAAGAATTTGAAGCTAAAGGGCAAAACACTTTGCTCTCAGGATCTGTAGGGGAACAGGAGAGCTGGATAGGAATGGCTGCCCCGAGACAGTCCTTTGCTACTGGGATGTGGAATAAACAGAGAAATTCTGGGTGCCATCTAATGCATCTTGAATACTGAGCAATAAAGAAATTCTTTGTCTGAGGTACATATACTTGTATACGTATCAAGTAAAGGATAACAAAGTGGTTCATATGAATACTGTTTATTTCAAAAAGGAGTTTATCTTTGATAACTCAATGGTCACTATATTTCCCATGTCCATATGCTTGGAAAGGACAATTGATGTATGTAGGTTGTTGATTTTTTTCAGTTTAAGTAACTCTAAAGGAAATTAGTTGTGAAGATACCTAGGAATAAATAATACTATTGAAAAAAAAATTTTCTTCAGGGTCTTCAACTTCAGTAATTTTAAAAATAATGCAAATTGAAGAATGAAGCAAAAGCTTTTTATCTCTTTGCAATGTCCTGCTGTTATAGGGACATTGCTAACAGTTTATTTTCTCAATAACATTGAAGAAGAAGTAAGGTTTTAAAAAGTTTACCAAAGACAGAACAAATTGTTGTCATAATTTTCATGTAAAAACCCCATATTTCCAAGATGCAGTCACTAGAACAAACTATCTCTAAATCACTAAACCAAAATATCATGAAGATTGTTTCATATTGAATTTATTGACATCAGCTAGATATTATGCAAACTTTGAGAGTTTGCATAAAAATTCCAGATTAAAAGTTATATAGCACTTAGTGAAAGCTGCTTATATGTTTGTTGAATTTTTTAAAATCTGGGATGAAAAAAAAGGAAAACAATTAATAGATTAAAAAAAAGTCTAACTCAGAATTAAGACATTAATTGAAGCATTAACTCCAATACACTAAATTCTTCTTTCACTAATAATATCCATATATGAAAATACTATTTCTGTTAAAGAAAAGTTATGTAATTGAGCCTAAGCATGTAGTAATGAACAGCCATTATCAGAGGCCAAAATACACAAACCAAGATGAAGGGTTTAGAGATTTACAGATGACTGTCATCAATTCTTCAATTTGCATTATTTTTAAAATTACTGGCCTTTTTGAAATAAACAGCATTCGTATGAACCACTTTGTTATCCTTTACTTGATATGTATACAAGTATATGTACCTCAGACAAAGAATTTCCTCTTGCTGTGCAGGTGAAATAAACAGTATTCTCTGGGGTTACATACAGATCTTGAGGTTCTGAGGTAATACAAAGTTCTCTGGAGAAAGGGGGAAGAGGTAAGAATACACCAGCTACTAAAACATTTCTCAAAGTGGGTATGTTGGTGGGGTTTTATTATTGTGACCTTAAAAAATACCCAAAGTGTTTATTAAGGAAAAATCAGGTGACTTAATCTTAAATTTAATCCTAAAACTGATTCATTATGGAGTCAAATTCTAAGTGGATAATTTGAATTACCTAAGTGTAATTTTAACTGGATTAATAATAAGCCTTTGATTTAGCTGTTACGATATCAGTTAGACTAACAAAACTTTATTGATTTTTGCATATGAGGTGTGTCTTATTTTTCCAGATAAACCATATAAATTGCAATGTAAGAACTGGTGAATATGGGTAACATAACCTGTAACTTGTATGCATGAAAATGGTAAGAGCATGTTTGCACCTTCTCAACAATTCTAGAATCATGCTTCTGTGTATTATTCAGTGTTCAAGTCTAAAAAATACACTTCCTATTTTCATGAGTTATGGATTTTCTTGCTTACATATTTTATGACAGGCACCAGTGCATCAGTATATTATACATGCTCTGAAGAACAAAGAAAGCTGTTCAAGAAGTTACATTGATGTGAATTCACCTTTGCTACCTACAATACTGATTACATTTAGTGTTCATTTTTCAGTGTTATAGTAAAGTATGTATGGTTTCTATGTTTTTTAAATACAAGTTTTTGGATATCAAAGCGGAAAAGGAAAGTGAGTCAACTTTTTGACACATAAGGCATCTCTGTTCGCTTGTTCCGATCACTAAAATTTCTTCATGTCAAAGTACTGAATTTCTTTCCTTTGAAGTCATGTTTCTAACAGGTCCATTTAAAAAACCCCTATATTTTATAGCTGGCTTTAATAACAACATTGATGGCATTTTGAATAATATTAAATAAAAAATTCCATTCCCATAGAAATGGAAACCCTTTTAAACCTTTCCCACATCTACACTAGTATATAATTTAAAAAAAACACTATTTGTTGTTAACTTCAGTGATCTTCATCCTTGTAATTTCTAGCAGCTCACCAATGTGGATTACATCCTGCCTTTGACAGGCTGTAGAAAACACCAAATACTTTGAAAGAAATTTTACTGTGTTTTAGTGGTTGTTCATGGGCTAGAAAGACACAAAATTGCTCAGAGCCATAGAGTGATGTTGTATTGTATTATTAATTATTGAATATCTAGTTTAATTTTTAAAAGGTTCATTTCTGATATATGTTGCCATATTTATGCTTTTCTTGGTCTGTGATATTTGAAATGGCAGAAAAATTGCTGTCCCTATTTTGCATCCTGTTTCAACTGAAATGAAAAGAAGGAATAGAGAGGGTTGCTTGAGGAAGAAGCTTTCAAAGAAGAACTTTTAATTAACATTTTTATATCCTAATAAACTATCTAAGGAGTAAGTACTTTAAAAATCTTTTGATAAAAATGTAAAGTCTTGTCATCTTAATCTTTCATAAAAGTTCACAAAAATAGGGTGACATTAAATTAAGTATCACTGGTAATAATATTTCACCTTAAGATAAATTAGCTTGAACATAATTGAATTTATTATTAAAGGCTTTAGAAACCTTCTTTTTTTCAATTAAAATTTAGAAGGTTTGCATAATTTGGTAGGTACCATAATTTTCAAAATAAATTATGTTTTTCTGTACTTTTTGCTATGGAAAATAAACACCAAGATATTTTAATCTCTAATTAAAATTGTAACAATCACACTTTCAGACAGACTGCCAATACCATAACATCAGCAAATGTTTTCACTGACTCTTAGTTTTGATGGGGCATGTTAAATCTAAATCCAGAAAATCTGCATAATTTGGAAGCTACAGGATAAAGTTCTTCTTACTCTGCACAAGATAATGTCCTTGATGAGTCAACTCAATGACAAAAGGAGGCTGATCAGATCCTGCCTCGAAGTCTCCTCACGTGATCACGACAATAATTCATCCCTCCTGTGTATTGTTCAAGCCAACAGCTGGTGCCAGACCTTGGAAATAAGAAACTCTGTAACAAGCAGAGTGAAAAAAATTATTCAGAAGCAAAGCAATTTCCTAATCTCACTCAGCTGGTAGCTGACATTTTCTGAACATTGACTCTTATTTTCCTTCTTTCTTTCTCTACCTCTTAAAAATGCAATAGGGCATGCTGTTAACTACAGTTACCTCTCATCTGGTAGAAGAATGGTAGAGAATGAAAAAAGTGGCTATTTTTGGATGGAAAATGCCATGGAAACATACACTGAGTTATACTGATGTTGGGTTGCAAAAATTATGTATTTAGCTAAAAAAGAATATATTCCCTTCACCCACACTAAGTCAAATATTTTTTTAATATCTGAGTATTTTCACATATATTAATCGGAAATTGCTAAAAAGCAAGTGCTTGTTTCATGTTTATGTTCATGATTTTGTGCAGATCAATTTTACTTTCCACAGCAGTCATTTTGGAGATACTACCATAATAAAGGAAAAACTGAGGCTAAGACAAAATTAAGATACTTAGCAGCTATGAAACACTCAGGTTCATTTACTGTCAAAGACCAAAGCTGCTTCTGAAATACATACATACCAGAGAGAAAATTAAAGTGTTGTTTATATAATCTAGCCTTTGACCCATATATATATAGATCAGTTATTTATCTGTATTCATATATCTGTGTATGTGAAGTGAAGGTAAAGCAAAAAATAAAACAATGTGGAAGTCTTCGCATTGATATGCTTTTATTGAAAAGAACAATATAGCATGTATCTTCCTGCAGTTCTGTTGTTAGCACAGTTTTTGTAGCACAATCTCAACTAAGCAGCTCCTGAAAACTACTTTCAGAAAAGAATCAGAAAACAAACAACTGAAAAGACTTTCAGAATCATAAATCTCCACAAACGGAACAGACCCAGTATCATTAATGAAGTTATTTACTCTGCATGCAAGTAGGGGCATGATTACCTCTGCAGGATGTAGGACTTACTGAATGTGCAATGTTAACACAAAGACATTAAGAATAATTTCCAGCAATAACCAGATAGAGCATCTCTATATATACTCTTTAACATAAGTAACAAAAAGGCACTAGGAATTATTAGCTAACACAGGGAATAAAACTGAAGTAGCTAAAGATATCCAGTAGAAATTATTAAAATTGAAATGGTACCTACTGAAAAAAAAAAGAAATCACGATCAAAAAACTTAGAGATCTTTAAAGTCAAAAATCCGTCTTTTTAAATGCTTACCTGTAAAGTTTGGGTAAACAAGTTAAACAAAAACAGGATCCAAAACAGTGAAATTCAGCTTACTAGAAAGATTTAACTGTGATAAATTTTTAATGGAGAAATAGTTTTGCCACAAAGTTTATTTGCATGTTCCCAGCTGCAGCAGTCTAAGTAAGTCGCTTCCTGATTTATTTTTTTCTTAGGTTGGCCAACCATACCAAGTCACAGTCATAAAACAGCTACACACACATAAAAGAATAAAATCTGTAATGAATATTAAAAAATGGTGCATTTGATTTAATTATCAGCTCTTATTTTGATGCATCCCCTCCAGAACAGCTGGTTGATAACGCATATATATGCACCTGTGTTTGCAGTACTTACAATTCTAAGTCTTGACGTTTCTCACTTACTGAGATGATAGATAATTCCTCAGTAAAATCTTGTTTGAAACAGATCAGACCTTAAAAAAAGTATTCTTATAAAACAACAAAAATAATGGCAAGGTCCCTGTAACTTCTAGCACATTTGAGCCAAGAGTGTTAGCCGGTGAGTACAAACATTTAATAGGGTTATTCACAGAAAGGCATGGATTGTGCTGGGACATTTGAACATCACCTTGTTCCAATCACCCAGCAGTGGATAGGAACACCTTCCACTGGATTAGGTTGCTCAAAGCCCCATTCAACTTGACCTTGAACTCTTCCAAGAACGGGGCATCCACAACTTCTTTGGGCAACCTGTTCCAGTGCCTCACAGTGCCTCAGCAGCCTCATAGTAAAGATTTTCTTCTTAATATGTAATCTACCCTCTTTCAGTTTAAAACTGTTGACCCTGCCACTGCAGGCCTTGGTAAAAAAAAGTCTTTCTCTGTTTCTCTTATGAGCCCCCTTAACATATTGACTAGTCTCCCCAAAATCTTCTCTTCTCTGATTTGAACTACTACAGTCCTCTCAGCCTGACTTCATAGCAGAGGTGTTCCAGCCCCCTGGTCATTTTTGTGGTCTTCCTCTGGACACACTCCAACAGGTCTTTCTTGTGCTGAGGATGCCAGAGTTGGATCTACAGGTAGGATCTCACCAGGGTAGAGGGGCAGAATCACCTCCCTTGACCTGTTGGCCACACTGCTTTTGATATAGCCCAGGATACGGTTGACTTTATGGGCTACAAGGGCACATTGCCAGGTCATGTCCAATTTATCTTCCACCAATATCACAAAGACCTTCTCTCTAGAGCTGCACTCAATCCCCTCATCCCCCAGCCTGTACTCATATTGTAGACTACCTCTACCCAGTACAGAACCTGCCCTGTTGAATCAGGGCACGTATGAAAAAGCTGTTCTTACTGTTGATGCTTCCTCAGGGGTCTGTGTAGACAAAACCACATATTTTGTGTTTCCTCCAGATAAGAGGAAGAATAGGTTATTCTAGGCCAATGGAAGAAATTAGCCAAAATAGCCATAACTTTGGTACCTATTTTAGCAACTTAAATTAAGGTCAAGTATTCTATACTCAGGAGAGGAAAGAGGTACAGGGAATCTACTTTTCCTCTCCACCACTGCAGACCTGCTAGATACAGGCTGTCTCCTTACAATTTGGAGCAACAAGCTCCAAGCAATACATCGGATGCCTAGGTAATTCACTTCTGCAGGCACCATTTTTTATAGACAGGCAAAGATGGATCTTCCTGGATGACAGGATAATTCTTACTTAATTCTTCCTTTAGATTCCAAATTGAAAAGTTAATAAGGAAAACATCAAATTCCATCGAAGAAATGTATAATTCTTAAATGTGCCTAAAGTTCAGATGAACACTTCCCCTTCTTCCTCTGAGCACAGACTTACTTAAGAAAAGGCTTAACCAAACCTGTCATAGCTGATTTATTTTTGAGAGCTGCCATTTGTCATTAGGAATGTTTTTTTCTATACAACATTTCCACTCATATGATAAATATTTTTTTACAAATGTCATATAAGAAAAAACATTTTCCTAAAAGTTATGTTTATTTATGTCTTATTTCACAGTAATAAGGCTGATCTTGAGATTGAAAACTAAATTTTTCAGGTCTATCAACATGAAAACTCACTTAATTGAACCACCATGAATTTTATGGGGGGGGGGGAGCGGGGAAGGTTGTGATATTCATCAAAACCTGATATTCTGGATTGTCCATCTGAAAGAAATTTGTCAAGGTAAATCTGATTGCTACCATTATCAGATGGTTTGAAGTTCCAAGTACATTATTTTAGAAATTCATGGCTTAAACACAGTTATTCTGAGAATTTGAGAGTGTTATTACCCCTTTTACAGACAGAAAACTAAGGCAGTGTGGGTAAAGATGCATGAACACTTCATTTCTGCATCACGTTTCCTTGGATTAGTTGTACCATGCTAGCTGCTTATTTTTCTTCTCTTAGATTATGTCAGTGTAATTTGACATGCAATAAAAAAAGATGGTGTATTGCAGAATTTTGCATTTTCAGTTATTACATATCAGTTGACAAATGCTATCTGGCCATGATAAAGTTTATGATTAAATTATGATAAATAAATCATATTTCCATATGAGTCTTGACTCATCTTGAGAAATGAATATGTAGCAGAACAGCATTGTTCTGGCAGCCTCCTCAATCCCAATAGTGTCTTGTTTATTAAGCATTTGTCTTTAAGGAATGTTATCATGTTTAAATAAGTTTTGCAAATACTTCAGTAAATCTATTCCCACTGAAAAAGGAGCATCATCTTTTAGAATTCCTTTTATATTAATCATTTTCATTAAAATGTTAAATCTAGGTAAATCTTCTAAAGAACTTTCCCACAACATGGCATCTTTTGGAACCTCATCGTTTTCTTTGCTATGTATTGGAAGAATAATGCTTCCTTCTCTTATAGTGACTCAGTTATGAGTTTTGGAACATCAGAGTGAAACAAATACATAAGAAAATATAAAATAGCAGAAAATTAAGGTTGCCATTCTTTGAATAATTTAGGTTCGCAATGCACTTAAAATTAAAATGTTTTTTCCAAAACCTAGTCTCACTGCAGTGTAATTGCACAGTTTCCATTAGCATTAACAGGAATTACATGTATGTATCGACAGGACAACAGAACTCTCAGAAGACATCAGTAATCCCAAGCTGTATCAATCTTTAATGTTTCTTTTGCCAGGACAGGAGCTCTACTCACCCAGCATTTTCTGATAGACCGTGTGGTGCTCTGTTTTCTCCAGAGTTCAGTGCTGAACCTAGCACTTTGTAAGGGTCAAGCTAAGTGTGTAGGCATTTATTTTAACTGCAGTAAGCTTTAAAAATCTTAAACTGTTTAATACAACTAATTTTGTAATACAGATATATTTTCTATTTTTGGTCACTTGCAAATTGGTTAAAAATGTACAGATTTTTACACATGTGATTAGGTTTCCTTAAGTTTTCCAAAAGTAACAGAAACACTTGGGTGCTTTGTTACATCGAGAAAATCCTTCTTGCGATGAAGATTTCTTGATAATAGTGAGCTCAATCCTAGCTCTTTGGAAATAAGTGCTAAAATTCTGGTTAAATTTGGGAACTGTCTGGACAGAAATTCCCACAGCATTTGATATCTATGGAGCCAAAGGAACAACTGTGAGAAACTTAAGCTATCAATCATTTCCAGATGCGAAGAAAGGAAAATATAAAACCTGAAAATTACTTCTTGACTTTTGTAAATAATAATGTTTTTCAATAGAAAAACATCTCTATGAGATACAGTGTACTTTTTTTTTTCCTTGAAAAAATATTGACATGGTTAAACAATGATAGAAGTGGACAGGAAAGTTCAGGTTCCTTAAACACAGAAACTTAACACAAAGTGAAATGTGACATTTAGGTCTTTCATCTTCAAGAACTAATTCTACTCTTTATTGGATTCTGCACTTGGGATGGAGTAATGCCAGGCACAAGTAAAAACTGGGAGAGCAGTAGCTGAAGGGCTGACCTGCAGAAAGGGATGTGGGGATGCTGATGGGCAGCGGGCTCAGTGTGAGTCAGGAGTGTGTTCTGGCAGCCCAGGGGGCAAATCCTATCCTGGGTTGCATCAAACACAGCATCACCACCCAGTCAAAACGTGATTAATCTTCTGTACTCATTAATCTTCTGTACTCAGGTGTACATTGGTGTGGTGCAGCCTCACCTGGAGTGCTGCATGTAGTTCTGGGACCCATAGTTTAAGAAGGATATGAAGGTCCTTGAATGCTTCCAGAGGAGGGCAACAAAGCTAGAAAGAGAGTTGGAAGGAATGTCTGTATTCTAAATCATTTGTAACTGGACAGCATAAGACAGTGAGGAGTGAGAGTCATGCACTCTCCACACTGCTGGCATTCAGTCCACTCCCTCCTAGGGCTTCTTTCTTTATGCTGTGCTGCCAGACACATTGCTGCATCTTTCCCACTTCCTTCTTTGTAGGTTAAAATTATACAGATGAAAAAGACACTATGGCTACTTGCCTGAATTCAGGAGAAGGGGTCACAGTCTGCATGGAACCTTGAGAGAGGAGAATCTGAAGGCTTTCAGACTTTTTAGTCTCATTACCATTATGACAGCCACCGGTAGACTGACAAAACTGAATGTTTACATGTTTCTTCCACCAAAACACAGTACAATAATAATGCCACAGACATAAATAATACTAAAAGTACAATTTTACCATGAAATTTTTGAAACTTGATTTTTTTTCTTGTTTTACTCCACTATCTTCTTTTAAACCATATATGTATGCATATGTATGGTGTAAAACACTTTAATGTGACATGTCATGTGACTATGCAATGTCACTATATAAGTGACCATAATCCACCCATATAACTCAAATCATTAGTTTCTAAAATTAATTTTAGTATAACTTTTTCCAGATTTTTTTTAACTTATAACATCTATAACAATATGCCTTCAGAATAGCATAAAATAATTTCTGATGGTAGACATTTTCATGATGAGCCTGTAGCTCAAAATTATCACGAGGCAGATGAATGTCTTGGTGACTGAATGATTAGTTGGCAATATAAGGACAAAATAACATGATTAGGAAGCAGCCTGACCTTTCTTTCATCTTCTCAATTTTCCAGTTGCAACAGTGATTAGCAAAAACCATTAGAGGCATATAAGATATACACATACCAAAAAAAAGTAGCACAGCAGCAGCAAACATTACGTAATTTCTAAACCTCTCCGCAAGGCAACTTTTAATGAGCAATGAATAGGAATGGGGTGTCTCCTTTGTCTTCTGCCCTCTCATTCTCCAACAGATAATGTTGTTGAGTGTCGGATCAGACTTATCAATGCAAGATTTCTATAGAGTGGCCATGAAGCAGCTGAAAGTCCTCTTCCTTTTTTAAACCCATGCAGCTTCATCTGCCCTGAACCTGTGCACGCAGCATTTTGGCTCAGCCCCAGCATTATACACCAGAGGAGGAACATCGCTGTGGGGAGAGACAAAAACGGGAAGAATATCATCCATCAACTTACTCCATCTGCTGGATCCCTTCCAGCCTAGTCACAGCAGATCAAAGATAGCTGCCAGCATATCAAGTATTTTACAACTGTCCAAGAACACTCTCCCCCAGAAGTCCGAGTGTTTTGACCTGCAAAGTAACATCATCATATCCCTAGGCAGATCCCAGCAGGAACTGCTTGTGCTCCTTCACAGGAATAAACACTCTCTGTCAGGCCAAGGAAACTTGAGTACAGTGTATCATCCTGTACTCTTGTCAGGTCCTAGTAATAAGCCTACCTAAATTTACATGTAAATAAACCAAGACTCTTAATCTTAGCATTGTTTTGTAGCATATCAGGGAGTTGTTCTTGCGCATGAATATAGTCACAGCTGCCAGATTGGGTCATCTTACGTTGTGGTAGATGTGTAGCAGTGTAGACACTGCTACAAATTTTAGGCACTAAATCATTTTTCTTCTATACATCAGAAAGAATTATTTATTTTTTCCAGAAAGTTTATTCAACATTTCTGTCTAACCTACAGAATTACCCCTCTATAAAACAACACCAGCCCTCTGTTACTTTAACTTTGGCCATTAAACAAATAAAATTTAGTGTGCTTGATCTCACCAATTACAAACTCTGGCAATGGAAGAAATGAGTACATGACTATATATACATATATATATATATATATATATATATATATATATATATCCTGCACTGAAAATATTAAATATACCATGTTTATGTAGATTTTATCTTTCAATATAATATTTTTCTGGATTTTTGAGGCTAGTCCAAGTTGTTTGGGGTAGGAGATGTTTAAATTAGCTTGTAGAGCCTTGGTTCTTGGCCAAGAGAGTGTTCTCTTTATAGTAGCTTTTGACTTTTTTTACCTTAACTGGAGCCTATTATGAATTCTGTCTGTAATTCCTAACCATGAAACCTTTGATTGCCACCTAGGGATTTTTACCTCTGAGAGAACTAGAAACAGCTTTGATCACAGCTGTCAGTGCACTAACATTGTTTTTAGTCTGAGACCATAACTCTAATCTTATATTATAATTCATTTCTGAATTTAAGCCCCATGCTGATTCAATAAAGCCTGTCAACAGCTACTAGGTTGGCTCACAGGAACTGAGGGAGAATCACTGCCTTCTCTCACTCAGTAAACATTTCCCTGTTTAAAATCGCAGTGTCCAAAGACGTCATTTTTAACATGGGAAGAAAACAGGAGAAAGGGATACCAGTGCTTAGACATAAAGACAGGAATAATCAATATTAGAAAAGTGACTTTATAGAACTAAGAATAGCAAAGCTTACAGAAATGTGAAAATTGTTATGTGTGAGTGAGACAGATATTTTCTCTTCCTTCAGAAATCCTAAATTAGATGTCAGCCTTGTTTTGCATCTTTATAACCCAGCACAACTCTATAACTATCCAGGGAATTTTCTCCCCATCAGAAGAGCACTCACCCACAGCTAATATTATGCATTTTCTTTATTACAACAGCAACTAGCAAAATAAACCAGATCTCAGTGAAGTAGGCAATATTTAGAAGATAATAATAGGCCCCAAAAACTGATAATAGAAATAGATGAAACAGGTAATTGAGAAAAATCTTTAATTATTGCAAAGGATACACAAGTAGTAGTTGGGTTTTTTTGCTTCCTCCCTTTTTGTAATTTGTATGTTTTCAGTGGGGATACATTTATACCTATAAAGCACTTCGAAATACAAGTGGAAAGAGGCGACTTGATAGCTCAGACATAAGTACAAAGATCAGTGTTTACAGAGCCATAGTGCTGTCTACTCTCTTATACGGATCTGAATCGTGGGTCATCTACCGCCACCACCTGCGTCTTCCATCAACACTGTCTCCACACAATCCTAAACATCCACTGGTCAGATTATGTAACCAATACATCTGTTCTAGAGCAAGCAGCAGTCACAACTATTGAGGCCATGATACTGAGAACACAGCTGCGATGGGCAGGGCACGTCTCCAGGATGAAGGACCACCGCCTCCCTAAGATCTTGCTTTATGGTGAACTTGCCACCAGCTACCACAAGAGAGGAACCCCAAAGAGAAGATACAAGGACTCCCTGAAACAACATTTCAGCCTTGGCCATATTGATCAACACAACTGGTCTACTCTGGCCTCCAATTGGGAGGTCTGGAGACACACCATCTATAACACTGCTGATGCCTTTGAGAACACACGCAGGATCACCCTTGAGGAGAAAAGACAACGCAGAAAGAATCGTGCCTTGCAGAATATACCACCTAAGGAGTCTTTCTGCTGTGCCTTTTGCAACCAGACATGTCTATCTCATATTAGCCTTTTTAGCCACCAACGAGCTTGCAACAAACGTGGGTAGAGCCCTTCTCAAATCTTCGTTCGCAAAGCCCAGCCATGATGATGACATTTATACCTATAAAGCACTTCGAAATACAAGTGGAAAGAGATGGCTTGATAGCTCAGACATAATAAGGAAATAAGCTGGGAAAGAGTGAAGAAAAGTAGCAGAGAGAAAATAAAGTAAAATTTGCAGAAAGATTTCTGAAGTTATTTATTTTAGTAAGATTTTGCTCTCTCTCCAGTGCTAGCTTTGTAAAACTGATGAAAAAGATTCAACTTTTCAATTTCTCCTTCAGTAATCTGGATATATGGATTAAGTGAAAACAGTCCCTGCAAAATGGGAAAAAAGGTGTTAATCCTGAAAAGAGTATTGGTCCTGGAGCATGCTGCATATACACATGCTGTTGTAGGAGGCTTGAAGAAGGAAACTGAGGCACTGTGCTGGCAGGTCGTACCTGCCATGCGTTTGTTTTGGTCAATTTTTGTCCCTCTTCATGAACCCAGGAATAAATAATTCACAGTATGGAGAAGACAGTTAGTTGCATTTTTATTTGTTTGCCTTCATGATTTCCTGTCAATAGTGACCTCTCTAAATTAGCAATTTAAAATTAGATACAACTTGCATAGTCTGGATTCTGCACCTGGAATGGAGTAATAGATTACACTGGGAGAAGAGTGCAGAAAGGGATCTGGGGTTGCTCATTGTGAGTCAGCACCGTGTGTCCTGGAAGCCCAGAGACAAACCCCATCCTGGGGTGCATCAAACACAGCATCACCAGCAGCCCAAAGAGGTGATTATTCTGCTGTATTCAGTGTTGGTGCAGCTTCACCTGGAGTGTTGTGTGCAGTTCTGGACCCCACAGTTTAACAAGGATGTGAAGGTACTCAATTACATTGAGAGGAAGGCAATAAAGCCAGTGCAAGGCATGGAAGAAACATCCTGTGAGAAGTGGCTGAGGACTCTGTGTTTGTCTAGTTTGGAGAAAAGGAGGCTAAGGGGTAACCTCCTTGCTCTCTACAGCTTCCCAAAGAGGGGAGGTGAAAAGAGAGTTGTTGATCTCTTCTCCCTGGTATTCAGTGATAGGATGCGTTAGAATGATTGAAAATTGTGCAAGGGAAGATTTAGACTGGACATCAGGAAACATTTCTTCACTGAGAGGATGTTCAAGCACTGGAACAGGCTTCCTAGAGAGGTGGTCAGTAGCCCAAGCCTCTCAGTGTTAAAGGGGCATTCAGGCAACGCCCTTAATGATATACTTTAACTTTTGATTAGCCTTGAAGTGGTCAGGCAATCGGACTAGATAGTCATTGTAGGTCCCTTCCAACTGATATATCTATTCTCTAATTCCAGACTGTGTAGGCCCAAAGCTTGCTAGTCAAACTCTGAATGAGCATTTTTTTCACCTCTGTTGAAAACAAAAGTATCTAAAATTTGCCAGTTAGAGTTTAAATGAGTATTTCTCTCATTTGTGTTGAAAATAAGAACAGACAATGTTGTGAGTTGGTTTGCTGATACCATATTATTATTTCACTCCTTTTTCTCTGCCTTGAAGCTGAGCACAGCTGGATAAAATTCAGAGGAAACTTAAGATTGCTTTTGATTATGCTGGCTCTGAATTGTTTCTGGTGACTCTGCTTGCTTTCTTAATTTATCTCTGCATAATGAGAAGCGGTTATTTTTGATCAAAGAACTGCTGATAGCTACTAAAATGTGTCCCTGTGGGTTTCTGTTATGAATACCACTACATTCTATTTGGGGGGGAGGGGGAAATCATAGTTATTATATGTTACCTACATGAATCTTATTATGCTGAATATCAAAAGGAGAATAATGAAATCATGTAGTGCCTCACCCAAAGTAAAAATCTCTCAGATGGTAGGTCATAACAATTTCATAGGTAGAAAAATGAGTTTTGGGAAATTGCAGAGCAGTGTCTTCTAACACTTGTGTGTCATGATTGCACATGATACTATGCCCTAAAATGCATGGTATCTATTTTCCAGTCTCCTGTTCTGACCGCTGGAATGGTAGTAATCTTGCTCCCCTTCTTATTTTGATGTTCTAGTTTTAGGAAAGCATTTTTTTTTTCCTAAAATACTGCTCTTGAAAGAAAAAAAATATTTCTTTAAAAGTAAATAACTTTTATAATTGCACGTATATATGCACTTCTGCAATATCTGACTGCACCTGTCTTCACACTCTTACCTGCCTTTCACTGCCAGCTTTTCAGAAGAGAGCTTCTGATGTTAGCTCAGCACCCACAGAGCAGAGCCTGGAACACAGATAAATCCTGTATATGCTCTTTTCAATTATATTCAGAGGAATAAAAAAATTATACTAGGAAAAAATGAAGTTTTTATGCAATAACTATGATAATAACAATGGTCATTCTTTGGTTTTTAGAATTTAAATTGACTCCCAGAGGAATTTGGTATCACAGGATGGCTGGAGGTGACCTCTGGAGGTCACCTGGTCCAGTGCTCAAGCAGGACCACTAGAGTTGGTTGCTTGGGACCACGTCCAAATGGATTTTGAATATCTCCAAGGATGGTAAATACACTAAATGTAATATTCCCACCTGGTTTCATTCTTGTTCTCTAGAGTTCTCAACTCTAGAGAAGGAGAGTTTCTCCTTCCATTTTAGTGTCATGACCAGCACCGGCAAGTTGTGAAACATGCACAAAAAATAAAATAAAATAAAAAAAAGACAAAATGTATCCAAAATTTTGGTAGTTAGTATGAGAAGAATAATCTCAGAATGAACAATAAATCAGTTTTGGTTTTGTTTTTTGTTTTGATTTGGTTTGTGGTTTTTTTTGCAACCTATAGTTATAGAAATAGTCTAGGAAAAAGGTTTTTACAGAATATTTTTCTCACTAAAAGTTGTTTAAAAAAAGGAAATTTAAAATGTGGGGGAATCAAAATTTCCCCTCAAAGTAAAGGGATTATATGTGAAGGCTCTTTTTACTCCAGACGATACTACGAAAACAATATTTACCCTGAAACATTTATATTTAAGCATTTTTTCACTGTAAAGCTATTGCTGCAGCAGAATATAAATATATTCACAGGCTGCTATTAATGTTCTGTAGTGTTAGAATTGCAAATGAAGACACTTTCTAGCAAAACAAAAAAAATGCACTTGTCAAAAGCTTTCTGAACTTGTTTATCCAATGATTATTATTAACAACACTGATTCAGACCAGTGAAAAAAGCAATCCTGATATAATTTTCTCTCCTAAAGCACTTGCATACACCTGTACAAGATATTTTTGAGGTACTTATTCATTTAAAAAGATAAGTATTGATCAGGGGTAGGTACCTGTAGGTAGGTAGCTGTGCAAGAAAAATTATTTCTGTTTTAGAAGAGCTTCATGTGGGAAAGAAATAGGGACAGTTTTTTTGTTTGTTTATATTTTTTCCAAAAATATGTATTAAATACGTAACATTTCAAGTGGTTCTGGAGGACAGAATAACTTAAGAAAACATAACAACATTTCCGTATAAGTTTTGTAAGTGGCTGTAATAATCTTGGCTAAGCATCATATTTTGATAGCCTGGTAAAATACATAGTGGCCTTTTTTCTTTAGTTGCAAGAGAATGACAGAATATGCACAAACAATTGTTTGTGGCAGTGACATTAGGAACCTAGAGGTGGAATCCACTGGAGGAGAAAACCTGGCGCAAGCTTTTGACAATGCAGCTTATTTCCAACTAAACCACTGGTGGGAACTTCCGTTTAATGTATATTACTTTCTAGAATAAAGACATTTGCTTTCTAGAGTAACATGACATAAGTTCCTCTAAGTCTCTCACTCACTAAAATGAAACATTTGCATTACAGTCGCTTTTCCCTCCAGATGTCATTTGAAGCCTTATTTCATAATAATTCTTTAAAATACTGGATTACTTTTTATGCTCTTATTAGAAATGAGGCATTCATGCCCACAACCTACTTCCCGCTGTCAGAGATAAAAAAGAGAAAAATGACATAGCTTTTCTAGTGACATTAAACCCATTTCAGCTGTTTTTATTATCTCTTCATTGTTTCCCAGCAACTTTGATGTCCATTGTACAAATTCACTTCCCATCCTCAGTCAGGTGCTCCTGTGGACACAGTGAGACCTGGACTAGGCAGGTCCTGGACCTGGAATTGGCAGCAGCATGTTTAGGGTGACATTGAAGCAGTGTGAATGTCCCAGTAGTGTGCCATTTTGCTCTCATAAAGGTAGACAAAAAAATCAGCTCCAATTTTTACTCTGGTTTTGAATTGTGCATTAAATGTATGTTCTGCCTAAGGAAAAACCTCTGTAAGTGACAAAGACTAGAATGAGGTAAGCAAAAGGCACAGTCCAGCAGAGATCTTCTGGGATACCATCTTGTGGGAGAGCAGAAAACATTTTTCAAGGATTGGTTTCAGGTATTAAAAATTACAATTGGAGAGGCTGTAGAGAAAAGTCTTCTGTTATCAGACTACTTGTGATATTAGAAGGATTCAGATAGCTGTGAATAAGAGAAATGCCGTGCATAAGAACATAATGCAATGTGTAAGTATATAAACTATCCTCCCATGGCTACTATTGATTACCAACATCAAAACTTCAAGAGAAATTTATCAATGGTGAGTTGAATATTTCATATAAATTTTGACACTAGCATAGTTTTTTGACATTTTAAAAATTATGAATAAGAAGTTTCCTCATAAATAATTCAAAACTGTTACTGTTCTGAGTTTATCAGAACATACCAATGACCTACTAACTATAAGGGCAAGACCAGAATATTTTTACCTTGTTGTCTAAAGACTCTGATCACTACAAATGAGGTTGCTTTGATCTGGAAATTTCAACTACAGACTGAGAAACCAAACTTTATACATCCAAGACAATATTTTGGCAGAGTTTCAAAATTTAAAGCTAATGCTGCTTCTGGATGTCAACCATTACATAAAAAAGTTAATGAGACTCATTTTCGTGTGCTGCAAAGAAGTAACATCCTCTTCTGAGAATGATACATAAAAAGATGAAACAGCTTGACCCAAAATTTCAGTGAAGTCCTGATAAAAAATATGAACAAGCAGAAAAAAATTTATGGTACTGAAAAGGGAAGCCTAGTTAATTCACAAAGCAGCAAGAGCTTGAAACACATAAATTAATTATGCTTTTCTTTCTGAAATAGAGTTAGTTTTTAAGGTGGCAAAACTCCTTTGAGGAGTTTTCCAAAATGCATGTGGATATCCTATCACCTCTGAAACAAGGATTGGTAACAACTTCCTTTTCAAAAAACAGTTATACATTTAAATCAAATCTATTTAGCCAAGGTTTTTTCAACTTCTCTTTCAGATTGATTACTGTAGAAACACACATGGGACTTATCCAGTCCCACTCTTTCTCACTGAAACAAAATAATGGTGGGAAAAGACAGTGTTCTGAGTAGTAGCCACTATTCTCAACTTTGGCCCTTGATGCATAAACACACAGGGAAATACACCCCAAGGATTCAGTCAAGAGAAAGATGAGAGAGTATACTGAAACAATACAGAAAACATACATGATGGAGAAAGAGTCAAGGAATAATAACCTAAGGATATGATAACTTATTCTATTTACTATTTCTACAATTCAAAGCATATTTTTAATGTTCTTGAGTGTTTTAAAAGTACAACAGGCAGTAAAACAGTGATACGAGCTATCCATTCATAGCACTTGCATGGAGTTTACAGGAATATTGAAATAAATCTGGGTCTTCAAGAAGAGTGCAACCCTGAAGGATACATTTACAAATGCATTCTACATCCCAGAAGGAATGCAAAGCAAATGCAAACTTACACAGAAAGATTCAGAAGCAGAAGCAGCACTTTCTGCTGACATTTGGAAAAGAGTGATTTATGAATAGCCGCTCTGTGTACACAAGGATGAGGCAATGTCATTAGGGGATGACTGAGTTAATGAGGCAGCCTGAAAGCTAACGATTGTAACTTTCAGATTTAACCACCTGGCTTACAGGGAAGAGGCATACAACTTTCACAGTAGTGCTTAAGTTCATTAAGCCAGACACCTCTAAATACTTCTGCTTCTTCCGCATATGGGAACAGGTGAATTGTAAAACAGCCTTGCTCTCTGCCCACACAGGCTTGGCAATACTAAGGAAATGTTTTCTCCTAAGCTCTAGAGTCACTTAGGTTTCTGAAAAATTCATATACCATTAAAAATTTTATTCATCACTTACTATGTGACTGGAACAGTAGGAAAAAACCCCAAAACCCAAAAATGAAAGACTTGCAGTAAGAGTTTCATGACTCAAAATTTCAAAAGAAGCATTTTCTAGGAGAAAGGGTGCATCAAGTGAGACAAGAGAAAGCCTAAAACTACATTGACTTAAAATCAGATAAAAGAAAAAGATAAAATGCTATAGTTCTTGTTGGAGAAAGAAAAAAGAAAAATCATTGCATCAAAGGCATAGTCTAAATAAAGCTGAGTGTAACAGCTGAAATAAAAGAATAGGAAAGGTGTAGACTGATTGTGACTCCAATAGCTAAACAAGAATAAGGAGTACGTGCCGTATTTTCTGTTTATTACCAATGGAACAAAAAATCTGATGAATAACTGGCCAATAATTTTGGAAATTGTAGAGATAATTTCACTATACAAAAGATGACCAATAATTTCACTATATAAAAGAATCTACTTTACCTGCCTCTACCTTTTAAGTAATACAGAAATGATACCAATATTAATTTCAATATTTACGTTTGATTTGGCTTTACAAGAGAAACAAAATATCTTTGCCAAAAAGATTGGTAAGGTATGCATTTTCATAGTACAGAAACATTCTTTTACAGTTAAAATATCTTGCATCCTGGCAATGGCACTTTTCAAGTATTTATGAATATCAGAAATGGTGGTAAAAGAGTACGAAAGAGACATAAAAAAACCCAAAACCAACAGCGAAAAAAATCCAAGAAAAATAATTCCTTACTCTGGTAAGTACGAAAGACTAAATGACTACCATATGATAATGATTTTAGGGCTTATTAAAGTCGTATTTCCATGTTACATGCTGTTTTAGTACATGCTGTTCAGAAAATCATGATGCAATTCTTTCTTCTTCCATTTCCTCATTTAAAATCATTTTCTGGTCCAATTTTTCAGAGATGGCTTGCTATGTACTTAATTCAATTTTAAGATACTATTCTCATGTGTACTTCACTTTGAAAGATAAAGCTTCTCTTTAAACTCAAAACAAATATTTCCCTGCACAAAATCTTGTCAGTTTTTCTAACATTACCAGTCATCCAATAAAAAACACCTCTATCTACAAATAAAAACTTAGTTTGTTACATCCAAAGTATCAACACCTTTTATTTCCCCAAAGCATGATGATATCCGGCAGGAATAGTGCCAAACTGAGGAAGGGGTGACCTGATATGAAGCTATGGTTAAGTGTCCATAATTTTCCCTTATTAGAGCTATTAAAAAAAATTTTACTGAACTTTTTTTTCCAACAGAGAATAAGGGTTTTTTACAGAATCACAGGATAATTGAGTTTGGAAGGGACCTCTGCAAGACATCTGGTGCAACCTCCCCCTTCTCCGTCAGAGCCACTTCAAGTCAGTTTTTCAGGACCACATCTAGGTGGATTTTGAGTATCTCCAGGAATGGAGATTCCACAGACTCTCTTGGCTGGTTATGTCAGGGCTCAGTGTATTATGGCTGACACATGAAAGTGAAACACATTAGAAGGAGCTTTAAATCAGTATTTTTAAGTATTATTTCCGTATTTTCACTGTCATTTACATGTATGCATCTGTGTTTCAGATGCATGCTCAGATGTGCATAGCTGAGCAAAAAAGATTATTTGTGTTGCAACTATTAGAAGGTGAAGATGAAAAGAGTTCTAATAATGTTGCATTAAAAACACGGTATTTGCCCTATAGGACAGCTTGTTTCGAGGACTTTTACGGTAGAATTATTAAGTAACAACAGAGAAACATTCAAAAAAATTAACTATCCTTTTGATAATTATCTGACCTTAAAATATTATTCTCAGCAGTTAACTTCATTTGCTAACATGAACATTTGTTTGTAATGGTTAAGTCATATTTAAGTTTATTCTACTATTACAACAGAAAATGAAAACTTTATTTGACTGCTACCCCTACGACATCATTAATTTTCAAAATGCTTTTCAAAGGTTTTCAAGGTAAATATTCAATTATTAACTGCTACAGATCCAGAATAACATCTCAAATAATATTTCAGTGACATTTGTTCTACTGAACATGCAGTTTCTTTGTTTTCATATATCATTGTGTTTCCTTACTTTTTATTATTCAGTTCTCTAATTCACCTACTTGTCTATATTCTGACTGTCACACAGGTGTTATGTTTTTTTGGGAGGGAGGGCAACACACACAGGAAGGCGATTTGTTGATTTATTTGGGCGTCATGTGTGGCAGTGAATCTGATGAGAAACTTGTTTAAACATGTCTTAAAATGGCTCTTTGTGGTCCCTTTGCAAACACGTGTTTCTTCTTCCCAATACCCCCCACAGCAACTGTTATCTCCCATGTAGGAGTGTCCTGGGAAAGATGTCCCGAGGTGTCCCATTGGTCCTTTGTTTAACCCCTTCCTATTGGCTGTTGACCCTTTACCTGATGGTTTCTTTTGTGTGACCCTGAACTCGTGATTGGTTCCCCTTTGACTCTCCTAAAAGCCTTATAAACCCCTTCCCAACAATAAACTCTCTCTTGCCTCCTCTCCACGCCCGGTGTGCTGTCTCTGTGCCTGCCCTGGAGCCACGTGGGTGCTGGGGGGAGGGGAGGGCACCTCTCCCCTCCAGGCTCGGGGCCTGAAAAACCCTGTTTATGGAGTTCCCCTTCCCCGTCCCACAAGATGTCGGAAATGGTTATTCAGACGGAGAGGGAACTAGAGCTGGGATCCCCCACGTCGAGGATGGGGAAAGGGAAACCCATAGTCATGTACCTAAATCAAGAATCAAATAGCCCAAAACTCTCTTCATGTGAATGGATGTCCAGAATGTTTTCCAAGAAGCATTGCAACACATATTATATCACAGTATTAACTGCTATGATTATTCATGTTTCTACATCGGTAAGGAAGATTTGGCAACAGCTTCCTTCTGTAGAAATCCTAGTTAGACTATTAGCCTTAGACAGGATAAAAGTGGCAAATTTTAATTATGGTAACTGTGGCTATATTTACAGAGTGTATTTACCCAGTCCTAGAAGACAAATGCCCATATTTCAATGCAAATAATAATAATAATAATAATAATAATAATAATAATAATAATAATAATAATAATAATAATAATAATGTTTCTAGAAACTTTATTGCAGAGATTTCAGTATATAGTTTTTAATCTGCTACAGATATTCTGGTGATGCAAGTCCTTTAAATGCCTGTTGATCTACTGTGAGAATTTTATTCTTTTAGTGATAAGTGCAAAGATAAATTGCAACCAAAAAAAAAAAGCTAGTCATGTCAGACACAATTATCTTTTATACAAATGGTTATCTTTCCTGCCATCAAATAAATTTGTATTTAAGGAAAAATTACTTTCTTCCCAGTGATGAAATGTAGATGGCATGGAATTAACACCTTACTTTATTCACTCAAACTTTTGTAAAATTTTCAAAACAAAGTGGTTGTGTAATATAACACATTATTCAAAATAGTTTCTGGGAAGTGAAAACAACAACTCTTGCTCACAATTTCATTTTTAGTGTCTTTACCATGTTCAATGTTCATTTGCAAAGACATCACTTAATAAAAACCAGCAGTTGTTCAAGAAAAAAGCATTTAACAACTACAAGGGAAAAAAATCATAATACCCTTTCCATTTCTCCCTTTACTCGTAAATTTATTACTTAAATAAAAATCCTCTTTCATTTTTGAAACAACAAAAAAAATACATTTATTTTACTTTGATGTAATTATGTATGTCCTAAATCAAAATTCTGAAAAAAAAAACAAATCAAGCTTGAGATACACAGACTTACAGGGTGGAAAATGCAGAAAATGACCCACCGATATAAAATTCAAATTTTCAAATAAACTGCAGAGTAACATATTGGAGACTTAAAAAAAAAAAAAAAAAGGCAACAAAACAAACTTGGTTGCTGCAACTTGCAGAAAAACTAGAGGATGCAAAGCTGTAATTAAATTGTGATAGGAATTTTATGGCAATAATACAAAGTTTATGTTGCTGTTTTACTTGCTCTTGTGAACTATATTTACTAAATAACTTGTCAGTTAATTTTTGGAAGGCACAAAGTGAGGAAGGGTGTCCACACCAACCTTCTCATTTCCTCATTCCACCAAAGGCAAGGAGAAGAAAGGGCCTCATTAACCAAACTCATATCAGCAAACCAGACATCTGAGCAAATAAACTCAATTTCCTAAATAATGAGCAGGAGAGAAACAGGCAACTTTGGTGGGCGACTTCACCCTGCTTTAAATTACCCTTTGTTAAAGGATATATTTGGCGCAGGTAGCTCGGTGTGCAGCTGCTGGTTGAGCTCTGGGTGGTGGGAGCCCCAGGCCAGAGGCTGTGAACTGGTACCAACCATTTGCACAAGGAAGGGCCAGGGGATCTCTGGCCCTGCCGGGGCACTGGGCAATAAGAGACACAGAAGGAGACAATGACTCCAAACTTTCGAGGGCTTAGGCTGAGAGGGTATAAAAGCCTTTGTTCAGAGTCCCTCCTCATAGACAACAGCTTGAGTTGTTACTTTGTTGTTGCACCATGATTATGTTATTTTAAGGATCTGGGTTGTCTGACACTTTGTATGGGAAAGCTGAAGTCAAGCCGATAATGAAACCTGGTCTGTGTGAGTGTGGGATGTGTAACTGTGAAGGGGCTTCTGTCCCAGCAGACTGCCAGAGTGGCTCCTGGATGGTCAGACAGGGAAGTTTCCTTTATACCCTCTCTAAAGAATGTTTTCTTCATTGCCTGTAGAGTGTTCCTAGCACCATCAGCTCAGATGTTGGCTGTTGCTGTACACGGGAAATGAAAACTCAGCACCTGTAGGAGATGCCTTTCTGTAGCTCTTTCACCTTTAATTTGCAACAGAGAGACATGTTCCTAAATCCCTTGTAGAAAGTGTGTTGCCAGCAGGAGTTAAATGCCACAAAATTTGCCTAATTAATGTAGCCAGACGGTTTCCTGACAACATGCTAGTTCCATCCTGACAGCATCTGAACTGTATGTACTACTTAAAGAAAAATCTCAATTCAAAATCATCTGGGAAAACCTGACCTCCCATTTCTTGGGGCAGAATTCCAGTTACGATTATGAAAGAACTCTCATAATCTCACTTTACAGAAAAATAAAATACTAACATGAAATAACTCATAAATCTCTATCACCACATAACATGACATTTTATACAGTGGCCAACTAACTGTGATTTCTGAGCATTAATAGAAACCGTTATATTCCTGAAATCTGGCAGTCTCCTCAAATCTCTCATTTTTGCAGCCCAAAAGCTATTCTTGCAGGGTTAGCTTTATGTCAGATATCATGAGAACTGCATCACTAACCTGCCACTGGGTTCTTTCCTCTTATTTAATGTATTGGGACATCTCAGGAATTTACTTTTTTGGGGGGAGGAAGGGTAAGTGAGAGGAATGAGTCAATCTGTATTCTGCTACTTTCTGCCTTTATACTTCAGTGGCTGTATTTTTGTCTACCTCAAAGAGCTTTGCTCTGCTTTCTCACCTGGGTCCTCTCCTTTTTTGTGCTTTTTGTGGGAGTGAAAAATTCAGTATGCTGAAAAGGGAACTTCAAAGGGAACAACATCTGTTAAGTGTTGGTAAACAGATTCCTATGAGAAACATTTGTACTTTTTTTTCTGCTACTTTTTAAGTACTTTGAGTAAATATTAACTCTTTCTTACCACAAGCAGAGTAATAGTCAAACAAGCAGAAAATGCATAAAAAACGCAGGCATAGTTGTCTTTCACCAATAGGAAGATTAATTTGGTGATCAGAGCTGGGAGTTTCATTTCAATGATGGAAAGACTTTTTCAAATAGAAGCTTTTTACAGTGATTCTCCAGTAATAATCAGGGCCTAGACTTGTCCAATCCCCTCTGTATATAAGCAGTTTTTTATCTGTATCATCTCAATCAACAATATCCCCAAGATTTCATATGATTTATCCTGCTAATGAATAAAGTTTTTATGTTTTTCCCTAGTGGCTTTATAATATTACAAAAAAATCTATTTAAAAGAAAAACGTAACCCTTTTACACCTTTTTAGCCAAGTTAAAGATTAATCAAAGTCCAAGTTGAGAAGAGACTCACTCAACTATGCACACATGATGGCTGACATGAACTTATCAAGAGTAAATCTTGTCTAATGATCAAAGTAACAGACTTTGTGGACAGGGAAAAAACAAAAGGACTGAGTGTTACATGTAAGTTACAGCTTTTAATGCAACTTTCAGATAACATTGTAGGAAACTGTTAGGAAATACAGTCTTAGGAAATACAGCCAGGGGTTCCTAAATTTAGTTTACTGTCAGTTTACTTCCATGCTAGGTCAAAAGCAGATTATCCTCAGGTTCTATTTCACCTCCAAAACCTGAGTCATCTATATAATTTCCCCTTCTCAAGGTGTCAGTAACCAAAGCAGCTCCACAACTTCTAGAGGGTTTATGCAAAGGCAGAGGAAGGAGATAAAAAGTTCAATTTTGTACATATACCCCCTTTCATCTATACATAATGTCACCAAAGTACTTTGCAAGTATCCAAGAGAGAAAATTCTACAAGTTTCCTAGGAAATACTGCACACAAGACTCCAATCAGAGGAGTAGCAACAGCTCTTCTTCTCTTCCTCTCCCCTTGACCTGCACAGAGGCTTCAAGGAGGAGCCATACCTTCAGTGACACTCCTGCCTGCATGTAAAGATGCAAAAGCAGCTTGGAGACAAATATCAATCCAGAAATCAATCCTTCAGTTTTGTTTACCTCCCAAGTGCTCCTTTCCTCCAGGGAAACAGTGAGGGTGACCTGTAGTCTCAAAAAGCGTACTGTAAGAGGGATGCAAAACTGATTTGTAAATGGTCTGTGGTCATCAAGAGGAGGATGCACTGAGAGGGATTGTACAGGAAGTGTTCCTTGTCCAGCGCTGCTGTGACTATGCTTTTTAATTTGAAAACTGGGAGCGAATATAAGTCTAGAGTTCAAAATATTCTTGACAAGTTCCAGAAATGTACTGAAATAAAAGGATGCAATTTGATAGGGACAGCTACGTAGCAGTAAAGTGTATGCATAAAGTGCTGAGAAGTAATTTAAGTGGGAATACTATATACGAAACATGAAGATATCCTTCTTCATTACTCAGCATGACAGAGGTCTAATTAGAGTACTACATAAATAAATATTAAAAAGTCCAAGGAAGATTAGGAAAAAGGACTGCAGGCCTAGAAAATGCATTCTTTTAGAAAATATGGGGTTTATAATCCAGGAGAAAAAAGAAGACAAAATAAACAAAAATATATTTTACTAGCCTTCAAAATGTAAAATATCACCAAAAAGAAAAAAAAATTGTTATACCTTTTCTGTAACTGGAACAAAAATTAGTCTTAAAAGCACTTAATTAGATAATCCAGGGATAAGGAACTCCCATACCTAGAACTTTTTTTAAAAAAATAAGACATTTCGGTGAACTACTGTTTTGATATGAATGGTTGTTTTCACACTGCCCTGGCTTTCTGTGTGTTGATTTTGCTAGCCCTTATTCTTCTCAGAATTAAACTTTGAAACCATGAATTAGACTCATAAGGTATCCTACATGACTCTCCTCCATCCTAAGCAATCCTTTAGTACTTGAATGATGCCCAGTTCATCATGCACACCGTGTGCATCTTCTTATTAGAAATCCCTGGAAGAGGACTGGGTCAGACTCATCAGACATGCACATGTGCATAGGACATCACGTGGGAGCAATTCTCTATACCATGCCACTATTGGAGGCATTCTAATCCAGCTGCAACCTTTGTACCCATTAGAGGTACTATTTCTTACGCTGGCAGCTTGCCTTCTAATGACAGTTTGGATTCTCATGTTTTCCACACACCAGCTTTAAGTACACGCTCCGGTGTCCACCTGTAGAAATGGGTGGTTCCACACTCTCCATTATAACACTGATATATTCTGACCTGACTATCTGTATCCTGACCTGAAAAAAACATGACTGAAAACCTGTGTTTTAACTGCTGCTGAGCTCCCACAGGGCAGCTGCGATGAGCTTCAGCCACAGAATGATAAAGCAACACCCTAGCACACCCAAGAGGGTACATCCAGTTTTAAAGTACTGTTCAGTCAACTACTGACCTGTTCAGTCAACCATTGAGCAGATCTGCCTCAGGAACAGCTCCAGTAGGACAAAAAGTTCCAGTCCATATTCCTACAAGCTTTAAGTAACTGTCCCAGCCCCTCTAAGGGAAGAGTGATTTCCTAAACAATATGCCAAGCAGTCCTGCTTTTAGTTGAATGTGCTGTGGCCTGACTCACCTTACGCCTGAGCATCTTGCAAAATCTGCTTTGTTGTTCCCCTAGTACATAATCCAGTTTCCTCACACGCACATCAATATTGTCGTGCTATCATGTAGGCCCTCTTTATGAGTATGTGGAAATATATGCATGAGCACCTGGGGCTTTCTGTGTGCTCTGAAACTGTAGAAGATCTCTAATTTTTTTTTCCTCATATAGCATCAGGAAAAAAAGCAATGATTGTTCCTGGCACTCCTCAATTCACAAGGAGAAATTAGAAAGGTTGCTTATAACAGGAACTGAGACCAACTTTAAGACAGTGGACAAAGCATAAACACCTCTCAGCCAGCCCAAACAATCAAATTTGAACAACATTACGAAGAAGGAAGCATATAAAAACAGACTGATATAAAAACAGGGATGACAACCCAGTAATATTGTATAACTTAAACCTTTCCAAGTAGGTAAGGAAGGTAAAGATGGAGAAAAAGACCAAATTAGAAAAAAAAATAAAAAAGAAAGAAAATATAAGGGCTAGTATCTTACAAAAATCTTTATGGACTTTTAACTGAGATCTTTGACATGTGTTTATAGGTGTTATCAAAATCTATAAAAAGTCACTAGTCAGCCCACCTCATTTAATATTCCTTTAATTTTAATAGGAGTTTTTGCAATGTCTTCATTCTGTAAAATTTGTATTTATGAGAACAAGTACAGATTTTATTAAGACAACCATCTTTATGATACATACTGAGTATAAAATAGATGATTACCATATAGCTTGGAGACAAATCTGGATTAAATATTGATCCATCCAAACCCTTAACAGCCAGAAAACAGCTTAATTGTCATGGATCTTGAAGCTTCTAACTGTTTAGATGAATACTATAACAAACACAAAGGCAGATATTAAAGCATTAAAAATATAAAGCACATGGTTTCAAGCTATTTGTTGGAAGTTGTAAAAAATATAGTGACAGCTGTAAGAAGTAAAAATCTAATAAAAAATAGCTAAGTCTAAACACAAAACTTCAGTGCAATGATAAACACTTGGATGAATAAAGTCAATTTCTAACCTTTCTGGTAAAGATGAAATGCATCAAGTCAACAAGATTACACAGGGAGAAGGTGACAGCATTAATGTCGTTTTTTTTTTTAATTGATAGCACTATCTGTTGTGGTTGGTTGGTGTGCAGGTTTGCTCTATGTTTTCCTCAGAGCCTTGAGAATAAACAAATTAACCATAAGTTTTCTGTCTAGACAATGCTATGACAGGAAAATATATAACAGAAAACAGGTTACCATTCTGCTGTCCAAGGTGTACTGCAGATATGCAGAAATTGAAATAGCTTTATGAGTTACAGGAACAGCCGTGTGTCTTTATGCTACACTCTACCTCTGCCTGGACTAGTTCATTTTTCAAACACTATATAACAGAAGATTTGCATGTTCTCTGCTGTACTGAGCTGAAAAGGACAAAATTGGATCTGCATTAAACAGGCATGTTTTGTACATTATCAGGCTCAAGCAGTGCTGATGTAACCAGAACAAATTCAAACCACAGTGAAGCTGAAGTGAGATAAAATGAGTCTGCATTGTTGAATAGTGTCTGGATATGGTTGGTAAATCTTTTATTTTCTCAATGATGTGATGGTAAAGCAGTTAAATGAGTATTCCAGTAAACTACATTCATAATCCACTTTTTATTTTCCCACAGCAATTTCATCTATAAATACCTTAGCTTGAAAACAATTTTTACTACTGGTTTCTGACTCACACTTGGACTTTGACTAAGGGCTGAACTGAAAACAAACTTCACTTATACTGTCCTTCCAGCTTAACAGTTGATCACTGAGAGCTACCCGACACATTAAGTTTTCCAACGTTGTGATTGGCCATTAATCAGTTCCTTCATTTAGATTTTATTTCCACTGACTGCTTGTAAGAACCTCTAATGGAAGTGTGTGAAAGACAGTGTGTGAAGTTAAGGCATCATCCAATACTTTTGCCTCAAACAGAAGGACTGATAATAATGTCACAAGCAAGATGTTAGCTGAACTCTATCAGTAGTTGAAAAATCTGTTCTTGTCCCCTAGGTGCTTATAGATCAATTATTAAAATGCTTGCTTCAGGAAATATACTTTCTGTAATGTTGAGACTAGCCCAATTATTACATAGCTCTGAAAGTAGCCTTTTTTTTTTCTCCAAAGAGAAACATGTTGTTATTATTGCAGTGTAATAAATTGCAGTTTGATTAGGAGGAAATAAATAAAAAAACCTCACTTAGTTAATGCCTCTTTCTAAAATTTCCAGTGGTTTTAAAAACATAAATTATGTTAATTGGCAAGACAGATAAACTTATTATTAAAATTATTATTATTATTGGTCCAGGACTCTATTCTGTATTAATAGACTATATTATTAACTTTGCATTATTAACTTTGTAGTTTTATTTTAAATTAAATATTGTTTTGTTTTGTTTTGTTTTACAGGTTGCAATAATAACAACATGATTCATGTCAGCTGATAAAATTAATTTGGGGAGGAATAAGTTGGATTTAAGTGATAAACATTTCATTTTAAAATTATTGACCTGCTACTGAAAACATTGTGCACTTCCTGTGTGGCAAATGAAAGTAATAATATTTTGTAGTGGGGGCATATTACTTTTTTTCTAAGGTTAAAATGCTCTCCAGAACTGATACCATTGAAACTGAGGACAATATTTGAATCAGATATTCAAGCAAGGTATTTGCATACACATAACAATCTCCTGCAGATTGTCCTCATCATTCTTCATTCTTGAGTTATCAAATAGAAATGAGTATTTTCAATTTAGATTCCCTACTTGGTCACAAATTGACAAATCCATGGGAATACAAAATAGCCAAGGGAAATAATTATCACTTTATTTGGGAAAATAACAAATTGAATAGCTTGCTTTCCTGTAAAACCAGATACAGGGCTGGTGTAACTACCCAACCAAACTGGTTTTGTCCACCTTATTCCATGTACCTTTTCAGTTAAAGAAAGCTGCACTAGATGGGTTCCAGTATTTGAACACTTCTGGAACATGTTACAGTCAGAAGACATTTCTTATTATGACATGTGCTATAACTTCACAGAAAACATATATTGATCTCTTTTTTTTCATAAAATGTTCTCTCCTTTTTAAGACACTTCTATAATCATGAGCGTCTTGCATTCACCACTGAGTTACGTCATCATAACCCCAAATTTATATCCTGAGGTTGCAGTTCAGGTGCCTCAGCACAGCCTTCCTGATGCTGAACCCATATGAAATATACCCTGACAATATACACATGGCCTCATGCTCTAGGTCTGACAGCATTTATTTGGCTGCATGAACCACTATGCTGCCTGATAAACCCAGACTATGTGCTGAGTCCTCTGCATCCTCTAGCTGCTCATACTAAACAGCTGTACAAAAGCCAGCAAACACCTAGCGAGGCACTGAGACAAACCAAAAGGCTTGTTGGTGGATCCTGCTTTATATGCTGGGAAGATAGTAAGGGTAGGATTCAGCTCCCCTACCTTTGTATGTTTGCAATGCCGATGTTTGCACTCAGAAATGGGAAACAGAATTCAGCTCATTACCCCTGTGATTCTATAACAGCAGGCTATGAACAACAGACCAAGACAAGCACATCTTAAAGAGAGTCTAGCTGTTTCCACTTGTTATCTAGGCAGGATGCATCCCACATGTTTCTGCAAGGTGCATTCATGTAGTCCCTAATGAAAACTCAGAGCTCACTTTCTGCACCCATTTCACTTTTACAGGATCTTAACCTAAAGTAGCATGTGCCAAATTATTGGTTCATTATTAATTTCTAGGAGATAAACCCTCCAAACATTGGATGTGTTGGTAAAATAAACATCTTGATTTCTCATTCAATGTTAACTATGTGGTTTGGGATTAAGACATAATCACTACCTATTGGCATCAATAGGCAGTATGTTGAAGACATTGGAAGGCATCAACACCTATCAGCATTTATAGATACCAATATTGACAGCCATTAACATCTATCTGCTGGCAACTTGTCAATGCCTGTGGGTCCATCTCAGGCAGCTGGTATTTTTCACCCACATAGTCCTGGATCTGTTTAGATTAAAAGTTTTAGCTCAGATCACAAAAAGTAATAGCATTTACCTCCTAGTACCTTAAAAACTTAGCTTGTATTACTGAAGGCAGCCGCTTAACCTAATGAACAGAATTGCTTGAAAATAAAAATATAAAAGCAATAGTACTTGTAATAAGAATTATAATTTCTGTTAAACAAGGATTTCAGTTGCATTCAAAGGTATTTGAAGGCATAAGGAGACATGTGAAGGGCATCTCTGTTTACCATGGCTCAGCCATTTCTGCAGACTGTGTGATCCAAAAACAATAGGAATGAGTAATTGTACATGATCTGTTCATGTAAAGTATATCCTTCAGGGACAAAAGGAATGGCACTAACATGCTACAAAAATAAGAAAGAAACATAGTCAAGAATTAACTCTGACAACTTTGTTGTTGTTCCTTCTCCCTACAAAATAACTGTTAAGAAAAAAACTGCAGTCCTGGGTAATTCTTTTTTTCACAGTTGTTTGATTGTATCTTCCACATCAATTTGAGGTGTCTAGCGGTATCTGTATAGAAAAATAGTTTTTCAAGGCAATCCACTTTCCTTCAGCAGTGCTTTGTGTGCTGATCATTTCAGAGCATTTGTATCCTCTTTTCATTTCACACTGAAGGAAGTCATTTATTCCATTGTACATGGCTCTCTCCCACCCTCCTCACTTCCTCTTTTGCCCTTTATTTCACTAAGCTGTGCTTTGTATTTTCCCATCTAACAACCATCACAAAACTTCAATTGTCTCCTTTAATACTTTTGCCTGTTGTGAGAGAGGGACAGTGCAACCCAGGTCCCTTCCAGCTACCTACCCCACAAGAAATCAAGCAGGAGGAGGTCAATCTTTAAACCACAGAATGACTCTGAGTGAAACCGCTGCTCACAGCTTTGCAGCTTTGCAGTACTGTAGAAGCACAGTGGGCCTACTCTAAATTTGGCAGTAAAGTCTACTAGGAGGTCAGTGCACTCTTGCTATGCATTCAGTCTCTGTGTTTTCCTCCAAGAGAAACCACTGGGATTATTCCTCAAAACAACTGATGCCGCTGTGCTTCAGTTGATGGGCAGCGAAGACAGCATTTTAGCAGCAGAGGACTTTCACAACTATTATAGCCATATATATATGTAAATAAATTCACACACACACACATGGCTAGGCTTCACGAACGAAGATCTGGGAAGGCTCTATCCGCATTTGCTACAGGCACGCTGGTGGCTTATGAGGCCAATACGTGACAGACAAATCCGATTGCAAAAGGCACAGCAGAAAGATTCCTTAGATGGTATATTCTGCAATATACGGTTCTTTCTGCGTTGCCTTTTTTCCTCAAGAGTGATCCTGCATGTGTTCTCAAAGGAGACAGCTGCGTTATAGATGGTGTGTCTCCAGGCCTCCCAATTGGAGGCCAGAGTAGACCAGTGATGAAGATCAATATGGCCAAGGCTGAGATGTTGTTTCAGGGAGTCCTTGTATCTTTTCTTCAGGGCTCCTCTCATGCGGCAGCCGGTGGCAAGTTCACCGTAAAGCAAGATCTTAGGGAGGCAGTGGTCCTTCATCCTGGAGACATGACCTGCCCAACGCAGCTGTGTTCTCATCAGCATGGCCTCAATACTTGTGATAGCTGCTTGCTCTAGAACAGATGTGTTGGTCACATAGTCTGACCAGTGGATGTTTAGGATTGTGCGGAGGCAGCGTTGATGGAAGCGTTCTAAGAGACGCAGGTGGTGGCGGTAGATGACCCATGATTCGGATCCATATAAGAGAGTATATGACATATAACAGACCTTTTCTGCTCACAGTGTCAAAAGCCTTGGTCGACCTCACCAAGGCTTTTGACACTGTGAGCAGAAAAGGTCTGTGGCAGATTTTGGAACGTTTAGGTTGTCCCCCCAAGTTCCTTAAAATGATCATCTCACTCCATGAGGATCAACACGGCCAAGTCAGATATGGCAACACACTTTCTGAGCCCTTTTTAATTAAGAATGGTGTGAAACAAGGCTGCGTTCTCGCTCCTACCCTATTCACCATCTTCTTTAGCATGATGCTCCAAATAAATTCAATACATATAGACATATAACGCATATACAAAGACTAACAGTCTACTCTACCATGCTCTTGAATCTTGTGATCTGATTTGCCTTAACTTCAAGATGACTGCAGGCCAAATTAAAGTAGTGTTGCAGCAGAACAGCAACCATGTGCACTGTGTCTGAATATCCTCAAATGAGAACAAAGCAATGTGAATTTTGCTTTTTTACAGAAGCTAGCTGAAAGAAATCTGTTTCCAACTCCATCTTCAGTGGTGTTCAGAAAAATTAACAATTAGAAGGATTAGGAAATCTGTGAAAAAGACAAAAATACTGTTTTGCATCCTGGCTTTGTAACTATAATGCACAAGACTATCTAAGCTGATTTCTCATCAAGAACACTTAAAATAGAACTTTATATTATGTTAGAATATTCAACTCCAACTGATAATTTTTATGTTATCTGGGCTATGCTTCAGCAAACATTGCAAAGCGAAAATTACAGGCACAGTCCTTATCAATAGCAATAGAAGACTTAGTGGGGAAAAAAGAAAATGTACAACATTTAAAGCATATTCCTCAGTCAAGGCAAATCAGGGATATATTGAAAAAACATCACATTGATGTCTTTCTTTTGATTACAAATTTTTACTGATTCAAGTAGAATGAATGTGGAATAAAGTTGTTTTGCAAATATCCTAAACAGTAAGTCCTCATTTTCTTCTACAGTCATGTTTATTCTACCCCTTCAAACATCAGCAAAGTAATTGTAAGTACAGGAGTATACAGACTTGCAGAAACGTAAAATATTAATAGTGAACAACTGAAAAAATTACAATTTATAGCACACTATGAAGTCCACACTTACACCAAAACCTTCTGGGGGCACTGTAAAAAAAACCCACGAGCTCTTATATTTTAATCCAGCAGCAACAAAGTATTAGAAATGCTTGTGACAAAACAGGTTGCTGCATTTTAGCACCAGTTCTAATTAATTCAGTAACTCTTTTTTTAAACTTCTTTTTTTTAAAAAACAAAGTGACCGATATAGATGTTGACTTTTATATATCATATGTATTCAAATAACCGTGTCTTACAATTTTCATTTCTGCTTGTGTTTGTTATAGTATGAAAAACACAAGCACAGATGTGGTTTTTTCCCCCTGGAGTTAAAAAAATGGTAACCCCCGAGGGGGTGGTGTACCTTGGGGTTGATCCAATCAGCACTCATGCAAAATTTAAACATATCACAACCAGACTGGAAAAGAAGGATGATGTAGTTGTTGTTGGAGAGAAGTGGCCATGTTCTGAGACCACGAGGGGAGAAGGGCCAGGAGCCCCACTGGGGGCTAGGCCCCCCCCAGCCCCTGGCTGAGGGCTACAAGAACTTGGAACAGTGCTAAACTGGGCCAGGTCCTGCAGCTGAAAGCTGGGGGAAGTTTCCTTGCTGTGAGTGGACAGCCGGAGATACTGAAAGCAGCAGCACAGACAGCGCTGAGCAGAGGCTATGGCTGAAAGCCAAGAAGATAAGGAACAAGCAGCAACGGCAGCATGCAGCTCAGCTGAGAGACACAGAGATGTCTGATGGAGAGAGAGAGAGACAGGAAGAGAACTAAGCTCTACAGAGACAGAGTTTTGGGGTAAGAACTGAACCAAACCCCCCAAAATCCCCATTTGAGACCCCTCCTTGGGGGAGGAGATGGACTCCTACTTGACAGAAGTCTTGGAGTGCTGCAGCACCAGAGAGAGAAGCTAAGAAGCTCAAAGATGTCCCGGAGCTGGACCAGGATGGCCAGATGGAATGCAGAGGGGGTGACCTTGGCCCCCCCACTGCTACTGCCAAGCTGGCAGTTTTGAGACAGAGCAAAGGAGCTCTGATAGAACAACTGAGGCAAAGACTTTCAACTGAAAGCTGCCCTAATGTTCTGACTCAAGGGAGCTTGAATCTCCTGAGGAAAGGGACCATCACGAAGACCCCCTGAGCTTTGTGATATGACATGGTGAGGCAAACCTTTGTCCCACTGATTGCAGTCCATGGAAGAGAGAGAGACCTTTGACTGGAGCTGAAGGGCTGAGGGGGGAGAGGAGACCCACCTTGTGGGTATTGGAAAGAGATCCAGCTACAATGATCCAGTTACAGCTGCTGCATGGAAGAAGAGAGGCTGCTGCCCTGAGAGTGGAAAGGATCTTTCCTTTTCCCTTCTGGACTTTTACTGGAGGGAGAAGAGATTGATCCATTGTAAATACTGATTTATCATAGGAGAGATAGTTAAGATTGTGTATATAATGTATTATAATATTTATTTGTACAGTGATTGTAATATAATTCCCTTTCCCCCATACTGAGCCTTCTGTTGTGTCTGGAAAATGCATCGCACACTGGGGTGAGATGTGGGAGGGGGGCTTGGACTCAGGAATTGGATTTTAGGGGTCTCAAACTACGACAACAGACATGAAACATTCAACAGTGGCATCAGGGATTAATACGCAGATTTGCCAAATGAAACCACAGGGGCCAATATTAGCTGAAATGAGCATGTGTAAACAAGCTATGTAACACATTGATGTTTGTCTGCAGCCTATATGCAATTCTTATGCTATGCATGTGTTTGGATTGATGGCTGTTAAAATATAAAATGTTAGCTTTATACCTAAATGTACTGACTATTGAAACTCTGTTAAATATGCCCACCTTTAACCTATCCTTTCTATCCTGCTCCACTCTGGAGATAATAATTTTTCTTCATTGTGAAAACATAGCTTACAGCAGATAGAAGAAGGGAATTGGCAGGAAGGTAGGAGAAAGGAAAACAGCAACTCAATGATGTAAAGTGCTGAATGCCTCTTATCAACTTCTGTACATTCATGGAAGGACCCAGTGACACTTTAGTTTCATGTACAAGTCCTGAGAGACCAGAACGGAACAGAAGATGGAAACTGGAAGCATTAATGCATCTCAGGGCTTAGTCTGAGCCCTGGACTCTAAACCATGGGTCCATATTTCTGAAAAAACCTAGAAACACCAGAAATCTAAATTCTTCTGAACTCATAGGTTTGGAAAGTCTTCTTCCCATGACATTATAGAAATTAGAAAATGGCTAGAGATAAAAAGGGAACTGAAAGAGATATGGAAATATGATTTCTCTTCAAATGTATATATTTCTCTCACTAACACTCCATAAGAGGGTATCCATGTTTATCTTGTATTTATAGTACTGAAATCAACTTCAGTTTTGTGTTTCTGCCTCACAGTAAACTAACACAAGAATTAAGAACAAGGACATGTTGACAGGTTATGCAAAAATATCTGCCATCTCAAAATAAAACACTTTAATAGCAGTTTGTGCTGCTTTAAGATTTAACCAGCAGGGGAAATGAACTCAACTCAAAGGAGAGATTATAAGTCAGAATAACAATTTATTAAAATAATACAGTAAGTACAATCATACAAACAAACAATTGGTCTTAACCCACAAAACCCAAATGTATAACCCAGCACCCTGGGGCATGAACAAAGTGGTGTTCCTTGGGCCCCCCTTGAGTCCAAAGTAAAGGGAGAGGGGAAAAACCTGCTGGTGGGAGAGCTGTTGCAGTCTGATTGAGAGCGATGAGCTGCAGTCTTCCTCTGGATCCCACGAGTGGTAGTAAAGTTCTGAAACTCCAGGTTTATATATTCTCCAGTTCAGGCAGGAGTGGTCAATCCTTCCCTCAGAGCGGGGAATTCCATAAAAGGAATGGTCAATCCTTCCCTCAGAGCTCAGAGCTCAGAGCAGGGAATTCCATAAAAGGGTATGAGGACAGGAACATCCCCCCCCACAGGCAGGCCCCACCCACCCCCCCCCCCCGACAACAGTTTCTGGGAAATGGCATGGAGGGCCATAGAATACACAGTTTTGGGCTATACCTATCCAGTGATGAATCGGTCCCAGTTGTTCCACCTAGGACACAGTTCCACCCTCATTTACTCACAATTTAGGGGTCTGTTTTTCAGGAACGTGGTTGTTTATTTGTTTCTGGGAAGCTGATGACATCGCTCCTAAAATTTATCAGAGGCTCCATTAATCCATTAATTTTCTTTCCAAAAATATCCAATCACCTTCTTTAAAGTACACAGTGGGAACTCAAATACCACATGACTGCTTTAACACTCAAATGAAGTTCTGCAGAGATGACAAAAAAGCTAAAAGACAGCAATAATATTTCATTCCTAGGATCAGTGAACAGGCTAACACAAAAACAAGAATACCCGAAATTGCACTGGTCTCCTCAAATTAAGGAAGAGAAGCTGGGAACTTCCACTGTTAATTACAGTTTAAAGAGTTTGGAGTTAAACCAGGTGATTAAACATCAGCTTAGACTGCCCTGGGCCTGAGCATTTCTGTGGAGAAATGTCTTGCTTTTCATACTGTGATGGGAGAGTTTGTGCAGCTCACTTCTGGGGAGCTGTTGAGCCCTCTTCCCTTGCCAATCAAGTCAGACTGTAGGAAGAGAATTTGTGACTAATTTCCCTTTTTCTGCAACAAGACAGATGGGTACCAGACCAAATTAAGGTATAACCAGCTCTGTAGCCTTTATGTCCACCCACATATAGTCAGCGATTCCTAAGTGTTTCCCAAAGTCCGTTGGCTGGCAGCAAAGGCAGCCTAAGATTCAGAGAAGTCTGGGTTGCTTCTCTAGTAAAAACATTTTGTGCCTATGAACTTCTCACTTTACTCTGCCCCTGGCTAAGACAGTATGTGTTCTGTGTTTTGTTCTGTTTTTAAAGACTCAGAAAATAAATGTATCTTTTGCCTCCAGTTTTGTTTCTCAATCTAATGTGCTGTTAAGGAGAGATGCTTCAATTTTCCTTCCACTGCTAACAAAACAAGTGAGTATTTGGCTTGCTTCTTCAATCAGGCCTCTAGTAATTGAAAGGAAAGTGATTAAAAAGTACAAAAGAGAGCTCTTAGAAGGACAGGAATGTCCTGACATGTCCCCAGTCTCATTGTTCTGTAAACAAGGTAGTCAAATTTCAGCCCTATAGGCAGAATTTATAATAAAACTGAGATGGTTTTGCTCAATATCAATACAACTACTTACAGAGTTATTAAATGTAGGAATAATTCATCAAGAAGTTTTGGAAGTTTTGTGCCTAATGTTTGATCCCTGAAAACTGTGTTTAATAAGAACTGCTTTGATATATGTAATAATCATGCTGTAAAAAGAATTTCAGCACAGAGACCAAATGAGGGACAGACAACAGTTAACCGTAATAACTGTAGTACAAGCAAGTATTGAATCAAATCCGATACAAACTAGACTTTCCCCAGCTGCAGGTAAAGAGACATTTAAAAAGAAAGGTATTTCCAAACCAAAGTAAAAATTCAAAGGCTATCAGTAAAGGAAAAATGGCTTAGGGTCACAGAATAACACAAGAATCCTTATAAAGGAAAAAAGATTAAAGATGTGCTTGTTCTGCCAGCTGGACAGTTGGTTGTACACAGAAAAGGAAATCCAAAACAAAGGAAGACCACAAGTTGATGAAATTCTTTCAATAATTGTATATAAGTGACACCAATTGAAAATTCACAGGTTACATAAGAAATAGAATTTTTTAATCTCTTCTACATGAAAAAAAATCAGTAGAACAAGTGATTAATTTTATTGTGGCTTCAATGCAAAAATATTTTCTGCTCAATGTTGCTTTTTAAGACATATTTTTATTGTGTTGTTTTAAAGGGTAAATTAAGAATTTCTGCATAACACCAGACTTAGATTCAGTTTACTACAACTACTTTG
Organism: Pipra filicauda; assembly: GCF_003945595.2. NCBI lineage: Eukaryota > Metazoa > Chordata > Aves > Passeriformes > Pipridae > Pipra > Pipra filicauda. Next base: position 31,246 of record NW_024104457.1, on the reverse strand, counting down.
GATAGGCTGTTAGACTAAGTTATCTGAATTTATTCTAAGTTAGATTACAGGGACCATAACCACCTAGGTAAACAGCATTTTTTATGCAATGAGAAAGAAAGAAAGAATGGGTAGATTATTTAAATTGCATTCTTAAGGGGATGGTCCTGCCCTTGTACCATTTGTAGGTTAACAGCTGCAGATTGCAAAAGTAAGAATGCCAAGCATTGGGTGAAAAACTTCAGTTCAAAGGATATATATGAAGTGGTAGTGCTTTCAAAACACAGGGAGAAAACAAACCATCTAGAGACATAGTAACCCAACATAAGATTGTGACTCTGAAAATGACCCAGCTGGTTTCATTTTGTGCCCAAATGGAATTCAGATTCCTCTAAAACTTCTGCCACTACTTGGGTAAAATTTAAAATTACTGGTCTACGATGAATGATCGCAATCAACTCCCATCATCATCTCTCAGAGTGCAGGTACCCTTTTGTTCTGCACAGTCCTTTTCTCTTTTAGAGACAAACTACTTAGGAGAGAGAAATAGCTCTTCATTTGCTTATGCAACCACTACTGTTTTACAGTACAACAGCAAGAATGTGTAAAACACATCAACCAGTAACTGCACCTTTTTTGTGGATTTGCTGAACAGTAGATGTATGGCAATGGGGAAATGACTTTTCTTGCTATCTACATTCATAAATTCTTTTTAAAATTGGCAGACAGGAAATTTTCTATTCCCTCAGACACAGACATGATCTGTTTTCTATTGCTACTTTGAAAAATAATTACATATGCTAAATCCCTGTGTTTGCATATCCTCATTTTGGCTTCCATTCAGACATATGGAAAAGATTTACAGTAAACTACAGGTTATCTTATTCAGTGCCAATAGCAACACTTCTGTAAAGAAAACAAATGCGATCACATTGGTGAGATTATAGAATAATAGACTAATTTTCTGGAGCAAAAAAATAAGAAAAAAAAGTCAAAGTCAAAAAATCACCATCGACTAAAAGGTCATTCCAGTTTTTCTTCACTCCCTATTCCTCAGGCAATAAAATTCAATTATAATAATGTATTTCATTTGTGCATTTTATAATTTCTTCTAGTGTATTTGGCAGTTCATTTAGAAATTAATTTGGATCAACTTTCAGCTTTTCATAAAAGTACTGAAAAAACAGAGTATTGGACAAGTTCCAAGCAAGGTCCAGACAGAATCATAGAATCATTAAGGTTAGAAAAGACCAAGTCCAACCATTAAAACAGCACTGACATATTCATCACTTAAGTGCCCAAGTGCCACATCTACATGTTTTTTGAACACTTCCAGGGATGGTGATTTCACCACTACCCTGGACAGCTCGTTCCAACATTGACCACCCTTTCCATGAAGAATTTTTCCATAATATACATCCTAATCCTCTCCTGGTGCACCTTGAGGCCATTTCCTTTGGTCCCATCTGTTGTTACCTGGGAGAAGAGACTGACCCCCACCTCGCTACAACCTCCTGTCAGGTAGTTATAGCGACCAATAATGTCTGAACCTTCTTTGCTGCAAGCTAAAAACCCTATGTTCCCTCAGCCACTCCTCACAGGACTTGTGCTCCAGACTCTTCATGAGTTCTGTTGCTCTTCTCTAGACATGCTCCAGTACCTCAATATCTTTCTTGTAGTGAGGGGCCTAAAGCTAAACACAGGATACAAGGTGTAACCTCACCAGTGCCGAGTACATTTTGTGTTCTTAAACTACCTCTATAATGAGATTGTTGTCAGGAATGCTTAGATCCTTATCATGTCAAAAATATCTCATTTTCATATCTTTACCTATGAATCTCTCCTTAAATTCATAAAGTCTCTTCTTGAAATAAATATTTAAAATAAATGCAAATGCTGGACTAAAAATACTGTCTGGCCATAAGCATTTTTGTTTTTAGAACAAAGGAGGTCTCTGTTCCATAGTGCTGAAGGTCCAAAGCTCATTTGAAATAGTGAAAAAGTTTCACTGAATTGGTAGACAAAGGAACAAGATCCTATCCTCAAAACTAGACTATAAAATATAGAAATATAGAATATTGGAAATAATAAATTTTACAAAACAGCCTGCATCTTACCAGCTACAAATACTGTCTTCTCATGTGTTATTCCTTACAATGAAAATAAGATGATAAGATGAACTACAAAGACACACATTACAGAAGGAGATAAGCAGAACCAGTGAGCAGATTGGGTTAAGATGATACAGCACTTGACAATAGGTATAAAAAAAAAGGAAAAAAAGCCCCAAATATATTCTGTTTTTATAAACTTCAAGTTAAAAGGAAAAAAAAAAAAGGATGAACTTCTGGCAGGATATAGACACTTCAAATGAACCTTTACTAAATAGTTCTGAGTAAAAAGCTAACATAAAAGTGTGTAAATGTCAAGGTGCCAAAAGGCATGCAATGCTCCTGAAGGTGAGCACAGAATTACCAGTGACACAATAGCAAATCTTATGCCAAAAAGCATAACAAATACATCAAATATTGGTAAAAAAGTTGTGAACTGCATTACTCAAAGCAGAGATGGGACATGGAGCAGGATGGGTTGGCCAGGCAGGCAGGCTATGCAATGCAACAAAGCACAGTAGGGAGAACTGCTAGGAATCAGGAATTGACACCAACATTTTAACATGGTCTGCGAGACAGCTTAGTTCCAGCCTACTGATGAAAGAGAGAGACAAGCGAAACCACCAGCTGTCAGTCTCACACTTGTCCAGAAGGAGCAAGTGATGACATAGCCACTTCAGGGCATCAATAAATGATAGTTACCACAGAAGTATAAATAATTTTAAAACTATTTATTAAATAATAATTTCTTATAGCTAATTCTTGAAATATACATACTGGAATGCTATTGTATTGCATCTGATGATTAGGGAGTAAAATTACATGCATTTGATACCGATATGTAATCTGGCTAACATCGTCTTCATTGTGAGAACCTTGCCATCCAGAGAAGAGATGCCCTGTTCTGGAAATCGTTTGCTCTCTAGGTCCACAAGAGCCTCCCTTTCCATCACCATTTATGAATGAACAGATAGCAGAGGTGGAAGACTGAAGACTATGGGACCCCATCCTACTGTGTGCCATTTTAAGCAGAGATAATTCATATGCCTGGTTTTCTATTAACATGTCAGATTACTATCAGAGATGCTTGCAGAAGTTACCACAGGTGTTTACACAGTCAGTTTCTATGTTGAAATAATATTGAATTCACAGAAGAATTCATAGCACCTAAAATTCATTATTATTATTGGTAAAGATTCATGATTCTTTCTTACAGGATCCGTGTTCAGGAGGTCCTATATACATTTTAAGATTTATACAGGCAATCAGTTTCTTCAAAAACTCCTATGAAATGAACAAAAGCTCTTAATTTTTACATTTTTCTTCCCAATTTGTTTCATGTTATTTTTTTAAGTCATAGGTTGGTTTTTCATACAGGAAGAAAATCACTGATATCCAATATAAAAGCTGAACCCCAAAATGCACCAGTTCTCTAAAAAGAGATGGAATGAACTACACATTGGGAACAGCCTCCAATTGAAGTAGCTTATAATGCAGCACTTTGGGAAGAGTGTCCCTTCATTAGCAGAAACCCTGTAAAGTGAAAATTAGAGTTTACTACCTCAGCATGTATAATATTATTCTGCAAGCCACCACCATCTGTAATTCTCAAATCTCTATAATAGATGTATCAACACTAATGCGCGTAACTGTTCCAAAGACCTCTTGTTTCTGGATGTCTTAGTTGCACCTGAACTGGCAGGTTGCCAGTTTTGCATGGACTGGGATGAAACAAGAAATTTATTTTTGTTTTTTTTACACCTCTTTAAAAATCTTTCAGCATCCTTAAAAACAAAACAAACCACAACCCACAAAAAAAAGAAAAACAAAACAAAACAAAACCAAAACAAAGCAAATCCTCAGCACCTCTATTGTTAATACTTCCTTTCCTATTTAAGCCATAATGAGTGAGGAAGAGGGATGGTTGAATAGTCTCTCCTCTGTCTTGGAATCAGCCCAGACCACTTGGCATCATCCCAAGACTCTTTCTCCTCAGGGCACTTAAATAGCAGCAACTGAGCAGAGAAGAGTGAAAAAAGAAGTACAGAAGATTCATGAAAGCAGTAAATGCAATGAGACTTAGAACACAGTGAATTATTAGTTGCAAATTAATCTTATCTGAAGGTCAGAGCAATCCTACTGTTTGTAGATCACGTGAAAATTGATTCCAGTTTCTGGCAATTTATTATCCTAAGTTTTCATTGAATGAGCCAAATCATTTATTTTCTCCTAATGCAATTTTACCTTTTTGACTTTTCATTACATGTGGGGTCTGACCTGGACAGAACATGACTTCTGACTCAAAGAAAGATTTATTTTGGTATGAGCAGTCTCTTTTTGTCCATAGGTACCTACTTCTGCTGTCATAAAGGCTTGTGTGAAATGGCTGAATCTAAAAGTTCTCCATAATTCAAAGGAATACTTGCAATACTATCTTTTCAATACGGGAATAACCAGTTTTACTAATGGACACAGATGAAAATATGAGGCCAGAAGAATTAAAAGACATTAATACATATATATATATATCTGTATTTATATGTATTTGTTTTGCATATGCACGTTCTCTCTGTCTGATTAAAACAAGTAATAATGAAGTGTGAAACACCTGTATTTTCCTGAATAGTCTTCCTCCTCCTGAAAGATAAGAGGTAGAAGAGTTAAAACTTTAATTATTTTCCTCCTAATTGCTAGGTACTGAGAAACAGACTGAAAAAGTCTTATTTTTGATGGAGGGTAGAGTGAGGGAATCCCTCCACATTTTTTTTAAAATCTTAATTTCAATCATATGATTTCTTCAAACTTAATAATATTATATATTAAAAAAGTCACATTGTTGGGGCCTCTTTAACACTGCGTGTCACTGTCTGCTGCACAAAGCTTATCCTTATTTAATGTGGAAGTCAGAGATGTGGTGGATGAAAGTGGAGGAAGTGGAAGGAAAAATATGTCTGCTTATGAAAGGAGTCAGTACTGGAGCTAAAAGGGCTGATTTCTATTTTTGTCAGCTCGATAGGTATTTTTTTTTTTTTTTAGCTTGTGATTTATATCAAGAAAAACGTTATGTGGTGGACTGTACTAAATCTGCATGGGTGGACTTGACTTCATTTTGTGTACTTTTCTGCACAATAACTGTCCAGATTGGACCTTTTATCAAATATGAAGACTATACAGATTTGCATGTGTGGCATTGACAGTCATAAGCTATCATTTTTCAGGGTTTAAAAACAATTTTCTCAAATAAGCATATGCATCAGAGATAATTTCCACATGCTTTCAGTATTATCACACAAAAGTGCAAGAACAATAAATCAAAGTACTTTGCAGATATCACCTGAAGTGTGACCTTGTACTGACAGGGACAGCTTCAGGATATGAAACTGATTTCATTTGCAGCACAAGAGTGGAAAAACAAGGCTTACTGGCAGTAAAGTCAGAAAAGCAGGCAAAAAATAGACCCTGAAATCCCTGATGCACACATTTTTAGTTTGCTGCTTTAAGAGATGGGATCTTCCTGACAAGACAGTGGAGTTCTACACATTTGTGCAAGAGCCTGGGAGTAGAAATACTCCTGCAGCAAACAAATAGCAGTTATTTTCCTTTGATAGAAATTTTTATCTTTTTAATACACAGAGCAAGAAATCCCCAAAGACAAATAAACAAAAAGCTATTTACCATTTAGACTTATCAATGTTTACCTGTAGCATCATATGCTCTGGTTTATTTCCCACCCCACACAGTAGTACTGCCTGCCAGCACAGATTTTCTGCCATCAGACTTCGAAAACAGGACATCTGACTCTCTTTACAAGGATTTTCATTTTTTTTAGACACTGCCTACTAGAATGGAGAAAGAGTACCTACACTGGATCACATTTGTGATCAAAGAAGACTGATTTCTTTCCTTAAAAGCATCTTACTATCTTGAAAGTACCATTTGACACAGGTTTGTGTGGGATGCTCTTTTCCTAAAATCACAGCGTGAAGGGTACCATGTGAAATGGAGAAACTTTAAATTTAATATTAATTTTTTTTGAGGCTTAATTATCAATAAATTCCTGAGAACTGAATTTCAGTATAGATATTTTTAATACAGTAAATCAAATATATATCTGATAAATACGTCAATATTTTCAACTTATGCTTTCTGTAAAACAATCTGACTATTCTTCCAAGCTTGTCTGAAAAACACTTGCAATCAGAATTGCAGAATAACTTGCTTGAAATGCTTAAACATTATTAAATTATATGCCTTTACCTCCATTATCTCTGTAGGAATTTTATGCACAAAAATGCATTAAGCTTTCACTCATATGAGTAAACAGCTGCATCCTTGAGCCACTACAATGCATATTATTTTATAAGGCCTTTACAGAGTAGTCTGGACTTGAAATATGAAATTTGCCAGTCTACTGCTCTTTATATTCTACTTCAATCTCAAGAATTTATATTTGTAACATGGAACTTCCTCCTCTCACTTATTTGTGACCTCATAAAGGTATCACATAAATGAAAGCTGCATCAGCAGGTAAATAAAAGATATTACCTACCTGAATAAGTTCTGTTATATCCTTAGATTATCATGACCACAACATCCCATTTATTTTAAAAAATACAGTCAACTTGTAAAATGAGATTTTGTTTACTTCTATTCTATAATGACACCTTGAGGGGTAGAGCCAGTTGTGGCACAAAAGTCTTACCTTTCGTAACTCTAAAAAAGCCCAAAGATTGAGCTTCATTAAAATGTATTCAATTCTAACAGGATTAATAGTGCTCAAAGCTGAGATAAACTGGGCTCCTCGAGTCCCTGATATTTTGACAATATTATTCCTTTTTTTTAATGTTTATATTTCTTATTGAAAGTTAATCACACTTCATTCAAAACAGCAGGCTTATACAAAGTTGTCTTATGCTGGTTGAAAGTATTGCTTTCAAAGACCTTTTGCTGTGATAATAGAGTTTAGAGAACACTTAATGCTTCTTAGTGGTAAGCACCATGTCATTTGCCCATAGTATCCAGAGAGTGTAGGCAGGAATTTGATGTTCCCTGTGTGGACTCCCACTGGCCCTTTCCTTCCAGTGTTGGAGGGAACCACAGCTGTGACAGGAATTAGTCATGGAGGTTCTTACAAAGCGTAAATGAGTTACTACAGAAAACAGAGTCCTCAGGCACTTTTCAGGCATATGTGTATGCTTTTTGTGCAGCACAAGACTAACCCCCACCAAAGGGAAAGAGGTTTCTACAGAGTAAATCCCAGAATCAGCTCATCTCTATGAGGCAGAGGGAGTTGGTGGCAGGAAAACAAAATGAGTGCCAGTCTTACCGAAAAGAAGGAATGGGAAAGTGCAGACAAGGACAGAGTAATAGGCAAAAGGACCACACTTCTGTGTGGCAGCAAACCGTTTACATCAGCTTAGTGCTACAAATGAAAGAGCATTCTCAGGTAAGCAACAAATGGCAAGTGCACAAGGACTGCTCTTTGCTGAAGTACAACAATGCATGGTTAACACTAGTTAGAAAAAGATGTATTTTGAATCGTGGATGAGGTTCAATTTCACTTATTCCAGTACAAACATGCAAGTTCATAGATAATAAACCAAAAGTAATGTATAGATGAAACTGGATAAACACTTAAGGCAAAAGGCAAGTAACTCAAACATCCAATTGATATTTTGAGGTCTTTAGGATTTCTACCACACCTGAGCCAATCTGTTTTCAGGGTCGTCTTCTTGTTTTCTTCCCTTAGCAACAGTGGACTAGTTTGGCAGCTCCTGGTGGCTTTGAAAGTGAAATGGAAAGCATGGAGAGGCATTTGTATTTGCTGGGTTTTGGATCAGCTGAGGTGCACCAGATAGTCTAAAAAGTAAACTAATGCGTGGTAAGAGGTTCCCAAGGTGAGCATTGACGGCCTCCCCTGTCAGGCACCTTTGAGGCTTTTATGTTTTGGAGCCAGGATCTTAAGCTCTCCTTGCCAAATCCTTTGCCGTGAACATCCTTTCTGGCTTGTGAATCCAATTACTATTAAGAGGCTGACGCTGAGTGAAACAAAACAATATATTTTTCCTTCCTTGAGCCTATTTGAAAAGAAATTCTGGTAGCAAGTCGAAAGTAGATCATTTGAGAAATGTAACATCCAAGGGCTTTTTTTCCTTTATGAGTTTTTAAAAAAATTCCATGTAATTGAAGACTTGCAAAAATTATAATTCGTATGCAGTTAGATTTTAATGGAAAATTTCTACCAAGTAGTTGATCTGCAGAGTGTCAAGCACCAAAAGCTTCATCTGAAATCAATAAAGACTTCTACATTCCATTTTAGGTAATTAAACCTTGCATGACTTCTTAGAGAATACTATGTGGTGCTTTATTCTGTTTTCTAGTTGCTTTCAGATTATCCTAATTTACACAGAAGTTGTTTTTGTGGTATTTGTTTCTTTCCACCAGCTACTCTGAGAAATTAGTTTTCAGACTAAGGTTGCTTAATAAACAATTAGCATTTCCATGCAATTTAGTGTGGAGGAATTTAAAAAGTAAGAGCCTATTTTCACTGTGACTCGGCTGGATGAAAGTATTTTGTCCTGAAGAATAATTGTAGTCAAATGGACAATAGTTAAAAAGAAGTGCCGTGAATTCTATGGAGCAAAAACAATATTTGAACTTACATTTTAAATTCTTTCCAAAATAAGGACATTTTGCAAATAGCTGGCAGTTGCCTAAATAGCTAGGGATAATAAATTATCTGAAGAATAACGGTGAGCCAGTTTCACAGTTTTATTTGCAAATATATTTCAGTGTCTGTTTTACTGATGACTGTTAAAGTGGAAGTATACATGTTCTTGCAACTATGCAGTTAAAAAGAGAAGAATAAAATATTGACTAAGTTACAGCTGATCCACTGCCCACTAAGTTGTTGGCCCACATATATCACTCACTCCATACAGTCTGCTGAGTCCAGCCAGAGCTGCAGTGTGTTGGTTTCATGCAAGTTGAAACAATTGTGCACACGCAGTATATCACTTTCTATACATGTGATATAGAAGACACCAGACCTTTATTTCTGGTCCTTCTGAAGTAGAGAAGACTGATACAGAGCACCTTTGAATATGACAGCTATCTGCTTGTGCTCTTTTCTCAGCTTATATCTGCCTCATTTTCTTCAGACTTTCACCAGACAGTATAAATGTGGCTTTTTACAGATCACATTCCCTCAGAGACAAATGAGGTACAACCAGCTTTTGTCTCTAAAGTGCCAGGATGGCAGTGACAGAAAAACATAAAGATCTGTTGCAGACTGACAGCTATTGAACCTGCCAGACTGCCAGCTGCACAAGTGCAAGAAAGAAACTGGGTAGGTATCCTACCAGGGCTAAAAGAAATTACAAACTTGGTAACTCAGAGGTTACAAGTCAGGACCATTGTCTCTTACTGCTGTTTTAGTATTTGTAATCTTGAGTTTGGCTTTATCACTTAGATCTCCGTTTTGAATTCCCGTATACAAGACTGTGATAAATGTATGTCATCTGAATGTCTAAAATGTGACTTTGTGAAATATGCAGGAAGGAAGTATTCTATGCATAAAACCCATCTCTAACACATTAGCACCAGGACAGATATCTACAAAAGTAACTTAAAAGTAATGTTTTTAATTATTTAATCACAGACTTATTGGATTATATCTCATATGTATGTGCATTCTTGGCTACCATAATTTTTCATGTAGGAAAGACAGGCTGTGATACATAAGGACGATAGGCTATGTGAACTATGAAAGGTCAAGTCTAAAGTGTTATTTGATATTTGCTAGAATCCATTGTTTTCTTTCAGGAAGGAAAAGAAACCAAAACAAATCACTTTTATCCAGTCTGCTGAGTTTATTTTCTATCACTTTCTTATTCTCAGCCTCCAGAAATAATGAACTGTTTGTATCTTCTGACATTTTTTCTGGAAGATTGATCTTCTCAGTCACACAGATTTTGCAAACATAATACCAGCTTGCATTTATATAGCTCATTTCATCTCAAAGAATTCCAAAACCTTTTACAAATTTAATGCAGTGGAATATATACTCACCCCATTTTGCACATGGCCATCTCCAGGACAGAGTGCACTATGTGACTAGGTAATATCAGTTTGAGACAAGTAAGAAAGAGTTATTGTATCATCTTAAAAACTTAGAAATTAGACACAAAATTTAATGTGGCTGCATGTATCTCTGTTTTCTACTTAATGAAAGCTGAGGATGCTCCACAGTCTAGGAAAAACTACCAGACTTTGGCATTAAGGCTGTAAGAATGACCTTATTGGGAAGACCAGGAGCTCTTTAGATGCTGCACTTTGTTTCTGAGACCAGTAAGAGGCTAGAAAAGAGTTTGAGAACAGAGAATCACATAATGTTGTTTTTCCCTAGGTCTTGCTCAGCCTGAGGTGGGGTCAGGGATTTCCTGAGCTAAAATGATGTTTTATTTAGAAACCCTCCACAGTGTTTTCCCTTACAGACTTGCCTAGTTCCTCTTCATACCCATATGCATTTTTCTACTAGTATTAGATCCGACTCACTGAGAAAAGATGCTCCAAGTTTAATTTTCACAGAGTGAAAACTAAGTCCACTTATCATGAACCCCAAACCAAGTGATAGCTATTACCTCTTTTATTTTATGTCCCTTTGCTCTTTTATCAAGAGAAACAATGAACTGATTCCTTAATGACTTTCTCCACAATATTTTTAGAGGTCTCTGTGTTGAGGAATACATCTGGTGTGGGTAGTTCGGTTTGCAAGCTGAAGATTAAGATGCAGATTGAATTCAGGTTGGGAGCCCAAGAACTGCCAAACCTTTGGTTAACAGAGAGCAAGCAAGAAGACAGGTGGTGCCAGCCAGGTGAATGGGCACTGAGAGACACAGCAGGAGCCGTGAACTGCCAGCCTTTTGGACAAAAAAGGCCATGAAGACCAGTGGTGCCAGCCAGGTGGATGGACACTGGGAGACAGCAGGAAGAGAGGACTCAGGAGGAAGAGCAAGACATGCATGGTTGGACTGTGAGGGTATAAAAATCTTGGGGGTTTTGTTTAGGGTTCTTCTCAGAGTCACTCAGCTCAAACTGTTTCTGTGTTACCGCACCTTGTCCTTATGGAATGAGATATTGGACACTCTGCCATGGGAAACCTGGGGTCGAATCGGACAGGAAACCTGGTCTGACAGTATGTGAGCGGGGTGTGCAGGGAGTCAAGGGGGGCTTCCATGGGCTCACTGGAGCCTCTCACTCTGAAGGGGCTTTGGTCCCATCAGTGAAAGTCTCTGGCGTTGGGAGTGCAACTACCAGAGAGTCTCGTGAATGGTCAGACTGGGAAGTTTCCTTAACATCTATTATAACTCTCATCACCTGTCTCTTTTCTACAAGTGAAAAACTCACATTCTCTCATATTCTCTGTTCATTTCTCTGATTGTTGTCATTCCACACTGAGCTGTCGCTGCTGCCCATTTGTGTTACCTTCTCCAGTTTTACCACAGTTTTTTTAGACAGGAGGAACCTGAATTGCACTCACTGGTCAGCTTAGCAGGACACCAGGGCTTTACCCAGTGGCATAATAATATTTCCCATCTTTATCTCTATTTCTTGTTCAACGTGTTTTGAATAAACTTGAGCAGTGAGAAACCTTCCAGTTATGAGACAACATAAACATTTTGAAGAGCAGGTGTTATCCAACATTGCACTTCAAAGTTCTTCGTCTCAGGACAGGTATCTATCAAGAACTGCAGACCCTGGCTCACCCCGCACAGGACACAGCACTGCCCTAGAGATAGTCAGGAACAGCACTGCTGGGCAGAAAATGAGGAGGAAGAGGAGGAGGTCTTTAGCAAGGAAGAGTGCTGGGCAACAGGGGTAGCTAATCTCTGAAACTGCTGCAGCCTGTGTATGGATCAAGTCCTGGAAATCAAGAATAAGAAATGACTGTGAGTTTTCAGCCATACAATTGAGATTTCTCCCTCTATATATGTGTAAGGTCTTTAATCTTTTTTCTTTTCCCCATGAACACATTTCTCACGGATGTTTAATCATTTTTAGTAACAACATTTATTATTTGTCATTTTCCAGAATGAAGAGATCACAGAATACCTCAGGCATGTTTTCATCAAAGCAGTGCAGACTGACACTATCATTTGTCTGGTGATGTATTATTTCTCTGATATTTAAAATCAGTCACCCTATTTCCTTCCTTCCCTGAAACATGCTTCCACTCTTCCTTTGTCTTACTGCATTTTATACTTATAAACATTTTGATGCCAATTTCTAAAACCCCAGATATTTTCAAGTAATTCCATCTGACCGAAACCCTGTCACTCAGATTATTTTTCCCAGTTATGTTCTCCTTCTCTTTTTTTGTATCTAAATGCATTGTTTTTCTGCTTTTCAATTAGACTCCAGTAAAAAAAACCTCCAGCAAAACTCCAGTAGATATGTTCCTGCCTCTACTATTAAAATTTCTGTTCTTCCTCCCTTATCATCCATGGGCAAATGAAAAAAAAAGTGAACCAAACACCAACTCCAGCCTACTTCTCCCTCTCATCTCCACCATTCCATGCTACTACATGCTTTCATGACTCCTGTTTTATGCTTCTCTGACTGTAGTCATTCCGTGTTACAGTATTAACGTATCGCCATTTTGGATTGTTTTTAATAGGATTCATGTTGTACTTTGGAAACAACAAGTGATGTTTTCTCTGCTGAGAACAATCATCTCTAGCTCTTCTCACTCTTCGGAAGAACCTCATACATAAACTCAAGTATCTCTTCCATGGTAAATAACATCACATGCATGATTCATTATTCAGAAGGACAATTTTCTAGTTGTAGGGATAAAAGTAATCCTGTCAGAAGCAAATTCTTGGAGTAGGGCATTTGCCTTAAATGGCGAGTGTTTTCAAAAATGTACAAGTTTAAGAATTTTTTTATTTTAATATGAATGTTCACTTGAAAATGTATACCAGAAACTTTCGTACACATTTTTTTGCACGGTGTTATAGAAAGTCTTCTAACTACAGGACTATTCCAAATCTTTATACAACTTTGTTCATCCTCTTACACTGGAAACTAAAATATGGGGTGGGGGGAACTCATGGGTTATGGAATGTTTTCCTGGAGCTCATCCTGGTTGTCTAGGCATCAGCGATATTCATCTAAGTCCCACATGACTAGAAGAAGCCCCATAAAAGGAAGACCCTTGAGGCTGCCCTGTGAAGGGCCAGGAACTGGACTTCAAGGAGCTATGTGGGTCCCTTTCAAGTTAGGATATTCTGTGATTCTATTGCCCAAGACAGGTTTCCCAGTCCTGCTGTTTTTTGGCCTCCAGCTCATTCACCTCCAACCAACCTTACCTAACACCACCATGATAAGAAGCACATGCTGAGAATGCTAAGGCACATGAGGATGCTAAAGGAACAAGGGTGTTAAGGGACGTATCATAGCTAACACACCCTGAGGACATGCATTGTGGTGCAATTCCTAGCTGACCATAAATTGAGGACTGTGTTTCATCCTTAGTCATTGCTTATTCAGGACAGTATGAGGACAGAAATAGCAGTGTATTCAGATTTATTAGGTCAAAGTAATAAATCAAGCAAAACTAAAAATTAAAGCAAGTCTTATAAAGAGAAAAATTATTTCCTAAAACCTGAAGACTTACCAATTTATGAATACAAATTTAGGCTTATTTTTGTTTATATTTATATATATATTGGAAAGAAGGAAAAATAGATAAAAGTGTTCAAAATAAATATGATGGATGTGCTTGAAGAGGGAAGAGAGAATAATTGGTTTATTTTTCATATGTAATCTTTGTGAATTAAAATGCTGATTACAGAACAAACCATAGAAACCAACTGTAAATTAAAGGCTTACAGTGTTCAAGTCCTCTAGCTTCTTTAAGATGGCTGATGGGATTTCTCATATCCTGTTAAACATTACATTTGTTGACAAGAATGAGAAGTTGTTGAGCTCATCTTCCCATCACAAGGAAGTGCTGGGAAAAAGAGGGAAGCAGTTGTGGGGTTTTTTAGTACGCAACGGGTTTGTACTTCATGTGTCTTAAAATGGAGAACCATGTGCTGATAATAAGCATTGCAGAAAAAAACCCAGCTGCACCTGACAGAAATTACACATTTTGGTAATTAAATTGTGCTGTCTGCCAGAAATTTCTCTTCTTCATTTCATAAAATCTCTGCCTTTTACAGGTGCTAAAAGGCAGCTATACATATACAGCTACTGTGGCACCATTTGTAAAAATAAGTGCCTTTAAAATATTATTTTTCAGAAATATCAGAGATAAAACAGGAAAATTCTTATCAGGAAAATATTGAGAACATGATATACAGTCTCATCATGCATCTTTCAAGCAGGGACACCCATACAGAGCACCTGCGGCTCATCACAACAAATTAATTCATCCTCACATCTGGACTTAGCTGCATACAAATTAGAGCAGCAAACTGAGAGGCTAGAATACTTTATAATCTGCTTGTAATGGCAGTTGGAATGAAAACTAATGACAACAATGAACTAAAGAACTAGATAGGTAAAAATTTATGTAGGGCTTATGGGTTGTTCATATGCTCAGATTGCCTTTAAAGAGTGCTATTCATTACAATATCCCCTAAATACTATTTAGAAAAAAGGTTGTCAGTTCTATGTTAACCATTTTAGATTAAACCAGTTATTATTAAACTTGGTTATCTGATAGTTCATGGTCACAACCTCAATAAAGGCCTCTTTTCCACTATTTCAACTAATCCTTGGTTTGAAGGAGAACATTTAGTGCTAAGTCAAAGAAAATAACAAATTTATTATTTCTTTTATCTAAACTCTAAAAAAAAAAAACCAAAATCTATAACAGGATCACATTTCAATTTTAGAATGTCCTTTACTTTGCTTCTGAAAAGCTGGAGTTAATCAAAAGGTATGAAATTCAAATTCATCCTCCACACCTGAACACCAATATGGTGAATAACTTTTGAAGTATATGAGCAGATAACATAACTAGAGAAAGAATTCAGATTAATCATTAATGAAAAAGTGGCCCATCTCATTAAGGGGATGTATCTTTCCCTTCCTCATTGGCTTTCTGCATTTTTCCATTCTTACTTGACTGCTACTGGAAGAGCAAATCTCAAAAGGTGCTTCTCAAGCACCAGCAGAGTGAACTCTGATAACCCATACACACAGCACAGTTCTCAATCATTAGTACAGCATGAAAATTCATTTTTTAGGGAAAAAGAGAAAATAGAAAACTAACTTTTTGCTTTGGACTTACTCAGATCCTCCCATGAAACTAGGTATCCTGCCAATTACAGGAAATTGTACAAATTTAAAAGAGTTCAAATTTCCCCAAACTATTCCCCAAACATCCATTGCCAGTCATAAAAGCATTGCTATGGCTACTACTTTCTTAATAGATATTTTGAGATTAAAATAAAAAAAAATAAAAGAACAGCATTTATTCCCCAAATTAAAAAAATTACTCAAGTATATGCTATAAAACAAGAACATAAAATTTTTAATTGACTTGAGCAGGCACTGTCTTTTGACATTAAAGTGATTAAACAAAGTCACACTTCTAATGCATTACTTGAAAATTCAATACTGAACCTTTGGTTAACTTGTGTAATGAACTCTCTTTGCATTTAAAGTCTGTCTCTGATTATCCTAGAAGCTTATGCATTCTAAAACATATCTCTTTGCATTGTCTACATTTATGTTTTCTATGGTATCTCTCAGAGAATACTAACTATTAATTAATGTTATTCAATTATTCCAGGTGAACATTTGATATTTTATTTGCAACCATATGTGTCTTTGACCTCCTTCAATGGTATGCTGAAAGAAGCTTTGAGGCATTTTATCACAACTTGAAGAAGTGAAGACTAAGGGATTTTTTGCATTTGTTTCTTGTTTAAGTCATATTTGTCAGATCTAATGGCTCTCAATTCAGTTCAAAGAATTAATATCACTGTAAATCACAGAATCATAGAACCATTTGAGTTGGTAGGGATGTTAAAGGTCACCTAATTTCAAACCCTCTGCCATGGCCAGGGACACCTCCCACTATACTAGGTTGGTCAGAGAATATCCATCCAACCTGGCCTCGAAAACCTTCAAGGATGGGGTATCCATAAATTCTCCAGCCAGCCTGTTCCAGTGCCTCACTACCCTCACAGTAAAGAATTTCTTCCTAATATCTAATGGAAACCTACTTTCTTTAAATTTAAAGACACTCCCTCTTGTTTTACCACTACATGCCCTTGTGTGAAGTCCCTCTCCAGTTCTCTTGCAGGCCCCTTTAGAAAGGCTGCTATAAGGTCTCCCCAGAGCCTTCCCTTCTCCAGGCTGAACAATCCCAACTCTCTCAGCCTGTCCTCATAGGGGAGGTGCTCCAGCCCTCCGGTCATATTCATGGCCCTCCTCTGGCCCCGCTCCAGTAAGTGCAGGTCCTTCTTACGTTGGAGGCCCCAGAGCTGAACACAATACTCCAAGTAGGGTCTCACGAGAGAGGAGAGAGTAGGAGAGGAGGAGAAACAGTATGAAGCAGCTTTTTCAGGAAATGGGGACTGGGAGCACATTAGCTATCAGAATTCATGAATTCTATAGATTCCTGATGCACAAATCACCTACATATCCTTATGCTTTTAATTACTCATTAGCTAGAAATGTGTAACTGAAAACCTTCATTGGCACAAATTATGCTTTTTTTATTAAAAGCATAATTTTAGCAAAGAAAAAGAAAATTTTACATAGAAGACGGTGCTGTCTCCGAAGTACTCAAGTACTGATTCCTCCCTCTTACTTAAAATAGGTGGTTACTCCCAACAGATGGCAATGCAGAAAATATGTAATTTTCAAAGCAATAGTATGTGTTATTTTTCAGAGTCACACCATCTTTGCTACTATGAGACACCTGATTCAGCCTTCCACCTGCATCCCTTTGCCTTCTGTCGTCTTTGTTAGTTGAACTCCAAAGGAGATATTTATTATTATGACTGGTAAGCTAGCATGCAAGCCAGGACATCAGATATAATTTAATAAAAATTTTCCATATTAACTTCAAATTAAGTCATTCCTTTGTTAGAAGTAAGTCAGCTTGCAATATAAGGAAACAGTTATTTATATAAATGAAGAGCTTACTGTGAATCATGCAAAATAAAGCATCCTAATATTAAACATTTTGATCACCCAATGCCAAAAAAAAAAATTAACTTGATAAGATATTCAGGCAGGGTCAGATTTTTTTTTTGGGGGGGTGGGGTAATTGAAATATGATTTGTAAATTATAGGTTATTTTCATTCACTAGATATCACTTTCCATCAATATGTCAGGCATTGCAATGCCTGGTATTTGTCGCAGGACAAACAGGTTTTTATTAAACCAATTCAAGAAAACTGAAGTGGTCTTCATCCGTGAGAAACCATTTGTTCACTTTCATTACCATTCAAACAGCAAGAGCCGAGAGCAGTCTCTCTGGAATTTTCTTCAACTAGGAGGTCAATGACTCTTAGTTTCATAAGAACGTATATTTCTAACTTAAAGGCATGAGATAGTACAGGTTCACAGCACACAAGAGTGTGAAAAGAAGGGTCTAACAACAGAAGGGTATGAAATACAAAACTCCCTCAAGACAATAAGAAATACAGAGGGGTTTGATGGGAACTAGGTTGCTATTTGGCTCAGAAGGAAGTCACTGCTCAGTGGAATTTTTGTAGGAAGGAATAGCAAAGTTGTGTTGAAATTTTAATTAAAAAACCAGCAAACCAATCAAAAAAAAACCCCACAAAAAAACAAAACCCAAAGAAGCAAACATAGACTAAACAAAATATATAAAGAAGCCTTCTCAACTTACTCAAAAGCAATCAATGAATATTTGCTAGCAATAAGGAAGTAGCTGGTGTTTGCAGACCAAAAGTTTTCACATTTTGTTGCTTTAGTTTTTTTCCCTTGAGGAAATGAAGTTACCAGACATATAACTCAGGCTGTACTCTAAATCATTCCTGACAGCATTTCCTGTGCATAGCACTCCTGATAAATTTTGTCTTCAATAAGAAACTTGGTATTTGTCAAAACAGAGTTGGGTCCTCTTCTGTAGATGTGAAAGTGCAAGATGAGAAACAATTCAAAAGACCTGTCAGGTT
The DNA here is from genome assembly GCF_003945595.2 of Pipra filicauda. Classification (NCBI taxonomy): domain Eukaryota; kingdom Metazoa; phylum Chordata; class Aves; order Passeriformes; family Pipridae; genus Pipra; species Pipra filicauda. The sequence goes on along the minus strand of NW_024104457.1, from coordinate 12,983 downwards.
GGAAAGTGTTAACCTTACCTTATATCATCTCTAACTAGAGCAACAAAGGAAAACAGATACCTGAATCATGAAGTGGGGTTGTACAGAAATGATGATGTCAACAGAAAAAAAAACTTCATGAAGGCTTTTGTCACATCTATATTTCATAAGTCAGACAGTCAGTTCTACATTAATTTTTAAGTAGTCAGCGCTTGCCCTTCCACAGCATTTAGAGTAAAGAATGCAAGGAACAAATAGAGAGGTAACTCATAATTGCTTTTGACAACTCTAATTTTCAAACACCTGATCTAGTCATAAATGATAACTACTATGAACAGAGCTGCAAGGTCAGAGTGTCCAGATGCTATCAACTGAACTGACAGCTTCCTTGTCCTTCCTAACATACTGATGGTTGTTTCAGTTTGTGGGTTTTTTGATTTATGGTTTTTTTTTTTAATTAGTTATTAAAATAAAGAAAAGCAACTAATAGTAGCAGAATTACAAAGGCACTTCTTTTACATAAAAAATATATACCTATAGTTTACATATAAAATATAAAATGTGTATCATATCTATGGGTTTCCCTTTCCCCATCCACGACGTGGGGGAGCCCAGCTCTAGTTCCTTCTCCGTCTGAAGAACCATTTCCGACGTCTTGTGGGACGGGGAAGGGGAACTCCAGAGACAGGGTTTTTCAGGCCCCGAGCCTGGAGGGGAGAGGTGCCCTCCCCTCCCCCCACCACCCACGTGGCTCCATGGCAGGCACAGAGACAGCACACCGGGTGTGGAGAGGAGGCAAGAGAGAGTTTATTGTTGGGAAGGGGTTTATAAGGCTTTTAGGAGGGTCAAAGGGGAACCAATCACGAGTTCAGGGTCACACAGAAAAAAACCATCAGGTAAAGGGTCAACAGCCAATAGGAAGGGGTTAAACAAAGGACCAATGGGACACCTCAGGATACCTTTCCCAGGACACTCCTGCATGGGAGATAACAGTTGCTGTGGGGGGTATTGGGAAGAAGAAACACGTGTTTGCAAAGGGACCACAAAGAGCCATTTTAAAACATGTTTAAACAAGTTTCTCATCAGATTCACTGCCACAGCCCACCATTTTTTATTCCCTAAAGATGAATATGTCTTATATTGATATATGGATTTTAAATTTACCTCATTCTCTTAGTGTCTGAGGGTGTCCCTATAAAACAGAATTTAAAAATGGTTTTATTGATGAAACAAGTTTTTCACTGGCACAAACTTTCAATTTACTGCTGAACCAAACAAACTACTTATTGCTGTTAATTTTAGTTTCATTAGAGTCCAAATGGTTGTTTTCTTCTGTTTCTCGGAGGCAGTCCCGGTGTCCAGAGGGGGGGGCGGCGGCGGCTGCTGCGGCCGCATGGTGGGACGGGGGCTTGCTGTGTGCAGCAGGAGCAGGGTGCAGGCGGGATCGGCGGGGCCGGGGCTGCCAGCAGCGTCGGGGTCTCGGCGGGGCGGCGGCGGCACCGCGGGTGTCCGGCCCGGTCTGTTGCGGGGCAGGGTCCGCCCCGGGCGGCTCGGCGGGAGCTGCAGCAGCGAGGCAGGAGCGGGGCTGGCTGATGTCGGGGCTTCCCCGGAGCCGCGGCGCGGCGGGGCCGGCCCGGGGCCGGGCGGCGCGAGTGGCACGGCGGGCGGTCGGGAGCCACGCAGGGGGATTGCTGCGGAGCTGTTTCGAGCAGCTTTAACCCTTTTTTCGCCATGCTGGCGTGGTAACTATCTTTCAGGTTAGCAAGCAGTCTAATTAGATGACTTGCAGATGGAATTACATATGTTCTTTAAGCTTGCTTTTTCTCTCTTAAAGAGGCATGCACGCTTCTTGTAGTTACAGGTTTACAGGGGGAGAGGTTTAGGGAGTATGCCGAAGTTTCCTTAAAAGGGGATATGCCGGGTCTGCTCCTACCTGAATGTCCTCAGGAAGGTTGAAGATACTCAGATCAGGATGCTCTCTTGTGGTGATGCAAGCCTGCTAATATCTTTTGCCGCTTAGACCCGGTTCGCCGTTGACACAGATTTCGCCCCAATCTGTGCTTGGGATTGCTTTTATCTTCACAGAAGAGTTCAAACAATCTTGGCCTCACCACGTGGCCCAATTACGGCGAATTGAGGGGGATGGGGGAGACTTCGGGGCGCCGGGGAACACAGATGTCGCATCTGTGCTTTAGGAATCCACCTATCTTCATAGAAGAGTTCAGCAAGATTCGTTTCCTCACACGGTGGGCACCAGATATGGGTTTCCCTTTCCCCATCCACGACGTGGGGGAGCCCAGCTCTAGTTCCTTCTCCGTCTGAAGAACCATTTCCGACGTCTTGTTGGACGGGGAAGGGGGACTCCAGAAACAGGGTTTTTCAGGCCCCGAGCCTGGAGGGGAGAGGTGCCCTCCCCTCCCCCCACCACCCACGTGGCTCCATGGCAGGCACAGAGACAGCACACCGGCGTGGAGAGGAGGCAAGAGAGAGTTTATTGTTGGGAAGGGGTTTATAAGGCTTTTAGGAGGGTCAAAGGGGAACCAATCACGAGTTCAGGGTCACACAGAAAAAACCATCAGGTAAAGGGTCAACAGCCAATAGGAAGGGGTTAAACAAAGGACCAATGGGACACCTCAGGATACCTTTCCCAGGACACTCCTGCATGGGAGATAACAGTTGCTGTGGGGGGTATTGGGAAGAAGAAACACGTGTTTGCAAAGGGACCACAAAGAGCCATTTTAAAACGTTTAAACAAGTTTCTCATCAGATTCACTGCCACACATATCTATAATAATTTTGATATAAATATTTAATTCTATAGTTATAAAAAATGTTACAGCTGCTTTAAGCAGTCTTCTAAACTCAGTCCTGTCTCTCTTTCCAGAAAAAAAAAATTAACTATTCTGTGTCTACTGTGCATTTCTGGGTAAGTAGTGTATATGTTTTAGGGCATCTGTGTACTTGCAAACTATCTACAAGTACCACACAAGTTCCCTGATGCTTTAAAACTGCCTTTGCCTAGAGTACTCATTAAACTACTTGCACTTCAATTATTCAGCTGTTAGGGAACAGGCTTGAAATGTCAGCATCTTAGAGGACATTTCTGCTTTGCTCAGCTTTTGTTGCCTAAGCATGTACATATTATTTATTCTTTCCATATCTTATATCTGCATGACAATAGAGCTGCAGTGAAAAAGATACTCAAACTTGAAGACTATAACGATCATATGGTACTGTACAGAACACCTGTGATATGCACTTATAACCAATGTTGAACAATCTATATATATTTTCCCTGCTAGCAAATCAAACTAACTCTTTCAACTGTGAAATTTACTTAGTGACTGGAATTAGAAGGATACTAACACCACATCATTAAGCAGTCAGCTGAGGAGCACTGCGGTAGCATAGTTATGGACACAAAAGCAAGAGTTCCTTAGGTTTCAAACTTCCAGTATATTTGAGCCTTGACAGGAATAGGAGTAGAAGGAAAGGCTTTTCCTGGAAGCATTTAATTTTATTTCATTAGGACATACTGAGAAGTCAAAACCACTAGCAGTTCTTATTTAAACAATCCAAAACTCTCGGCATTGACAAGGTAGCAGGACCACAGACACTGAGAATAATCACCTAACACTTGGCACAGCATGTGAGGGATTCTTTGTGTGAACACCAGCCATAAGTCTGCCTATCTTCGATCTAGACTAAGAGAACTTACTTGCAATGCCTGGGTCAGGTCCATCATGGAGCATTTTAGATAACAATCAGATTTGCAACAGAGATCAGAAGAGATATGTATTTTACGTCATGTATATAAGGGAACTGCCTGATGGAGAAATTGTGCTGTCTTTAAGTCTGGTGAGAGAAAAAAAGAACTCGTGATAAAATTGACAGTATATTTGATTATATATATATATATTATTTCCTTCTGTTCAGAAATATTCACAAAACACACTTTTTCTTCCTATTTCAAAGCAAAATAAATATTTTGGGGGAAAACCTGCTAAAAACTTGTGTGCTTCCTCTGACAACATTGCTAGATTTTATGCCAAAATTATACAGGATCATAAAAAAAATATACCGTAGCATAAGGAACTGTGATGTGTCGAAGAAGCTGCAATCTGACATGACTTACCACATTTAAAAGCATTTGTAAAGGTGAGACCACGTAAGAAAATCAAGCCACAACTAACAGACATTTTAGGGTCACAGGACTGCTAACAACACCAGCTCTGTCAGTGTTTGATGTCAGCCATATATGAAATGCCACACCTACCACAGGGGTCACAAACAGCCTGAAGGCAAACACAGCACATAGCCCCTTTTGTGAAAACTGGTAGATGTGAGAACGGTCCAATGTGAAAAAAAATAAAAGAACAACTATTCATACTTGACCTGGACATCATGAAAAAGAGAAAACTGCATTCCTGTGACACATTCTGGTTATCACATCTCCCTGTGCAGCTGGATCACAAACATCTGCCACAGATTAACCCATGAACTGCTGTGACAGTCATCTGAGACAATTCACACAGAATTTATGATTACACAGAATCATAAAATGGCTTGTGTCGGAAGGGTCCTTTAAATGTCATCTAGTCCAAGCACCCCGGGACAGAAGAGCAGATGTATGGCCAATGTCCAAGGAAGCATTTTGTACAACCAAAATGATCGTCAAATTTGTTCCTGGTTTCGCCATTTTAAAACCTGAACAAACCGTTCAACTCTTCTGGTAGGAAAATGAAAGTTTTCTATGAAAATTTTACATTTTGTGTATGTTCTAAAAAAACTAATTTAAATAAAAAAAAAACCCAAAAACCAAAAAACAAAACCACAGAAACACAAAAATAACAACAACAAAACCACCAAAAAACACAACCAAAGCTGACCTGTTTTTTTCTACAAGGAAAATTATTTGGAATTTACTAATTCCTTTATTACTCCCTAATTCCTTGTTCCGTTTCTATGTTTTGCTGCTGAAAAATCAAGTAAGATGATACGGGGGGGAGAAAACAGTAAAGCCATATAAAGGTGTGTTTCAAAATTCTTTTATTTAAAAAATGAAAATTCGTTTTAGAGAAAGCATAAATTAAAATTTTACCCATTCTGCAAATAATTTACCTGCCATAATAAAACTGAACTGGCATGGTTTAATGACCTAATCAACATGTTCATACATTTATCCATATGCTTGTACGTATGTCATTCCAAACAGAGTATAACTCCATATGAATGGATTTCATGATTCATTACGTTGTCATTTAGTTTGTCTTTCTCCTGTTAATGACAATACAACTGGATTAAAGTGGTGTAAAATCAAATTACAGGACAATATCATTAATTTGGATGGAAGTTTTTGAAAGGTGCAAAATGCAATGCGGAAAGTAACAATTCTTTAGTCACAGCCCTCCTATTATTGATGAAATTTTGATCTATAAATCACAGGGGCATAACTGTTTTTTACAGCAGCAAGCTATCAGCTAGTTAAAAAAAAAAATAATTTTGCATGGGTACAGTAATTTGTCTCATGAAAGATGCAAGTTTGGGTGGCAGATGAAAACTTTTTCCCTATAGAGAAAGTAATTGTTGAGAAAAAGCTAGCAGTATGTTTGGAGGGGACTTCTTCACCCTAGTAGTCAGTCAAATAACAGAGCTGCTGCATCCCTGAGGTGTTTTTCTTCCCGTGAAGTTTATTATCAATAGAAAAATGCAAAAATCTTTAAAAAATAGAGTAAAATAACTCTCCAGGCAACTCTGTAAAAAGTGTTTATCTCTCTTGTTTCAACGTTATTATTTATTTTGGACTTACTTTCATAAGTAAGAGCAAAAAAAAATCCTTCTAGCATCATGTGGTTTAATGTAAACTGCTTAAACTGCTTCAACAAATATTTTCCTTTCCCTTTAGATTCAACTATGAGAAAAATGTCTACTTGTTTGATCAAAAAAAAAAAAAGGTAACTGGACAGCATCGCCTGCTTCACACTTGCACAGGAAAGGAAAGTTCAATATATGTAATATGATCGTGCCACCAGCATTTCAGCAATGGGCAAATATCAGTTTTATTTCAAATAACAATACCTTCTTTTGTCCAGCAGTATGAGAAACTAAAACTGCCCATGTTATGGTAGAGAAAGAACTTATAAATAAATCACCACCTTCTACTGATACAGAAGACATGGAAGCATCACAGACAGTGGAAATTCCATCAAGTGGCACATTTAGAAAACAACACATAGAATCTCAAGGGAGTGATTTTAGTCAGTTACATGCTTTATATTTTGAATATATTTAGAAGGAGAAAAACATTAGGATGCTGAAACCCATTATCTAGAATCCACAACTTGTTGAAATAGCTATCCACAAAGATGCAGAGCTCCATGAATAAAAATAAGAGAAAAGAAAAAGTGTGCGTGCAGGGTAATAAAACAGCGGAAAAAAGCTCATAAGGCAACAATGTAGCTAAAACATTGACTGTCAACATTAAAGTGACCCCTTTTTGAAGTTATTAGGGCCACTTCAGCCTTGCCCAATTGCTCATATACTCTGTTTGTGGCAGATGAGAGAGATGGTTCATTACTCAGCAAAAATTATGGCATAGGCAAGAGCAGGTAAAATACTGTGGAATTTTAAATGTCTTAAGCTTCAATAAGAATTCACAATTAAAGTGCATATTTTGAATAAATTTTAAAGCAGGGATAGAGCCGCCATCTTGCTAAAATTCCAATGCATTTTCCCCCAGCATTCAGAGGTGGTGAAAAAATCCCTTCTCCTTTCATAATTTTACAATGCTGTTTTGAGACATCTCTATTTCCATACTTCCCTAACCCCCCTTTTATTACCACCCTATCCAAAATTTTACTTTTTCTTTTTTTAGAAATATATTTGTATACTTTGATATTTTAGAAGCCCTGGTGACTACAGGGCTATTAAAATGCCTTGGATCTGAAGGAATGCAAAAGCAACAGCAAGAACTGCTGTCCCATCCTGGTAAGGTCAACCATGATAAATGGACACTAAATTCTCTACAGAAATACTTTTCAGTTCTGCTGTGTCAGCTTCTTAAACTTTTTACTGCAGAGAAGTCTCAGATAAGAGAGAGCTGCAGAAAGAGTACATTCAGGTAGAGTAAAAATGTCTTTACATGCAATAGGGACTGATTCCCATACAATTTGAGGGATGTCCTCAAAAGGGGAGAAGTAAATCTGAGCAAGATTTATTTTTCAGGAACTTTGATCAATTGCTCTTTTTATGGAGGCCCTCACCTGGAAAAAGGAGTGGAATGCACAGGGAATATACTCTCAGGCAGAGATAAAGAAGGAGATGGCTGGCAGTAGCCAAATGCACTGAAAATATGAAAGTTATGAAGAAGAAAAACACTGGACACTGACAGCTGCTCTTTTAAAGAATGTTGTTTCTTTACATTTTTATGAGTTTTTATCTTAGTTCCAGTCCTATATTCAATAACGTGGGAGATTATCTTTCTTTCTCTTGGCAGAACAGACTAAGGGGAAGGTGAGATTTCAATGGTATCAAGAGCACGGCAGGGTGTATTCTGTATTAAGGGTCTAGTGTGTACCTCATGGCTTGTGAGCCGTGTACTTGTCCCCAGAGTTTTCTTCAGCTGCAGGAAGGAGAGAATGCCTGGGCAGAATGCCTGGGCAGAGCGCTCTGTGACCACAGGGGTGCTGCTCAAGAACAGGCAGCTCTCAGTGATATGCCAAAGACCTGGTTGGTACAGTTCAAAGACAAAGACTGAACTTTCACTCAAGTTTTAATCTTAACCTGAAACTTTGTTTCAAATTTTTATATAGGGGTGCATGAGTATGGTCACAGTGAATTTACCTGGTCTTCTTTGAGAAGATTGTGAAAAAGCTTCAAATGTGTTTCTTTCTTTCCACTTAAAAAATCTGGAAATGGGAACATGATGCAATGCAGTGTCTTTGTTTCTTGCTCAGGCAGTGATCAATGACAATCAGACATCAGAGAAATCACAGAAAAATTTACTGTTGATAATCTTCACTTTTTCATGAATATTAACTCAGCAATTATTTTAAGAAAAAAAAGTCAAATATAGTCAAAAGGAAATAAAACTTTGCAAATGGATTTGGTTTAAAACATATATTTCCTTCAGAAAACATGCAGAAGCATCACCCCAACTCATGCAAGCAGAGGTTTGCATCAACCCTTTCTACCACAAGGTTTATTGTACATAACTCACTGTCTCGAAGGCCTCTCTTCTTATGCAGGCATTTCAGCATCATCTTAATAATAAAGGGTGTCAAAAAGTATCACAGAGTGCTTTTGGTAAAGAGAAGGGATGAAGAGACAAGAGCTTCTATCTTTATACAAAATAAAATCTTGTAGTTTTATAGACATTACCAGGCATGAAAGGCAGAAATCTTAAAATTATTTCTGCTAAGTGGACTTTAATTTGATGTCAGTTGTCACGTTGACAAATGCAGTTAGTCACAGAAGCTCTATTTTCCTAATTGAACAACCGATGGTCTGCAAGCGATTCCATATTTTCTTTCAACTTCTGTTTTTCCTTATTAGAAAGTTGAGAAAATAGCATTCCTCAGTAAAAAAGAATTTTCCACACCAACTCAGACATGGAATTTCAGGCATAATAAATTAGAAACAATCCTGTTGAGAGTAGTTATCACCTCCAGATCACTCTTGGTCCTGAGCTCTGCCAGTGTACAAAACAAGAAGTATACACAAAACAACATAGAAGTGTTCTCATTAGCTAATCAATACAGTAAATGGATGAAGATTTCTGACTTTAAAATTAATAATGGAAATCCACATCATTAATTTGGAATGAGATTTTCTGTGGTCTGTAGTCTCATGCTAGTCTTAAAATATACATCAATATTTATGAGGAAAAGCTGATGGCCAGTATATATATTTTAACCCATTATATGTTCATCTACAAATAACAAAAACTAACCATTTTTTTTTCACTTTTCCAACATGAGAAAATACATGTGAGTCACACTTATTTCACATAAGAGGAATACTCCAGCAAGACTTTGACTAATAAATTGTTATCTTCTTTCATTATGACATGGACAGTTTAACATTACTTTGTTGTAAATTAATACTGTTAGATCATTACCTGATAAAGAAATTATTCTCATCCATTAGTCTGCATGTGGATCTGAGAAATAGAAACGTTTTCCAGTAAAAGTAAGGTTCTAAGAAAGAATTTATTTTCATGGCACTACCCACAAAATCAGCGAATGCAATCGGTTCAGCCACAAAGCTTTTAAAGAAAAGAAGAGACAGATGCAGAGAGAACTGTCCTAGCACCTGTAAGGAATTATCAAAATCAGAAGCAACCTTTAATGCTGAAGTCACACTCAAGATCCATACTTCAATCCTGAAGAAACTACTTTGAATTAAGATGTGAACTATGAGGACCCAAAGTAGGCACTAGGAAATGGAATTGCTGTTTCTGAGTTATTAATGTCTCTTTTCTTTAATGCAATTCATTTAATGCTTTTTTTTAATATACAAAAGTTGAAATAATCCCATTATTCAGTTAAAAGAATAAAAGTACAGCAGTTACCGTAACTGGGGTTTTTTGTGTTTGGGTTTTTTTTGCCCAGCTATAAAGTAAAGAAATTTAGAAAATATCAGGAGTATAAGAGTTCACCAGCTTCATTGCACTTCTGAAGCTTGCACAAGGTGTACTTATATCCAATTGACCATAGTTATTTCAGTAGTCATTTCAGGTTCTTGCACACTTTCACTACTGTACCACCCTTCCACAAAAATTTGATGTGATTACATCCTCTTAGCTTCCTCTTACATCCTCTTAGCTTCCAAAGGCGAATACAGAAAAAAAAATGCAAATACATCAAACAGTTTTACCTCTATTAAAGACCAGATTAGGATTTGGATATGCTTCTCACAATTCTTCACCTCATAGCCATTAGAAAAATTTCATATGGTATATAAGAAACTGCTAAGAAATTGCACTTATCTTTATGTCATTTGTCAGTGGTGCACTGAGCTCTGCATGAATTCTAGAGATGAATGTGAAGATCTGCAGCAGTGGGAGTTGCACTCCCTTCACACTGCCTGATGGAAACAAGTGGTGAAAAATAATAAAGGCAGTGCCACAATCAAGAAAGAAGGAATGGAACTGAAGTGACCTATTCTTGTCAGATTTCTATTACATAAATGTCAAGAAAAAGCAACTTCATCTAAGCCAGCTATTTGTAAACTATCAAGGGGAAAATACTGTAAAGATCTATTTCAGTAAATAGTTTCTTTTCTGCCCTGTTCAGGAGACAATAGCACAGTCCCCAGTGCCTGATCCTGACGTATGGGGGAAACAGAGTCCTCTGTCAGTGACTTGTGTTTTCTCACCTGATTGAGATCAGGGATGCATTTCCTGTCTCCAACCACCATCCTTCCCTTCCCTGTGGCAGAGGTTGGAACAAAACCTCTGTGCTACAGCCTCCCAGGGGCTGGGCAGTAGAAGCCACGGTGAGATTTCAGCAAGGCAGCCAGCACCTTGACCTTCAGGATATACCCTAAGACACCCAGGAGAGCAGAACAGACCCAAATGTGAATAACTGCAGTAAGACCGTTGGAGTTACATATGTGGAGATTCTCCTTAAAATTTGTATGACCTTCACCATTACTTCTCCACATTATACAGCCACCTTACGGCATAAGGAGATTATCTATTAACATTTTAATAATAATAATAATAATATTAGCCAAGAGAGCCAGTGAATTAAGGCTTTCATAAGCAATACTATCATGTAGGAGCAGTTTAAAATAAATTACACGTATTCAGCTCAGCAAAATCAGAGGTTAAATCCAACTCTTAACTCAATCCACACTCGATCTTCTACAGGTTCGGTGTTTCCACTAAACTAATTCACCCTTCTGATGAGCAGCAATGAAATTCAACTGTTTGGAAGGCATCCATTCATGCAGGGAATGTAGACTCAGGACTCATTAAACTAAAAGCTATTGCACATTGCGCTCCAGGTTTATTCTACAGAAACATGTTCTTCTGTAGGTCAACCTACAGTAAAAATTGGGCAGTTCAGGGATGGTTATCTCTCACTGAGAGATAACTGTCCTATGCCACACATAAGGAGAAGAAGAGACAGATAGACATTTACCTCACAGAGCTGACAGGTGGTGACTCAACATTTGCTCTATCTTTTTTGTTTCCACAAAACGATACAACACACAATGTAAGCCAATCTTTTTGCAGCTGACAGCAATTAGCAAAATTACAGTCAATCCCAAAAGTTCCTCCACATTATTTCCAAGCCTAGATAAAGAAGCAAAGAGTGAAGTCTTATCTGTGGAAATTTCTTGCTAATCAGGACTGAGAAACAATACAACTCCAAAACATTCTCAAAAACTAACAATACACAAAGTCACAAAATAGAGTTTGAATTTAGTCAAAAAACTCCAGACAACCTGTTCATCAGCAGAAAAAGTATGAAGTGAAAATACTTGATGTGCAATGAGTAAATATTTGCTCTGGATTCTTGCTCTTTGAAGACCTCAAGGTCAACTTATTCTACGATAGCCAGAAGCAAATATATATTCAGGAAGGACTAGAAATGAAGGACATGAGATTTTCCCCCCTTCCTCTTAGTGTATCCATATATTGGACTTTCTGTACAACTCAGGCAGAGCAAACTCCTCCGCGCAAAGGCCACGAGGGCAGGCAGGGATTGCATCTGCTTAGATAAATCTTTCTCCGAGGAGTAACAGCAAAGTAGCATTGTATTTAAGGAGTGTTGGCAACACTACAGTGTCAGTATTTAAATAGTGCAGAGAAAGAAAATACCTTTGTGGTGTCTGTTAATGAAGAACATGAGAAAATGCTAGTATCTTTACGTCTGCTCTCAGTTATTCTGACAACTGTGATCAGAAGCAGTAGCAGCACAAAACCAAGAGAAATTAATTGTCAAAAATAAAGACAACCAGGCAAATTCTGTACGTGTTTTCCTCAAAAAGAGGTAATTGATTAGTAAAACCATACCACAGATTATTAATACCTGGGGGGTTGGGCTTTGATGTTGTTTCTTGTAAGTTTGGTTTGGGGTGTTTTTTGTTTGGTTTGTTTTTTTTTCTTTCCCCTATATTAGCATGTGCACCATTTCATATTTTGCATAAGGATAAATCCTTATAACTAGAAAGATAGACACCAAATAGAACAGTCACTTGTTCTCCCTGGGACACCTGGGAGTATCAACCACATTTACCTTATTTTTGGTAGTTATTTATACAAAAAGAACTGTGATAACTACAGTGACTGAGGAATATCCACTTGGGAATATACCACATATTAGCAACAAGGGTGTTTACTCACACATTTATAGAAGAGACTATGGAACAGAGAACCCTTAAAAAACACTGAAGATATTAGCTTCAAGAAAAAAGCAGTTCTCATCCCTGTAGCACCTTCCAAGACTGAGCAGTATCAACTTGCTTACAGACACCCAACCATTGGAACCAGTCCAGCCTCCAGTCCCTGGACTAGATGAGGCAGGGCAGGTTCATCAAGCCCTGTAGTGTTTCATATCATACAAAAAAAGGGAAGTCCTCATTTTCAAATGTTTTGGTTTCTGATAATTTAAAGCAGTGAAGATGAATTACAGGATGGCAAATCAATGTCTATGTCTGATTAGAGTGACTCATGGATACAGAAACTCCACATCCAGTGACTCATGGATACCAGAAAATCTCACTGTCGTGCACTGCTGTACAATTTGCATCATTTCTCATTTGCTTTCACATGCACTCTAACAAGATCATTTCTGCTTCAGTTTCCTGAATGGGAGTTCCCTGAGGACTGGATTTCATTATCAATTTTGATGGTTGAATGCTTTCAACCTTCAGCTTACATCCGGACAAAGCTTACAGAGAAGAATAATAATACAATAAATGTCCTGTCATAGCTTACTGACAAAGTACAATGATCTAGTCATTGTATGCTTTTCAATTTTACAGAACAGTTT